>NC_049230.1:20385833-20699792 GCF_011100685.1 Canis lupus familiaris
AGCAACACCGTGAGCAAGTTGCTGGAGAAGGTGCGCAAGGTCAGCGTCAACGTGAAGACTGTGCGCGGCAGCCTGGAGCGCCAGGCCGGCCAGATCAAGAAGTTGGAGGTCAATGAGGCCGAGCTGCTGCGGCGCCGCAACTTTAAAGTCATGATCTACCAGGTGAGCTGGAGGGGCGGACCGCGCCCGGCCCGCGGTCTCCGGGGCTTGGGGTAGGGGGACCTGCCCGCTGTGCGGCGCTCCCGCCAGCCTGGCGAGGCGCGGGGGACCCACCCTCCTTCCGGCGCGCGCAGCTGGGGTGGGGTGGGGTGGAGTGGGGTGGGGTGGGGTGGGGCGGAGTGGGCGGCGGATTCCTGGAGCGCGCAGAGGGGCGCGCTGCGCACCCCACGCCTTCTCACTGAGCCCCCTCCACCTGATGACAAACTCGCAAGAGTTAGGAGGCAGGACTCGGGGACGCTCCCCCTCGCAGACCTTTCCCAACTCGGCTCTGTGAAGTCTTCTTACTTGCCAGGGGTTTGGGGGAAAACCAGGGTCCCTGGCGGCCGGTGGGCCCGCTGTAAGCGGACACTGGCGGCGCGGCCGAGGTTTGGGGCCTCCAGCGCTGCCCGCCCGATATAGCGGGTGATTCAGGGCTCAGGCACGCACCCGCGGGGGCTGCGCCAGGCGAGGGACGCGACCGCCAGCCCACGCCCCCGGACCCGCAAGGGCCTCGGCTGCCCCCGCGTCCCCTCGCTGCGATCTGCCCCTGGCCTATGGGCACTTTCAGGATCTTGGGGACGCCGGCAGCGCAGCGGTCCCGAACTCTTTCTGCAAGATGAAAGTAGGGGCGGGGGTGGTGAGGAGGGAGTGGGGAACGACATGAGGAGTGCAAGAGGGGCTGGTGGAGCAGAGTGGGCAACCCCGGCAAGTCCGGGGATCTAGGCGCCGAGAATCACCCTGCTGGCCTGCGGGACCGCAGAGCAGCAGGCGGACAGGCGGGAGGAGGCTGGCGCGCCCCAGGCTCCGCCCAGGTCGCTTGTTGCTTCCTTTGCACCTCTCCCCGTTCTGCCCGCTTGGGTAAAAATGCCATTTTTGTATCATAAACCCAAATAAACATGGAAATCGCAGTGTCGCTGGCCCTCTCCACCCCCCCCCCCCCCCTTCTCCAATCCCATTAGAAGTGGTTCTGAGCTGAGGGCCTGGTGATCTTTAATCAGGTAGGTATATGTGCCCAGCTTCTGCTTCTCTGGGCTTCCCACAGGCCAGGCTGAGGTTCCGACCCAAAGGAGGTGAGATCACGGTAGTGAAGTAGTTAGTCTATGCTCCCTCTGCCCCTTCCTCTCCCTACAGAAGAGAGTGGAAAGAAAAGGAAGGCTAGATTTCCCACACCCTCTACATGAGAAAACCTATAGGGAGCTGTGGTTTTCCTGACCGCACCAGGGCCTGGTCAAACTGGGTTCTGGGTAACGATCTGCCATACGTTGAGGTCCTTGGCTGGGTCTCCATAGGAGGAGCTCAGAGAGATGCAGATTAGGACAAGTGTTTCGGAATAGTAGACAGAAAGGGATGGGTAAACTTGTACCCATCTGAGAAGATCGTGATGGGAGAGACAGAAGTGGTGTTCTCCCCCTCCCTCCAATGCCCAGGGACTCCACCCAAGTGGCTCAAGGAGCTCACCTACCCACCCACCCACATTACTCTGGTAGAAAATGTCTAGAGTTGTTTCCCCTTAATCTAACTGCTTGGAGAAGTGTGTGTGAGAGAGTTTTTTCGTTTGTTTTTTTTTTTTTTTTAAGATTTTATTTATTTATTCATGAGAGACACACAGAGAGGCAGAGACACAGGCAGAGAGGGAGAAGCAGGCTCCATGCAGGGAGCCTGACGTGGGACTCGATCCCAGGTCTCCTGGATCACACCCTGGGCTGAAGGTGCCGCTGAGCCGCTGAGCCACTGGGCTGCCCAAGAGAGATTTTAAAAAGAGATGATTAGCACTGGTGTGTGTGTGTGGGGGGGTGTCACTGAGGGCAGACCACCATGCTGGGGTCTGGGACAGCCAGCCAGCTATTTTCTCCACAGCCTGGTGTATTATAGGGTTGCCCTGAAGGGCTTGGATACATTGCCGTCCCCACTCTAAATATCCCAGACGAGGGCAGCCCAGGTGGCTCAGCAGTCTAGTGCTGCCTGTGGCCCAGGGCCTGATCCTGGAGACCTGGAATCGAGTCCCACGTCGGGCTCCCTGCATGGAGCCGGCTTCTCCCTCTACCTGTGTCTCTGCCTCTCTGTTTCTCGTGAATAAATAAATAAATAAAATCTTAAAAGAAAAACTAAGTATCCCAAACTGTAGACATGGGAAAGTTCTCTGCCTTGAGGCAAACCTATGTCAAAGGTGGAGATGCTGAGAGAAGGACGGGTATTGAGGAAGAAAAACTCATGTACAGAGGCCAGGGGCATCTGTTACTCCCTCTCAGCAACCAGTAGAGATCTGTATATCGTGTGTCTGTGGGAGTAGGGTAGGAGGTTGAATCACAGGGTGGCTTTGACAGCGTCTGCACTCAACCAGGGCCAGTGGGAGGCAGAAGGTTAGAAAGAATGGCTCAAACTGGGGACCCTGAGCCCCTAAACCACAGGGCAAATAACCAAGAAGTAATATGGTTCCAACCTGGAGAGGAGCTCAGAGGTAAGGAAAAGATTCCAGGAACAAGGATGGGGCTTAGGGAAGTACCGCTTCCCTGAGCTGCAGAACAGATGTCCAGGTAGGGGACAAGGGCGTGGGGGTAATCAGCTGCTAAAGGAAAAGCAAAGGCTGCTCCTCTCTGAGGTCTACAGGCCTGGGAAGAGAATGAGGTAAAAATAGCTCTGTGCCTTGGCAGACCTAATAGGGAAGATTGGGGGCGGCAGCATTTATGTCAGGCTGAGAAGTAGGATGCTTGGGTGGCCAGGCAGAGAGAGAGAGAGAGATTTGGAGAAAGGCCTCCTGGGAGAGTGTGAGTTCTCTAGAATGGGAACAGGGGAGAGGATACTGTATTCCCCACTGCAGATGTGGGAGGTGATGATGTGGCAGTGGGGGTGGAGTAAGGGGAGAACAAAAGGCCAGGAATGCCCCAGCTGTGGGATCAGGTCATTGGTGGGGGAGGATAAAGGAGAGAATCCCTTCTGTGGCCTCACCTCATATTCAAGGAACTGCTAGACATAATGATTTCATAGGTTAAGGTTGCGTTTGGTCCCCTACCCTACCCCCCCATGAAATTCAGTACCTCCTACCCCAGGATATCAGAGCCCTCACCTTGAGCCCACTTCTGAGTAATTACTGTTGTCTGGCATTTCCGTATCTCCCTAACAAAAACTAGCAGTTTGGCATTCCATCCAGATTTAGAAATTATTAGTGTACTTTTAGAATGCAGAAAAAGGGGATAAAACGGAAATAAACATTTTTTGGAGCAGTTTTGAGGGGACCCATCAGACCTGTTCCAAGTGCCTGAGGATAGGACCAGGAAGCATTTAAGGGATTAAGAGCTTGGAGGCTTTAAAAGTGAGGGCAACAGGCTGGAATGAGGGCATGCTGGCTTTTCCTCCCCAAATCCTAACCTAACCCATATAGCTCTTTCCTGGATTTAAGGCAAATCAGGGCTCTTTTGTTAAGAAGAACTCCAAACTTTTGTCCCCAAATACCCCAATGTGGGGCTCTTGTCTCTCTCACCCGCTAAGACTAGTGGCCATGGAAAGAGTGCTTCCTCCAAAAAGCTGAAGTTTTTCTGGTCACTGGATCCAAAGCAGGGAGGGTATTTTTAGGGGTAATCCTAAGACCAAAGGAAATAGTACTCCTCCGTCTGATTTTTTTTTAATTTTTATTTATTTATGATAGTCACAGAGAGAGAGAGGTGCAGAGACACAGGCAGAGGGAGAAGCAGGCTCCACGCACCGGGAGCCCGACGTGGGATTCGATCCCGGGTCTACCAGGATCACGCCCTGGGCCAAAGGCAGGCGCCAAACCGCTGTGCCACCCAGGGATCCCTGTCTGATTTTTAAAAAAAAATATTTTATTTATTTATTCATGAGAGACACAGAGGGAGAGAGAGGCAGAGACACAGGCAGAGGGAGAAGCAGGCTCCATGCAGGGAGCCCGACGTGGGACTTGATCCCAGGTCTCAAGGATCACACCCTAGGCTGAAGGCGGCGCTAAACCACTGAGCCACCTGGGCTGCCCCTGATTTTTTTTTTATATATATATATAAAGTCTGACTATTGTAAAAGTCAAAATAAAAAAGGGATGCAATGGCACAGAGTAAGCAACTGATGGAAGTGAGAGGACATTGTTGCTAGGTAACCAGCCTCAGTGATGAGTAGTCGTTTGTTCCATTTTATTGAAGCATACCTTTGTGAATATTTCATTATTCTGCCATTACAGATTTTTTGAGCTGGAAGATGCTTCATAGATAATCAACTTCAGCTTCTTCATTCTGTAGCTGGGGAAGTAAAGGTCCAGGGAGGGGAAGTTAACCTGTCTAGTCACTGAAGTTAGTGGGGGTCAAAGGTGGGGCCAGAATCCAGGTGGTACCCCTTCTTCTGCTATATTCTCTGCCCACTTCCTCCTTCCTCCTTCCATTCCTGGGCTCTGCAGCAGAAATCAGGGTGGATGGGCAGTCCGGGGGGCTCAGCAGTTTAGCGTCTGCCTTCGGCCCAGGGCGTGATCCTGGAGACCGGGGATGGAGTCCCATGTTGGGCTCCCTGCATGGAGCCTGCTTCTCCCTCTGCCTGTGTCTCTGCCTCTGTCTCTGATGAATAAATAAATAAAATCCTTAAAAAATATATTATAAATCAGAGTGGAGGTTATTCTAACAGAGGGTTAGTTCTGTCTCCTTCATCCTCCAAGGGAGACAGCTGCAGGGTCCCTGCACTCAGGCTGCTATGTGTATGTGTGTACATGTACAGCTGCAATCAACACTGCTAAGAGTGGCTAAGATTGGTGGCCATTAGCTACTCAGCCTCCTAGTGCTGAAGCAGAGCCAATGACCAATGACACTCGCCAATGACAGTGGGAGAGGAGCAGTATAGAAGGTAAGGCATGGAGCTCCCTGGCCAGTATGGGTACCCCCTGGCATGGACTCTGCATCTGGCTATGAGAGGACCAGTTGGCTTTCTCCTTGACATCCCTGCCACTTCCTCCTGCTGCTTGTACTCCACAGGGCAGGTTGGCACCTGCTATGTTGGCCTTTCCCCAACACTGTGTCACTGGAGTCTGGTAGTGCCCTTAACCGTCCCTCTCCCTGACTTCTCATGATGGACCAAAGCAAAAGTGGCAGCTCAGCCCCTTAAGAGGGAAAATGGGAACTACCACTAGGTCTTCCAGGATGCAGGCCCACCTGTCATAAAAAAAAGCTTGGTTTTTGTTCCTGATTTCTCTCTGCATCTTGGAGTCCTTTATCCCAGGCATGGGGAGGGGGAGGGGTGGCAAGGGAGGCAAGAGGTGGGGACATGGCCAAAGGGAAACAGCCAGGATGTCACTCTTCTATGCCTCTTCCTCTTCTTATCCAGGGCAGCATCCAGTGCCCACCCTGCCCCAGGGAACTAACAAGAAATGGGATCAGCAGCATAGGACTCTGAAGAAAGTGGAGTTGTTCGTCTACTTGCCTTCTTTTTCATTCATGAAAGCCTCCCCAGCTAGAGTCAATAACTGACCTCTTAGAGAGCTCCTTCTCCATCCCAGCAGCCTCTTACTCCTTCACTCTAGCCCTCAATAGCATTATCCCACAACCACACCTAGGTAGGGATAGAAAGCAGGAAGCTAAGGATGGGAGTGGGGAAGATTCTAGAGGAAGAGTGGGGCTCTGTTTAAATTGTTTATTAAGGGCAGCCCCGGTGGCACAGTGGTTTGGTGCCACCTGCAGCCCGGGGTGTGATCCTGGAATCCCGGGATCGAGTCCCACATCAGGTTCCCTGCATGGAGCCTGCTTCTCCCTCTGTCTCTCTCTCTGTGTGTCTATGAATAAATAAATAAAATCTTTAAAAAAAATAAATTTTTTATTAAACATGGGCTTGGGTTTGTCCCACTTTCAACCCCAGGGCCTTCTTGATGAAGCATTTAAAATATGGTTCCTTTCTAGTCTAATACCTGCCATATTCCCTTCCCCCTACTTACCAACTTCAATTCTGCATGCCCACTAAAATCCTCTTTCTCTCAACTCCATCCGCCCCCATCTCAAGCCCCATTTAAACCCCTTTTCCTCATCTTAGCCCAAGAAGAAGCTGAAAGCACCCTCTGACCTGGCCACACCCAAGATCGTGCCATTTGACCTTCTGCCTGAGACTGAGCCCTTTGACCTGAAGCCTGAGACAGTGCCTGAGCTCCCACTCTTTGACCAGCCGCCTAGGACACTGCCCTATTACCCAGAGCCTGTGCCTCTGCCCACCCCAGAGGAGCCGATGGCTGGTGGGGGCACTTAGGGTCTCCTGGTGACATGCGGTTGGGGATATGGGGTGTTACTCCAGTCCACCATCAGCTCACTCCTTAGTGGTGGTCAGTGTCGGGATGGCAGGCCTCTACAAAGCCTCCGGTGGGTGGTGGGTATTGTGAAAACACTCTCGCATTATGCAGAGTTCAGGGGAATGTGGTGTGTGCAATGGGGTGGGAGGTAAAGGGATGGGGCCCTCCCTTACCTCTCAGTTTCTGTCTTAATAGTAGACACAGCAAACACCATACTGGAGCTTCACCCAGTGCTGCCCTGCATGAAATTGCATGAAACTGTGCCATGGCATCTGATTCTCCTTCCTGTTCCCCTTCTGACTCCTCAGGGACAGGCCAGTTTGGCTCAAAGCTTCTTTGGAGAGGGCCCTCATAAGGCCCAGGCCTGCCTGGGGTCTGTTCTGTGTCCTGTCCACCCCCTCTCTGTGGCTGAGGAAAACATTTACACTTATTTTTTCCTTTTTTTTTTTTTTTTTTTAGAAAATGTTTTGCAAAGGGATCCCTTATGTTTGCCAGATCCTGCCTTGGGCGGGGCACCCAAAAGCTGCCAACTCAGAGAGGCCAGAAGGGGGGACATTTTAGCTGGGTCTGGCTTGGATCCTCTGGCTTCCCTATAGCACAAAAGGGTTTCCTCAACTTTTTTTTTTTTCTTTTTTTCCAAAATCATCCGTCTAAGGAGTTTTAGACATTTTTTTCCCTAACTGTCCGCTCCTCCATGAAAATTTAATTCTATAGATAACTATATATCTGTGTATGTACTGGAACTCTTTGAACACTACAAGCTATTGCAATATCTAAAATTTCCTCTCCTCAAAAATCATATTCCACCCTCTTGGGGGCAACATTACCCCTATGGAGAATCCTGCTCCAGCAGAAAGGACCCTCTGCCTTTGGTGTCTCTCACCCCTTGTCTTGGGAATCTAAAGTAACAATCCTGAGTTTTTACAACTTTCCCTCTTTTCTACCTCTCCCTAAGTCTTGCACCCTCTTCTCACTTACTTTCTGAGCAGATCCGGGGTCTCTGAACGCCCTCTCCAAAGACTTCTCTGGTTATTTCCAGGCAGTAGTTGGGGACAGAGCTCTAAGGCAAGAGAGGCTCCCGGGGCACCCGGCTGGCTCAGTCTGTAGAGGATGTGACTCTTGATCTTGGGGTCATGAGTTTGAGCCCCACATTGGGTATAGAACTTTCTTTAAAAAGAAAAAAAAGATTAGGGCACCGGGGTGGCTCATTCGGTTAAGCATCTACCTTCAGCTCAAGTCATGATTCCAGGATCCTGGGATGGAGCCCCAGGCTCCCTGCTTGGCAGGGAGTCTGCCTCTCCCTCTGCCTCTCCCCTAACTCATGCTCTCTCTCTTTTTTTTTAATCTTAAAAAAAAAACCAAAAAGATTAAAAAAAAAAAAAAAAAAAAGGAAAGGAAAGAAAGGCTACTTATAGTTATATGACATTGTCCCTTCTCCCTGACAAACGTGAAGTGCCTGGCCAAGGACTAGGCACATAGTAGGTGCTCCATTACATTATAATCATATTAAAATCTTCCTAAGCCAGAGGATCGTCAGTGTATATGCAGGGTTGGGCAGTGGAGTGGAAGGGGCGGGAAGCCTCCCTGGGGCTCCTGAGACTCATCTTGGACTGGTGCCTTCCTGGGTCGGAGAGCTGTGTGTGCTTGGTGGGGGGCAGGGGAAACTGTGCATGCTTTTGCTCAGACCTGGTCATTAAAGGTAACTCTGGAAACCAAGCCTGTTGGGAGTGGTGGTTTTGTTTAATAAAAACGTGAAAACAGAACAAGCAGAGCCCTCCCTCCTTGCCACTCCCGGAAGCCCCTCCTTTGGTGCAGGAGCTCTGCCAGGGCAGTAGGGGTGGGACAAGGGTGCCTGGCCATTGCACCCAGGGTGGAGGGAGGCGCTTTGGAATTGTGTTGGTGGTTGTTGTAGCAACAGGCAGATGGGGTCAAGACAGCACTCCGAGCCTGTGAGTCATAGGGGAAACCTGGCTTGGAAACGGGGAGAAAAGAAAAAATCCATTAATGGAGGGGAAAAGCTAGTCATAGTGGTATACCCTCTGCAGAGCCAGTCCACGGGACACTATCCAGGGACTTAGGTCAAGTTATTTCTTCCCCCATCCCCTGACCTTCCACCAAGGCAGCTCCTCTGGTGTTAAGCCATCACTCTGGGGGAAACCTACAATGAATGGGGTTATTATATTTCCATATACCTTTCTGGAGTGGGAGAGACCCCTTCAAATCCAGGAATAAACCTCCCTTCAGGGGCCCCTGGGTGGCTCAGTGGTTGAGAGTCTGCCTTTGGCTCAGGGCGTGATCCTGGGGCCCTGGGATCAAGTCCCACATGGGGCTCCCTGCAGGGAGCCTGCTTCTCCCTCGGCCTATGTCTCTGCCTGCCCCCCCCCATGAATAAATAAATAAAATCTTAAAAAAAAATAATAAACCTCCCTTCACTGGGATTGCTCCCTGATGTTGTATTTGAGAACTTTCATCAGGAACTAGGAAGATGGGATTGGCTATAAGAGGTCTGCAACTCCGTCCCTAGCCCTGTTCGCTTTCAAGCTCAGCTGGCAAACACCTTTATTTTTATTTTTATTTTTATTTTTTGGCAAACACCTTTAATCTAGGAAGCCAGGGGCCAGGAAAACCAATCAGCTCAGCCTTTAGGGGGTGGGGTAGGGCAAGGATGGGGGTGGGATGTGGTATCAGGGATGCTGGGGGTGGGGCAGGGAGACAATGTCAATTTGTTTTCCAGCAGCTGGGACTGTTTCCTGACTATTCCCTGCCCATCACCCTAATCCTTTCCCTAGCTCATCCACATTGTCTGAGTTTAGCGAAAGGAGGGGTTTTCCACTACCCTTTGGTGGAGCATGTGTGGGGTTTTAATCAGAGAAGTTGCTGCGACGTCTGGGTGGCTGAGCATCTGTCTTCAGCTCAGGGCATGATCCCAGAATCCTGGGATCAAGTACCGCATCAGGGTCCTTGTGTGGAGCCTGCTTCTCCCTCTGCTTGTGTCTCTGTCTCTCTCTCTTTCTGTCTCTCATGAATAGATAAATAAAATTTTTAAAATATCAGGCACAAAAAATAAAAAATAAAAAAAATAAAAAAAAATCAGGCTGTGAAGGAGAGATTAGAACTGGAATTTTTTTGATACTGGAGGTGCAGGCAAATTATGGGTGAAGAGGGATGAAGAGGTAGTAGAGAGTTAGATCATGGAGAGTAATAAAATGGTGTGTAGGAGAGAGGACTAGAGTAGCAGGCAGAGAGAAGTGACTGTTAAAAGGAAACGCAAAGAGTACAACTGGAAATCAGAAGGAGGGGATCCCTGGGTGGCTCAGCAGTTTGGCGCCTGCCTTTGGCCCAGGGCGTGATCCTGGAGTCCTGGGATCGAGTCCCATGTCGGGCTCCCGGTGCATGGAGCCTGATTCTCCCTCTGCCTGTGCCCCTGCCTCTCTCTCTCTCTCTCTCTCTGTGTGTGTGTGTGTGACTATCATAAATAAATGAAAAAAAAAATTTAAAAAAAATCTTAAAAAAAAAAAAAAAAGGGAAATCAGAAGGAATGTTAAAAGAGGTTAGATGACTGGGTGGCTCAGCGGTTTAGCGTCTGCCCAGGGTGTGATCCTGGAGACCCAGGATGGAGTCCCCTATCAGGCTCCCTGCAGGAGCCTGCTTCTCCCTCTCCCTGTGTCTCTGCCTCTCTGTATCTCTCATGAATAAATAAGGAGAGGTTGGAACTCTCTTACACCTAGAACAAGGAAAATACCCCTTCAGTGCCTCTATGCTTGATAAGAGGCAGAGGGATGGACAGAATGATAGTACTAAGCCAGCTATGGCAGGTGGAGACTACAAGTCCCAGCATGCCCTGAGCCCAGATCACCTTGCCTGCTGGGAGGTGTAGTTGAGTAATGAGAGCTTGAGGTAGCTTGATCCCCAGCAGTGCTGGTGCCCAATTTGGGAGAAGGGGTGGAACCAGCATTCTGTCTTTGTCCTTGCTAATGCTATTGAGAGGGAGGGAAGGAAGTTGGGAGAGGGTGTTCCTAGTTTTCAGTGTAAACCAGGAAACTGGGGGGATGTAGATGGGAGGGAAGAGGAAAGAGGTTGGGGGCTGGGGGGGAATTTCTGTAGCAGGTGGTGCTGAGATACCAAGTGGGGTGTGTGTGTGTGTGTGTGTGTGTGTGTGTGTGTGTGTTTGTGTGTTTATGAGGGATCGATTCATGTTGCCTCATTTTTCTCAGATGGGATTTTATTTTTATTTATTTTTTTTACAATTCTGGGAAACAATCTTCAGAAAACCCTTCAAAAAACTACAGTCTCTCATTCCTTCATGTGAAGTCCCTAAAGACAGTCTGGGCCAAAGAGATCTGGGTTTATGTTTATGTTCTTGGATGTGCCCCCTTTCCCTTTCTGTGCTCAGCCTCCCCTACCTTCTTGGGGTGGGGGGTAATCCTGAGATTCTGAAATGTTGGCTCAGACTCAGGATCTTGGAAAATCTTCCCAGAATGGAAAACAAGGCTGGTGCTAGGTATTCCCAGGGGCAGAGGGAAATAAATGGCTCTAGATCTCAGGGAATCTGGGACCATGACCCCATTCCTGGCTCTTGAGCTCCCGTCCAGGGGGTAAAACAACAACAAGAACAACAACAACAAAACAAAACAAAACAAAAAAAACAAACCAACAATGGAAAAATTAATCCATCCCTTCCATTCCAAGCCTAGGAAGTCAGAACCAGAATAAATGTCCATGTTGGAGAGAAAACATGCTCTTAGCTGCCAGCCAGCTTCTTCCTCTTTCCTCTCTCAATTTCTACATGTGTTGGGGGGTGGGGAATGACCTCTACTGCAGCAAATCAGTATAAGGAGGTCAAGGGTGGGGAGCATGGACCCCAGCACAGCTCCCCTTCCCTACGACTCGTTCTGAAATGACCTGAAGTCTGGGAAACTCACTCCCCTAATCTTGCCTTCACGCTACCCTACCAGGGGTTCCCCTGACACTGGCTGTGAGCTCACTCCCCTACTCCCACCCCTCAACCGCTCCCCAAATCCCTTTCCATTTTGGCCTGGCTATTGCAATATGCGGCTTAGTGCACCAGAGGGCGCTCTGCCCATTTCCAAAGTTAAGTTGTGTTCCCTGGGACGCGAGGGGCAAGGAGTCGTTTAAAATGAGATGCATGGATGTAGCAGGCGTGGAACAGGTTTGGAGGCTTCAGAGATATTTAGCCCAAGCGCGGTGCCACTACAGGCCAATCTCCGACCTGAAGCTCGGTTCCCCGCCTCGCCCTGTCTGTATAGTTACCATTCATTCAACACATATTTACTGGGCGCCCAGGCAGTGTCCAGCTCAGTGCCAAGGCTCTGGGGATACACCGGCGAAGGAGCTGGGCCGATGTCACAGCTGCCACGCACTCCTCAGAATCACCACCATCCTGCCCCAGGTTGGCTCAGTGTCCCCCAGGTCCCCGCCCAGCCCTCCGCCCTGCCCCTCACCTCTTGGCTCTGCTCTCCCCTTAGGACGAAGTGAAACTGCCGGCCAAAGTGAGCGTCGGCAAGTCGCTGAAAGAGGCAGAGGCGCTGCCCGAGAAGGAGGGCGATGAGCTGGGAGAGGGCGAGCGGCCGGAGGAGGATGCAGCGGCGCTCGAGCTGTCGTCCGACGAGGCGGTGGAGGTGGAGGAGGTCATCGAGGAGTCGCGCGCCGAGCGCATCAAGCGCAGCGGCCTGCGGCGCGTGGACGACTTCAAGAAGGCCTTCTCCAAGGAGAAGATGGAGAAGACCAAGGTGCGCACCCGCGAAAACCTGGAGAAGACCCGCCTCAAGACCAAGGAGAACCTCGAGAAGACGCGCCACACGCTCGAGAAGCGCATGAACAAGCTGGGCACGCGCCTCGTCCCAGCCGAGCGGCGCGAGAAGCTCAAGACCTCGCGAGACAAGCTGCGCAAGTCCTTCACGCCCGACCACGTGGTGTACGCGCGCTCCAAGACGGCGGTCTACAAGGTGCCGCCCTTCACCTTCCACGTCAAGAAGATCCGCGAGGGCCAGGTGGAGGTGCTGAAGGCCACCGAGATGGTGGAGGTGGGCGCCGACGACGACGAGGGCGACGCGGAGCGCGGCGAGGCGGCCGACCTGCTGCGCGGGAGCAGCCCCGACGTGCACACGCTGCTGGAGATCACCGAGGAGTCGGATGCGGTGCTGGTGGACAAGAGCGACAGCGACTGAGCGGACGCGGGGCGCTGCCTGGGAGGCCGCGCCACCCTGCCCCGCCCCTCCCCGCCCGCCCCGCCCCGCCCCCCCATGCCTTTCCCTCTGGAACTTTCTCTTTCGCATTCTCTCTTGGCCCCACACGGGCTGAGATATTTCTAAATTGACAACACCGCCCCTCAAGGAGCACCCCTCCAAGTCTTACAGCTGTTAAGACGGGAGGGGGAGGCAGCCTTCTCCATGGATAACCCCAGTTTGGGCGCAGTCTGGGTGGAACGGAGAGGAGAGTGGTCCGTGTCCTGGTCGTCCAGGTCAGGGACATTAAGGGAAATTGCTGTCATTTCCATAGTCGCCCAACTCCCCTTGGGGTAGGCTGCCTTTCCCCCAACCTCCGCCTCACACTCATACCCAGCTGCTGTCATTCCTGCACACTGAGCTCTTCTGATTCCTGGAGGCCTCAAAGCCAAAATTACCATTAAAGGAAAGAGTGAATCCTGAAGAGGACCCTTGCCCACTTGGGAGGCTCCATACTGGGAGGACTTGAAAGCAGCTTTTGGGAGAACCTGGGGCAGTTGGAGGAAGAGGGTAGGGTGAGTCCTGACCCTGGAATGAGAGTCTAGCACAGGTTGTCTCTGTAAAAGGTCCCAACAAGGAAGGCTGTAGCCAAGCAGAGCCCTAGGGAAGGAGGGGGTGGTGTAGGGAGCACTTAAATTTGTTTATGCATTTGCAGCAGCAGCACATGGTTATGGCTTTGGGAAGGAGAATGGGAAATAGTAGAAAGTGGAAATGAGTGAAGAGAGGAGAAGTCTCCTCATTAGCAGCGTGAGAAACATAAGACAAGAACCCCCTCTTAGTGGGGTTCTCCGAGGACAGCAGGACAATTTTCAGAATAAGAAGGGTGGACACTGAGAAAGCAATGATCCAAAGGGAAGAAAGAGGAAAGTCTCATCCCTCTCCCTTCACTGAGATCTGAATGGTGCCCCTTGTGGCCGCCCATTTCTCAAGTCTAGAAAATGAGGGTTCCAGAAGGGGGCAGCATCAGACTGCGGAGATCTGGGAGTTTAGGAGGGAGGCCAACTGGAAAGAGAGCAAAGGTGCTAATGGCCAGGCCACCAAGCTGAGAGTTGGAGTGGAGATGGCCCAGAGTGTGTGGGCCAACCCAGCCTTGGCTCACTCCTGGCAGTTTCTTAAGATCCTTCCCTAGCGCTAGTATCATAAAGCTGCAAAACTTGCCAAGACCTCCTTGCCTTTGTGGGTTCCTCTCCTGAATCGGGGATGACAGGGATGCTACTTCCAGTCCAGGAGTCCACTGACAGGTTCTCTGCTGGACACTTCAGTGCCCCCTGCTCCTCCCCAGTAAAGGCGGCTTGTCAGAAGCAAAGACAACTTCCTTTCCCTTAAAGCACAGTCCAAAGAGGAGGACTGAAGGCTTCCTTCTCCTCCCTCACCTCCTCTGCTTTATCTTCCCTTCTCTGCTTTTTAGAGTTGCAGCTAATTGTTTTAAGGGGTGGAGGGAGGGAGCCTGGGGACACAAACTTTTTTTTTTTTTTTTTTTTATAATACAAAGCTTTGCTTCTCCGTCCTCCTTTTCTTGGTTCCCTTCTCTCTTCTGAATGGTTGGAGATGCTTCAGCTGAGGGAGGATGGGGATTGTGGGACAAGGTCCCTTGGTGCTGATGGGCTGAAGGGGCCTGAGTTGTGGGCAGGTACAGTTTCCTGTGGGCTCTGGGGAGCCTGTCATGTTGCTGTGTCCTGGTGAGCAGCCCGACCAATAAACCTGCTTTTCTAAAAGGATCTGTGCTGGATTATATTCTAAGGCAATTACAGAGGCTGAGTTATGGAGGACAGGAGACAACCAGGGAGGGGAAAAAGGGAGAGGACTGTTGGTTTAAACCTGCCTCATGTGCCTGGTGTGCGGAGTGTGTGTGTGGGGTATTATCATCCCCATCTCAGAGGTGAAGAAACACAGAATGACTTGTCTGAAGTAAAGTATCGGTAAGTGGTAGAGCTGAGATTCTAAGCCAGGCAGCCTGGCTCCACAGTCTGTTAAGAATCTGTAACCCAGTACTGTCTAGATCCACTTCCCTGCTGTCAGGACATTAGCCCTCCAGACACACTGTTAACTACTCAGTTTGAGCTTCCTCCAGATCCACACTTCCGAGTCAGAATCAGGCCTAGAGGAAGCAGACTGGGAAGGGGAAAAGTCAGAGACCCTGACTCAGAGTGCTGAACATCCTAGAGAAAGGATTCCAGAGAATGTCATATGTGCCAGTCATAGCCACACAGCATAGTTAATTCTCCCCACATCCTGGGATGGGCACCTATGTTGTTGCCTGCACAGCATCTCTTCCCCATGACCAAGCAGCCTGCCCTACCTGTCCACAAGTTACCGATTTCCTTTTTTTTTTTTTTAATTTATTTATGATAGTCACACACACACACACACACACAGAGGCAGAGACATAGGCAGAGGGAGAAGCAGGCTCCATGCACCGGGAGCCTGACGTGGGATTCGATCCTGGGTCTCTAGAATCGCGCCCTGGGCCAAAGGCAGGGGCCAAACCGCTGCGCCACCCAGGGATCCCCAAGTTACCGATTTCCTAGAGCAATGACTCAAGTCATCATGTAGATTCTGAATGTATCAGAACCACCCTAATGAAAATAGTATCATTTCTGGGGCTCCATCCTAGCCTTCTGCCACTACTCAAACAAGCTAAGTCCTTCCTCATGAGCCATACATTCCTCTTCAACTCTCCTGCCCTTGTCCCCCAGCAATAAGCACAGCAGAGTCTGGAGTTCTAAATCTCCAAGAAATGGTTGGCTTCCTGCCAAAATAAATGAAATGAAAGCTGATGCTGAAAATTCAGAGCCTGCCAGGAGAGGATCCTTCTTTCTCTGGAACCCAGATGTACAGCTGTGAGAAGCAGGGAATGATGTCAGGGCCCCAGCTGTAGAGTAATATGGGAAACCAGGAAAAGCCCTGGGATACCAGGCCATCATTTACTTCTCTTACCTACAATAAGGCACCTGACACACACACACACACCCCTTTCCTTGTAGTCATGCCCTTGGCTGGTCCACCTCCAGGATGACTTGGCTGTACCTTCCTTACTCAGTTTTATTCTGGTTACCACTTGTTAAGAACAGTCCTAATTCTCTGAACAGCCATATTTCTGCTGGTTCCTGCTCCATGGCATTCCTTCTTTACATCTAAGTGTGGTGCCACAGCTTCCCTGGAATTCTTTTCCCCTTCCTTTGCTGCTGAGGGGAGGAGGAGGGCTGGTCTCAGGCACTGATGAAATAGTCAACTGCCTACGAATAGGATTTAATGGCACTCCAAGGTCCCGTAGCTTCAAAGCATCTCTTCCAGTAACTAGTCCTGAACTTGCCCACCAAGCATTTTCCATAACAATAAACGAGGGGTATTGTCTTCTCAAAGGATCCCAGCAAATGTGATCTGGGATCTAAGGAATTTCCACTACAGCCTCAGATTGAGTTTATCAGGTCTCTAAATGGTACCTCCAAAACCCTAAGAGGTAACTTTCTATTGTGGTAGAAAGAAAACAGCTGCAGCCAGTCTCAGACCCGTGCAGACCCTCATCTGCTCCTACCTGGAGTATTTGAATAGACTTTAGATTTTCTTTCCAATCCATTCCCCACATTGCTGCCACGTAGAGATAAAGATAGAAAATATAGAAATAGGGAAATAGATTTTTTTTTTTTTAAAGAAAACATATAGTTAAAGCCTTCTTTTGACCAAAGGGTTAAACTTGGTGACATGGCTCATGAGGTCCCTTAAGAATCTGGTCTGGAGGCGGGGGGTCCCTGGGTGGCTCGGCCGTTTAGCGCTTGCTTTCAGCCCAGGGTGTAGTCCTGGAGACCCGGGGTCGAGTCCCGCATCGGGCTCCCTGCGTGGAGCCTGCTTCTCTCATTGCCTATGTCTCTGCCTCTCTACTTTCTCTCTCTGTGTCTCTCATGAATAAATAAATAAAATCTTAAAAAAAAAAAAAAAAAAGAATCTGGTCTGTGGAAAGCCTGGGTAGTTCTGTGGTTGAGCGCCTGCTTTCAGCTCGGGTTGTAATCCTGGGGTCCCGGAATCAGGTCCCGCATTGGGCTCCCAGCATGGAGCCTGCTTCTCCCTCTCCCTATGTCTCTCTGTGTGTCTCTTATGAATAAATAAATAAATAAAATACTTAAAAAAAAAGAATCTGGTCCCTGCCCCAGTTCTTACTGTTCTTCAACATACTCTTTATAGTTTGCTGACCAGAAATGGACCATACATTTTCAAATCTGCGGCCCTTTGCTCAGTCTGTTCCCTCTCCATGGAATGGCCTCCCTCTCCCCACCTCTCCTCTTTTTTTTTTTTTTTTAAGATTTTATTTATTTATCCATGAGAGACACACAGAGAAAGGCAGAGACACAGGCAGAAGGAGAAGCAAGTCTCCCCACAGGGAGCCCGATGCAGGATTCGATCCCAGGATGCTGGGACTCTGGGATCACACCCTGAGCCAAAGGCAGGAGCTCAATTGCTGAGCCACCCTAGTGTCCCTCTCCACTTCCTCCTCTTAAACTGACATCTTCTCCAGCTCCACTTCCAGTCATTCCCTTCTCAGGGCTCCCATAGAACTTTAAGTCAATAAACACTTATTGAATGAATGAATGATTGAATGAATGAATGAATGACAAGACTCTTTCCATTATGTCATAAACTCACCTTAAACTGGCTTCATCAGAAACAAGACAACAACCAGGGGCGCCTGGCTGGCTCAGTCAGTAGAGCATGTGAGTCTTGATCTCAGGGTCATGAGTTCAAGTCCCATGTTGGGTAGAGAGGTTACTTAAAAAAAAATACAGGGTGCTTGGGTGGCTTAGTCAGTTAAACATCCAACTCATGATTTTGGCTCAGGTCATGGGTTGTGGGAGAGAGCCACAAATCTCACTCAGTGGGAGTCTGCTTGAAATTGCCCTTCCCCTTACTTGTGTGCACATGTGCGCGCACATGTGTGCGCTCTCTCTCTCTCTCTCTCCTTTCTCTCTCTCTTTAAAACAAATAAATAAATCTTGGGGATCCCTGGGTGGCGCAGCGGTTTGGCCCCTGCCTTTGGCCCAGGGCGCGATCCTGGAGACCCGGGATCGAATCCCACGTCGGGCTCCCGGTGCATGGAGCCTGCTTCTCCCTCTGCCTATGTCTCTGCCCTCTCTCTCTCTCTCTCTCTCTCTCTGTGACTATCATAAATAAAATAAATAAATAAATAAATAAATAAATAAATAAATAAATAAATCTTAAAAAAAAAAGAATGAAGGAAAAAAGGCTGAAAACAAATACAGAGGAAATTAATGTAATCAAAAAGTCCTTGGTATTAGGTCCAGGAGTGTCTGGATGCAAATTCTGATGTAATATCATTGGGAGTTTCTCTCTCCTCCTATTTTCTCTTTTTCACTGTGTTTGCTTAACAATCAGATTTTCCCCATGTGTTGGCAAAGATGACCATCAATAACTGTAGGCTTATGGCTTAACAAGCTGAACAACCCCAGTTAAGAGGGTTTCTGTCCAAGTCCTTCCAGCCGGAATTGCGAATATGATATCCATTGACCCTGATAGGTCATAAACCCGAATCACTGTGCCTCTGACCACATCCAGGCAACTTCTAGAACCATGGAACAGAGAGTGAAGGAAGGCTGGTTTCCCAAACAAAAATCGAGTTGCTGTTGTCCACAGAAAGGGGAGAGGATGATGGGCAGACAAAACAACAGATGTTCTTTCCCAATGATCTGTTTGTGATCCTGTGCTAGGAGCCAAGAGAATAAAAAGACAACATATCTAGCTGTTGATTTTAAAGGGTTTGCAATTAGTGGGAAAAGCATATGTACAAAAGAGCTCAAGAAGATGACTGTGAGAGAGGTAAAGCAAAATCCAAAGGTGGTACTCTGGAGAGGGATTAATCCTGCTTGGGGAATATGTGGATATTTAAAGGAGGAAGGGGGCTTCTAAATTGCTCTCCTAAACATCGGTAGGATTTCAAATAGATGTTGCAGGAGAGCTGAGAAGGTATTTTATATGATTTTTGTGCCACCAGAGCCTAATGTTTCCTCAAATATTGTAGTGGTTAGTGCTTATTTGGTTGGGAAATATAAGAAAAAGACATCGGTCATAAAGGGAAAAAAGAACTTACATTGGAAGACTGCCAAGATATCCCATGGACTCTAAGGAATCACTGAACATCTAAGGTAGGAAGAATAGGAATCAGGGGCTCTCCAGAGACTTCTGAGAGGGAGTTGATGGATAGCCCTCTCGAACATGCTGACATTAATGGAACTCAGCTCTAAGGGCTCCCGGGTTTTGAGCCTCTCAGTTTCAAATTCCAGATTCCTGGTACAGAGAATCTGATTAAGGCAGTTAACATCAGTGTTCACCCTGGATTTAATAATCTATGGCCAGGAGGATGCGATCATGTAATATAGACATGGCTGAAAGAACCCTTTCCAGTGTGTGATTACAGTGCAGAAAGAGGGGTAGTTCTCAGGAAGGGAGGACTTGTTGAGAGCCAGGCAAGATCCAAGAGATCTCTGTTAACATGGTAGGTACTCAGTAACGATAACTGAATGAAAGCAGTGATGTGGGACATGGAAAGTTCTGCAGGTAAAGGGAACAGTATGTGGAAAGACAGAGGCAGGAAAGCTGAAAGCATGGTTGAGGAACAGCTAATAGAATTATAGAATGTTGGAGCTCAAAGGGGTTTTGTTTTATAGATGAGGCAACAGAAGGAACTATTTTATTTTATTTTTTATTTTTAAAAAAATTTTTATATATTTATTCATGAAAGACAGAGACAGAGAGAGGCAGAGACACAGGCAGAGGGAGAAGCAGGCTCCGTGCAGGAAGCCCAATGTAGGAATCGATCCTGGATCCTGGGATCACGCCCTGAGCCAAAGGCAGACGCTCAACCGCTGAGCTACCCAGGCGTCCCTTTATTTTTTAATTTTTAAATTTTATTCAGAAGAGCCACTTTATTTTTTTATAATAAATTTATTTTTTATTGGTGTTCAATTTGTCAACATATAGAATAACACCCAGTGCTCATCCCGTCAAGTGCCCACCTCAGTGCCCATCACCCAGTCACCCCCACCCCCCACCCACCTCCCCTTCCACCACCCCTAGTTCATTTCCCAGAGTTAGGAGTCTTTCATGTTCTGTCTCCCTTTCTGGTATTTCCCACTTATTTTTTCAGAAGGAGCCACTTTAAAAGGAAGTTACTGTGCACCCAGGGAAGAAAGTAATTTATCTCCACCTAAGACTCAGCACAAAAGAGTTGTCAAAAGACAAGTGGTCCTTAAAGTGCTAGGAATAGGTGAGTTTGCCAAGGGAGGGAATCAGGAGGAGAAGAGGATGGAATTTAGACTTAAAGATAGGAGTGCCCACCTTTAAGAGGTTGTGGAGATTGAAAGGTGAGGAGCTGCCAAGTGGACCATGGATGGTCAGAGAAGTGAGAGGACACCTTGGCGAGTGTATGGTACTTTCATAAACATTATTTCAGGTAATTCTTACGAGTATTGGATGTCCCTCTTCTCAGAAAAGCCCCTTTCCTTCCCTCCAGGGCTGTGTCTCCACCAGGTGACCGTGATCCCTGCCCCTGTCCACAGCTGCCTTGTCAAGGACGGATATCTGGTCCTTTTTGGGCCAATGAAATCTTCTCTGCCAGCAATTCAGAATTTTGAGCTGACAGCCACAGAGACTGAACATTTTCATCAACAGCTTCAAGTCATAACAAAGAATGGGCAGAGCTTGAGTGAGACATTCTTTTTTTTTTTTTTAATTTTAAGATTTATTTATTTGAGAGAGATAGAAAGAGCACAAGGACGGGCAGAGGCAGAGGCAGAGGGAGGAGAAGCAGGCTTCCCGGTGAGTAGGGAGACTGACTTGGGGCTCAATCCTAGGACCTGGTGACCATGACCTGAGCAGAAGGCAGATGCTTAACCATCTGAGCCACCCAGGCACCCCCAGTGAGTTGTTCTACAAAGATTCCCTTTGGTGTGGTTCCTCAAATTGCCTTTCCCAAGATGTGGTTGTTCAACTCTTCATCAGAAGTTGGGATGGGATGCCTGGGTGGCTCAGCGGTTGAGCATCTGCCTTCAGCTCAGGGCATAATCCTGGGATCCTTGCGGGGAGCCTGCTTCTTCCTCTCTGTGTCTTTGCCTCTGTGTGGTGTGTGTGTGTGTGTGTGTGTGTGTGTCTGTCTGTCTGTCTGTCTCATGAATAAATAAATAAAAATCTTTAAAAAAAATAAACTTTTAAAGAAAAGAGGAAGTTGGGAGAAATCTGTTTCCTTCCAACAAGTCTCCCTGATTTTGCAATTTATTTTTTATTTTTATTTTTTTAAAAAGATTTTATTTATTCATGAGAGACACAGAGTGAGAGAGAGGCAGAGACACAGGCAGAGGGAGAAGAGGCTCCATGCAGGGAGCCCGATGTGGGACTTGATCCTAGGTCCCCAGGATCATACCATGGGCCGACGGCAGCACTAAACTGCTGAGCCACCCGGCCTGCTCTGATTTTGCAATTAAAAAAAATTTTACAAAAAATATTACATAAGATAATGATAGCTAACATATACATATATATTTTTAAAGATTTTTAAAAATTTATTCATAAGAGACATAGAGAGAGAGAGAGAGAGAGGGGCAGAGACACAGGCAGAGGGAGAAGCAGGCTCCATGCAGGGAGCTCGATGTAGGACTCGATGTGGGACTCGATGTGGGACTTGATGTAGGACTCGATCCCGAGTCTCCAGGATCACGCCCTGGGCTGAAGGTGGCGCTAACCTGCTGAGCCACCCGGGCTGCCCCAATAGCTAACATATATTGAGGGGTTTCCATGAGCCAGACTATATTGAATGCTTTGCAGGTTATCTTATCTAATCTTCACAACAACCTATGAGGGAGGTGCTCTCATAGTTCCTGTTTCATTGAGGAGGAAACTGAGGCTCGGAGAGGTTGCACAACTGGCCCAAAGTCACATTACTGCATAGGTGGAGTGGCTGAGCACTGGACCCTGACAGGACCTGGCTTTTATCAGCTATGCTTCACAGTTAGCTTGAGATCATCTTCCAAAGACATTTTGGGGCACCTGGGTGGCTCAGTCAGGTAAGTACGTGTCTTTGACTCAGGTAATGATCCTGAAGTCCTGGGATAGAGCTCCAAGTCAGGCTCCCCATTGAGCAAGTAGTCTGTCCTGTGCCCCTCACCCCACTCATGCTTGCTCTCTCTCTCAAATAAATAAAATCTTCTTTAAAAAAAAAAAAAGACATTTTAGGGACGCCTGGGTGTCTCAGCAGTCTGTCTTTGGCTCAGGGTGTGATCCCGGGGTCCTGGGATCAAGTCCCATATTGGGCTCCCTGCAGGGAGCCTGCTTCTCCCTCTGCCTATGTCTCTGCCTCTCTCAGTGTCTCTCATGAATAAATAAATAAATCTTAAATATAAAAAAATAAATAAGACATTTTAATGTAAACTAATCAACATCAGAATTATGTTCTCCATTCAAAGATGTGAGTGCTGAGGCTCAGAGAAGGTAGGGAACTTGGCCAGAGGAGCACAGTTCATTTTGTGTCAAAGCCAGGATTCAAACCCAGTGTGTCTCACTTCAGCTCCATCAGCTTTGTAGTTAATGCAATGGCTTCCACTGACCACTGCAACGGTCAAGGGAAGAGAAAATATCTTCAGAGATAGAAGAGAAGGATAAGTAGAGAAGGTCAGGAAGGAGGGGAGAATTGATAAAACCCAGAGAGGAGACAGGTGGGATCAGACCAAGGGCACTTCTATTCATTCACTAAGTATTTATTAAACACCTATTATATGCCCAGCACTGAGGAGACAAGGAAACAACAAGATTCATTTTCCTGGAACTGACAGATAAGAGACTCTATACAGATAAATAAAATGAGAACAATAAGAGTTCCACAGGAAACGCACAGAAAGATAGTGATTAACACACTGGGAGCAACTGCAACTGCTGGTGGGGGTAGTTAGACAAGGCCTCTCTGAGCAGCTGAGACCAGTAGGGTGAGAAGAAACTAGCTGTGCCAAAGAGGAGAAGGAAAAAGAATGGACTGTGCAAAGGCCCTGAGGTGGAAAAAGGATTAGCTGGAATTTGGCAGGCAGGAGGGAGGTTGGTGAGATAGGCAGGGCCTTGACAGGGATAAGGAAAAGGAGAACAGGGCACCTGAGTGGCTCAGTCATTTGGGCGGCTGCCTTCGGCTCAGGTCATGATCCTATGGTCCTGGGATTGAGCCCCACATCGGGCTCTCTGCACCTCTGGGAGCCTGCTTCTCCCCATTCCTTTGCCTCTCCCCCACAACTTGTGCTCTTTCTCTCTCTCTCTCAAATAAATAAAATCTTAAAAAGAATAAAAAAGAAAAAGAAGAACCATTTTATCCTAAGCCCCATGGAAGGCCACTGAAGGGACAGAATGACATGGTATGCATGATGTTTTAAGTAGCATAAGAACAGAGCTTTGCCTTGAAAATATTGAGGAAGGAGGACTGCTCTTCAGACAGGAGGAGGGAGAGATGATCTTCTCTGTTACGTTAGTGAGGGGGAAGTTGGGCAGTCCTGGTGAGTCTTCCCATGGCTGAGCCCCACAGGGGTCACCACACACACATGTTACCCCTTGCCCCCTTTGGTCACCACAGTGACTTGCCACTTGTTTATCACCCCCAAGATTCTTCTCCAAACCTCTTCTTTGCTGTGTCTTCTAGATTTAGAGCTTAACTGCCAATTCCTCCAGGGAAGAGAGAATAAGTAAAGTTTCTAGAACCTTACAAAGTCAGTTCTTAATCTAATTCCTGAGTCTCTCTGAAGTGATAAATGGAAACTTATCCTACTTATTACTATGTAACAAACCACCTCAAAACTTACTGGCTTAAGACAATGACAACATTTATTTTGCCCATGAATTTGTAATCTGTGTAAGGCTCAGCAAAAATGACTCACGTCTGCTTCACTAGGCCTCCATTGGGTGGCTTGAAAGCTGGGGGCTAGAATCATCTGGAGGCTGACTCCACTCACAGTTGATGCTTGCTGTCAGCTGGGCCTTAGCTGAACTACGCCTTCATGTGGCCTCTACATAGAGCCTGGGCTTCCTCAAACTGTTCCAAGGGTGAGTATCCCAAGGGAAAGAGTCATGTGGAAGCTGTATCGTGTTTGATGGCCTAGCCTCAGAAGTCATGCAGCATCGTTTCCACTGTATTCTATTTATTAGAAGTGAGTTACTGAGGGAGTGGAGTCAGACGCTACCTTTAAATGGGAGAAGTATAGGGTACCTGGGTGGCTCAGTGGTTGAACATCTGCCTTTGGCTCATGTCATGGTCCCAGGTCCTCTGATCAAGCCCTGCATCAGGCTCCCTGTAGGGAGCCTTCTTCTCCCTCTTTCTATGTCTCTGCCTCTATCTCTGTGTCTCTCATGAATGGATAATTAAAATCTTAAAAAACATAATAAATGGGAGAAGTATCAAAGAATTTGCAGACATGTTTATAAACCACTACAGGCTTGGGGCGCCTGGGTGGCTCAGTGGGTTGAGCATCTGCCTTCGGCTCAGGTCATGAGCCCAGGGTCCTGGGATTGAGTCCCGCATTGGGCTCCCTGCTCCATGGGGAGCCTGCCTCTCCCTCTGCCTCCCTCTCTATCTCTCATGAATATATAAATAAAATCTTTAAAAAACCACTACAGGCTTGAATGGGATGGACTCTGGGTTATTCACTTGATGGGTAGATGGTGGGAACTCCATCTTTCCCCTCCTTTAGACTCTTCCTTGGGAATCCAAGAGGAACGTTAAGCCTGGAGATATAGTTAGACACACTTGGATTTGAATCCTAGCTCTGCCATTTATCTGCTCTGTTTCTGGATAAGTCACTTAACCTTGGATAAGCAAGCCTCCTATTCTTCATCTGTAAAATCATAGTATCCTTCTCATGGGGTCATTATAAGGATTAAGTGAGTTAAAAGGTGGGTTACATAATATATGCTCAGAACAGTGGCTTCACAGTAAATGCTCCGTGTTAGCTACTGCTGATATAACTATTCAATATATGTTTATCAATACTTAACTCATGCTTAGGTGAGTTCTGGGCTAGATGCTATACGCTGGAATTACGAAAATGAACATGAAGGGCCTCAAGCTTCCAGGAACCTACAGCTCAGGGGGATATATTTTCTTTTAAGTAATCTCTATATCCAATATAGGGTTTGAACCCATGTCTCTGAGATTAAGAGTAGTATGCTCCACCAACTGAGCCAGCCAGGTGCTCCTGGGATGTGTTTTAAGCATGCAGGCAGAGTCTAGGCTTTGAAATCAGCCAGACCTGATTCTCACTGAGTTTGTCCATAGTTTCTAGTTGTGGGAACTTGGACCTGTCTTTCACTTTCTCAACCATAATTTTCTCAGTTGAAAATGAAAATTACAATAGTATCTACCTCACTGAGTATTGGTGAGGATCAAATGAGATAATCCAGGTAAAAAGCTTAGCACAGTTCTTAGAGCATGGTAGTTACTTAATACCTGTTAACTATTGATTTCATTTATCGGGAAGTAGGCTAATTAATGGAGACATTATAGTCCAAGGTAAATAGTGCTATACTAGACCAGGAAATAAGCTACTAAAGGAGTCCAGCAGATTACTTTTGCCAGGAAGAATCTCAGAAAGCCCTGAAGAGGTAATGTTGGACTGGGCTTTAAAGAATGAGTAAGAGTTTTCTGTCTGGATGAGGAAAGAGAAGGCATTCCAGACAGAGGGAAGAAGATCTGCAAAGGCATAAAGTCACAGAAGGTGTTGACATGTTTCGAGGACAATTATAGATTCAGTGTGGGAGTTCAAGGTGTGTGGCATGGAGGGAAGGAGGTGGGACAACATACTTCAGGTCAAAGCATTGGCTTACGTGGGAGAAACTGCCATCTGTAAGCTGGGGAGATTCAGTAGAGTGTGGAGAAAGGCCAGTGGTGGGGCTGGAGAGAGTTTTATAGGTGGAACAGATAGGCTCAGGGGAACATTTTATGTGCATGTGGGGGAGGGCAGTGAAAGAAACAAAGGCCATCTCATGAGGAGTCAAGGGAGGAGGGCAGGATTTGAGTGGATGGAACAAAGCTATGGGATGGGGAGTCCAAAAACCTGGTTCTAAACCCACCTGGTAGGGACTCCTGGGTGGCTCGGTGGTTCAGGGTTCAGCGGCTGTCTTCGGCTCAGGGGGTGATTCCGGGGTCCCCGCATTGGGCTCCCTGCAGGGAGTCTGCTTCTCCCTCTGCCTATGTCTCTGCCTCTCTCTGTTTCTCATGAATAAATGAAAAAAATCTAAAAAAAAAAAAAAAAACAACCCAAAAACACATGGTATAGCTCTGAGTATCTCTGTGATCTTGAGAGTGTCACACTACTTTGTCCTTAGTTTTCTATTGGTAAATAATATGGCTTCTATCTGCTACACATAATTATTGTGAAAAAGAGGTTATGAGTAAGTACTCTGCAAGCAGTAAATAGCAAAACAAATATCAGACCTTATGTTATTAGGAGAAGGTCAACTGCATGGAACAGCACAGCTAAAGCAGAGTTTAGGTGAGATGTAAGGTAAGGATATCTGTTCTACTGTTCTGGGGTGAAGATAATCATAAACACAGCAACACACAGACACACACACACACACACACACACACACACACACACCAGATAAATAGAGTAATTTCCACATTGGTGCTGGACTGGATCTACAGGAGGGCAACGGGAAACTCAATTCTACCACCAGTGACTCTACCAATTGTGCTACAGATGTTTCACTTCTCCCTTGGATTTAAGGTGGTCCAAAGATCCAAATCTGGAGTCTTTGGGCTTCAGGTATCTGGGGAACTATCAGAATTGTGAGTAGAGGGATCCCTGGGTGGCGCAGCTGTTTGGCGCCTGCCTTTGGCCCAGGGCGCGATCCTGGAGACCCAGGATCGAATCCCACATCGGGCTCCCAGTGCATGGAGCCTGCTTCTCCCTCTGCCTGTGTCTCTGCCTCTCTCTCTCTCTCTCTCTGACTATCATAAATAAATAAAAATTAAAAAAAAAATTTAAAAAAAAAAAGAATTGTGAGTAGAAGTCATGCTATTAATTTCTTGGGGTTAGAATCCATAGTCTTTAGCCAATCTCAAAAGGATCTGTGACACTCTCCCTCTGCCCCCCCCCCCAAAGATTAAGGGTCATTGATTTTTCTCACCAGAAATTGAGAAATTTCTCACCAGAAGGCAACAGATGTTCATTTTTAAATTTTGACTATTTGATTTTTCAAACCATGGGTATGTTTCATTGAACCATGAAATGAAAAGTTTCACTGAAAAAAAAACTCATCAGGGGTTATCTGGATGGTTTGATAAGGGCTCTGTTTAGATTTCATCTTTATACCTCTTTGTATTAAACACAATAAATGCAAATATTAATAGCTGTTATTTAAAAAAACCCTGGTAGTGTCAGCTCGCAAACACACACACACACACACACACACACACACACACACCCCATTCCATTATGCAAGGTACATCCCTTATTTTGTAAGGTAAAATGTCTCCATTTCCTATAAACTACTAACTTCAAAGCAGTAAAACTTGGAATCGAAATAGAGTAGACGAAAAAGGAAAAGGCAGGTAATTTCAAGTATTTTAGCTCAGACGCATAAAGGTAATGTGTCTATGTGTCAGTCTTCACATGCTCTCTGGGCTGCCTTCTTGTGAACCCGCCAATGTGCGAGCCGTTGGCGTTTGATGCTAGAAGCGACGGAACGAGGGACAGGGTTAAATCCACTACCCTCTCCCCACGCACTCTAGTAATTACTCTATTTCCACGTCATGTTTCCGGGTGTGTGTGTCCCGACTCACGCAGAAACTGAAGTTCAAAGCAGGCGGGAGTCACCCATGTTCATTTTGCTGTCCCCAGAAACCCAATTCTGGCTTTGGGCCCCCTGAGAAACTGGCGATACCTGGGGACTATCTAACTGGTTGATTCCCACGTGGTAAGTGGCTTGCAACCTCGCCCCCACGTGGTGCCAAGAGCTGGGAAAAGGGAGAGCGGGCAGGAGAGAGCCGCATCAGGGGCATTTAAAGTGTCCTGACGTCACGCATTGCCAGGAACTCAGCTGAGTTTTCAGCAGGACATTCCGGTCATCTTCCCTCCCTCCCCCCGGGCTTCTGTGCCCAAGGCCGCCGCTCCTCTCCTGCTGTGGCGGAGGGAGGGGCACTAAGCGCTCGGAACAGCCAGCACTGGGGCGTTCCCAGCCCAATATTGGCCCCGCCCTTTCCCCCAGAGGCTCTCCTCATTGGCCGGTGGGTGGGGCCTCGGGTGTACAGTATATGCATCAGTGCCCTGGGTGGCCGGGAAACCTGGCCGTCTCATGAATTATGCAGAAGCGGCGTGTCCCTGCCAGGCTGGGGCTGGGCGGGGATTGGCTGGAGGGGCTGTAATTCAGCGGTTTCCGGAGCTGCCGCGGCGTAGACAGGGAGGGGGGAGTCTGGGGTTCCGACGTCGCCGCGGAGCGAGCGAGCCCGAACCGGATCCTTGACGAGCTCCCCTGCTCCGCGCTCTCTCTCCGCTTCTGCCCGGAGAGGCCCCGCGGCCTGAGGGAGCCCCGCGGCCCGCACCCCGGCGCAAGTGCAGCCCCGGCCTGTCGGGCCTGAGCCCGAGAAACAGGTGAAGGGGGTGAAGGGTGGGGCCGCCCCCCCCACCGGCCCCCAGGCCCGGGGACCCCGGGTGGGGGGTGCCAGAGGGTCCAGGAGCTTCTGCCTTGTGTGGGGGAGTTGTGGATGGAAACTTGAGTGGGGCAGGGGGGAGGAATACGTGGAGATGGGAGCGTCAATCAGGAGACAAGTCCCGGGATGACAGGAGCGGGCCTCTGAAGGGACAGGGGGCGCTGGAAGGAAGTTTCGTTCTTTGGAGAAAGGGCAGACTCCGAGGGAGAGGGAAAATGGGGTTAAGGAGGAGGACTATGGGGCGAGGACACTCTAGGGTGGGGGTGGCAGGAGTGAGGGACAGCCCCCCGACTTCCTGCTCCCTGAGGCTCTGGGGACGTTCCGGCCTCAGGAGCAACTGTCACGCCGGCGGAGATCACGGGGGATCAAGGGGTGGGGGTTTGGGAAAGAGCTTTCTCTGCGCTCCCCGGCGGCTGCCGGCTGAGCCAATTCCTCGGCCTTGCTCTGTGCCCTCTCCTTTAGGAGCCAGCCTGCCCCTCCAGAAGTAGGAATAGGTGTCTTCCCCCTACAGCCCCACAGGCTGGTTGGTTGTGGGTCGGATTATTGCATAAGAATCAAGTTTCCTGTAGGGAAATTGACAGTCTTGTACTCTTTAAATTCCTTCCCGGCTTTTTTTTTTTCTCCCTAGATTAAAAACCCTGCTTCCCTCCTCCCCTTCTGAAAACAAAGCAAAATACCAAAATACCCCCCCCCCCCCAAGCCAGTTCTAGGGAGAAATAAGCCTCTTTCTTCCTTGACATTGTTCTTTTATAGACACCTGGTAAACTTGGCCAGAAGATAAATAATTGAGTCCTTGCGTTTACTGGATTGTGGTGTTGCTTAATTGCATAGGACAGAATGAACCAATCGCGAGTGGGAGTTTTCTGTCTTGGAGCCAAGATCTTGGGTAAACGCAGAGGGAAACAAAGACAGGCTGGCCTTGGCAAAGCCATGTGTGCAAACTTTACCTGTGATTGGGGGGTGTGGTTGGGCTTAAGTTAGCAAAATTCAAACCCTCATCCAAGTTGCTTTTTTCTTATTTAGTGCATATCTTTCTCTGTTACATCAGGTGAGTGTGTGGTATGGACACACTTTTTTTTTAAGTTAAAAATGTACATAATGTGTCTCTGCTGGTTTTTATCGGGTGTGGATCTACAGGCTATGTTCTGTGTATGGGTTGTAACTTTTTGGCTGCTGTGCTGATAATGCTCTGGTTGGAATAAATCAGAACTATAAATCATCTCAATCTTTTTTTTTTTCATCTCAATCTTTTATATGTGAATTTAGACTGTGTTATGACTTGATTCAGCCAAATTTCTGTTTTATATTAAATATGTCTGTGTTCCTTGAGCCAACACATTTATTTCCTTGTTATATGTGCCAGACTGGAGTACTAGCAGAATTTTTGCTCAGACATTTATTTGCATAGTGAGATGGGGAAATCTGGAAAACCAAAAAAAAATAAAAATAAAAAAAAGTATATATTGGGAGGTTGATCTTGAAGTCTATATATTTGTTAGTGAATCTTCCACGGAAAACGACTAGCAAATTCACGATTTTTAAAATTTCTGTATATAGTACTTTTGGGAAGGATAACTATTTAGAAATATCCACAGCTATGACTTGCGGTACAAAGGGTAGGTAGTTCACATGACATTAACCCCATTTTATAGATAGGGGAACTGAGGCCCAAGGAACAAAGCACTTGCCCAAGGCAGTGGAGTGCCATAGTGTTAGAACTTGTACCTTTGGTGTAGTTTGTTATTTTGACCTAACTATATTAAGTATTAGGTATTGGTTTACAGTGAGTGAGTGTAGACCCTGCTGGGAAAAGCGTCACTGAAATTCTAACATATATCTGGACAGTGAAATATCACCAACAGGCTGCTAAGACTCCTACAGAGAGAGCCAATAAACAGATGCAAAAAGAAGTAGAAATAGGGTTTGCCTAGGTTATTTTTCCATCTTCTGTGTCTAACGTGGGAAGTCACAAACTTTTTAGTCCGCATGACTTTTCATCAGAATTTAGCTATTTGCTAATGGAGGGAGATAAAAATGCCCTTTAATCCAGAGTGCCTTGTGGCTTCACCAGTGATCATTTGTGTCTCAAGAAAGTTGCTTTCTCCTGCTTGCCTCTACTTGTCTTGACTTTCAGATGTGAGTTGGGGCAGAGGTAGTGACCATCGCAGATGCTGAGGCCAGCACCTTTCTACCTTACAGTTTCCTCAGAGATGGTGTACAGGTCAACAAATATTTACTTTTTGCAACGTTGTGAAAGTTGCCATGAAGAATCAGAGGCTTTGTTCACAGCACTTGCAGACCACTAAGGGGACTTGATAAATGCTTTATCCCTATAGTGCAACATGTCCTCAAAGAGATGGTGAGTCGTTAAGGCTGTGCTCTCCAACAAAGAAGCTATTATATATTAAAATATGGATAGCACAGCTATAGAACATTTCCGCTATCCTGAAAGTTCTATTGGATAGTGCTGCACTAAGTGCTACCGGTCTTCAGAGGAAGGAGAGGTTATGAGACCTGGAATGGTCTAGGAAGTCTTCTTGCCAAAGGTGAGATTTGATCTGAGTCCCAAATAATAGTTGGAATTTGATAGGTGTAAAGAGCTTGGGGTGAGGAGGTATGATGGTACAGTAGGAACAAAATCCTGGTAGATTAGGAAGGTGAGTAGGGGAGGAATGTTTGCTTGTTAGAGGCCTCATTGAATGCCAGATCACAGAATTCCAGATTCTGTCCTTTTAAAGATTTTTGAGGTCAAGTATTAGTGTTTAATTATGGAGTGCCTATTAGTGTAGGGCATGTTCCTGGCATTGGTTAATTTGTACAAAGTAGATCAGTGCACATGGCCTCTGCCCTAGGGGAGTTGTCTTTGGGGCTGAGCTTATAAATTGGGCCAGACCCAAAGAGAGGTGTTCTGACTTATTACCAGATTTGTGTGTTTAAGTGCAGAAATGCCTTTTAGGATTTTTAATTGGCTGTAAATAGCCACTTACATTTTATGTCTTCCATATTTGAACAGTTGTACTATAACTTTTGGGTCATTCATAAAACCACCAAAAGAGCAATTGAGGGACATCCCCAAATCTTGAAGGAGTCCTGGTGTTCTGGAGCAGCCTTGGTGAGATCCAGCAGGATGACACTGAATGGCTGTTTCAGTCTTTGTTGGCTATAGTGAAAAAAATTAATATCACCATTACACATTTGTTACTAGGAACCTTGGCTTACTATGGTGCACTTTAGTCAAGATGGCCAGATGGTACTTTGGTGGTCAGTTGTTAGAAATGTCTCTAGTTTTAAAAGGAATAGTGTGTGGAAGAATGAATTTCTGTTCTGCTTAGTTCTCACTTGTCATGTTAAGATTATTGTAACTCTTAAGTCAGATAAGGCAAACATTTCATTTTGTTTTGCTTTAATTTATTTATTTATTATCAGCAAACATTTTATGCTGAGAGCTGATTACTGTGCTAGGCAGTATCCAAGGATAATGAAATATGGTTCCTATTTTCACAGAACTAGAGGTGTTATGCGGACCAAGGTATGTGTTGCTTTACACAGGGCAGAGGAGGTGACAGGATAAATGGTTTGAATCTCTCTCTCTCTCTCTCTCTTTTTTTTTTTAAAGATTTTATTTATTTATTCATGAGAGACACAGAGAGAGAGAGAGAGAGAGAGGCAGAGACAAAGGCAGAAGGAGAAGCAGGCTCCATGCAGGAAGCCTGATGTGGGGCTCAATCCTGGGACTCCAGGATCATGCCCTGAGCCAAAGGCAGATGCTCAACTGCTGAGCCACTCAGGCATCCCAGTGGTTTAAATCTCATGCTCTGGAGTCAGACAGGTCTGGGATCAGATCCTGAATCTGCTACTTCCTCTTCAGAACCTGAATCTCAGTTTCTTATCTGTAAAAGTAGAGGATAACAGTGCCTATCTCTGAGGCCCATTAAAGATTCAATGAGATAAAAGAGGTAAAATGCTTAGCATAATGCATGGCACACAGGAAGAACTCAGTAAATCTAAGTTCTTATTAAATGCCCCAGGAAAAGAGATTAATTGTCTTCAGGAGTGAGAAAAAGGCTTTATTACAGAGGGCCTTTATTACTTCGAACACCTATGAACAGCATTTTGTAGGATGAATAGGAATTCTGACAAAGTTGAGTGGTGAACAGTTGCTTACAGGGCCAAGAAACATGAATGTGCAGAGGCTTAAAACAGCAGAGTGTGTCCAGGGAGCTACAAGTAGAAGTTTTTTTTTAAAGATTTTATTCATTTATTCATGAGAGACACACAGAGAGAGACAGAGACATAGGCAGAGGGAGAACTAGGTTCCCCACAGGGAGCCCAATGTGGGACTTGCTCCCAGGACCCCGGGATCACGCCCTGAGCTGAAGGCAGATGCTCAACCACTGAGGTGTCCCTAGAAGTGGAAGTTCTTAATTTAGGAGGACTGAACTGAGGGGAGAGGAAGCTGCTGAGCCATGGCTCTTACCTCTTCTCTTAATTATTCTTTTCACATATCATTAAAAGTAAGTTGTTTTGTCCTACTTACAAAAGAAATATTTGCTGTTACAAAAAATTTAAATTTGTAGAACATAAACTATGTGTATTTTATGTATATCTTGTTAATAGTTTGGTATGTATTTCTCCAGATTTTTTTGTACCCTTTTCTATTTACCAATTTATCTGGGACATATTTATTGCAAATTTCTTTTTAATAGCCTAATAAAAGAACAAGAAGAAAAGCAAATCTGCCCCCCTAGAATACAGTAAGTTTTGGATTATCTAGCTTTTCTTTCTGCTACCCTCATCTATAAGAATAATGACTCTTCTAATCAGTGAACTTTTGCCTGACCTGATTTTTTTTTTTTTTAACTACATTGGAAAAGGAACCTATTTTGAGCATTTATAAGGTAACATTGTAGCGTCGAAACTCTTAGGCTGTGTATTGGAGGGTTTCATGATCCAACATTGCTATAGGAGGTGAAAGATCAGGCTATGAGGTCAGACTCCTTGGACTTTAATCCCAAATCCAAGGACCCCTGGGTGGCTCAGTGGTTGAGTGCCTCCCTTCAGCCCAGGGTGTGATCCTGGAGTCCCAGGATCGAGTCCCACATCAGGCTCCCTGCATGGAGCCTACTTCTCCCTCTGCCTGTGTCTCTGCCTCTCTCATGAATAAATAAAATTAAAATAAAAATTAAAATAAAATAAAAAAAAACAAATCCAGTGCCTCTTAGACTTTGGGTCAGTTGCTTTAACTTCTCTGGGCTTCAGTTTCTCTAGCCATAAAACATAGATACCAGGTTTCATTGTAGGGAAGTTGTGAGGATTAAGCAAAACAATGTGTGTATATATATATGTGTATATGTTTGTTTCTTTATAGTATAGTAGGCTCTATGCCCAATATGGGGCTTGAACTCACAAACTGTAGATCAAGGGTCGCATGCTCTACTGGCTGAGCCAGTCAGGTGTCCCGCAAGATAATATATTTAAAGTACTTTACACAGTGCCTGGCAGATAGCTAAAATTTGAGTGCTAATAATTAATATCATTAAAATATCTACCTACAAAGGCAAGTTATGATTCATGGTAGCCATTAATGAACCAAAGGAAAGAAGGAGTAATTGGGAGATTCTAACTAATAGGAAAAAAAACTAAATGAATAGGGACCAGGGGGATTTACATTGTGGTGGAGGAGATGGAGGCTGTCACGTAAAAGGAATAGGCAAATCGTAAATTCCTGTCTACATGAAGGTCCCTGTGATAGGTCTCTTTGCATCTTCCAAAGCCTATGATTGTGGGCTATTTAAGTAATATTTAACACATTTTTAAAAAGATTTTATTTATTCATGAGACACACACACACACACACACAGAGAGAGAGAGAGAGAGAGAGAGGCAGAGACACAGGCAGAGGGAGAAGCAGGCTCAGTGCAGGGAGCCTGATGTGGGACTCGATCCCTGGACTCCAGCATCATGCCCTGGGCATGAAGGCAGACTCTAAACCACTGAGCCACCCAGGGATCCCTATTTCACACATTAAAAATGTATTACACTTAGGAATTTGAACAGTCCCTTAGAGGTCTTCATAACACTAAAACTGGAGGTGATGTTGAAGGTTTGAGGGGTAGAGGAGTCAGACACGGAAGGTGGGGGTGTGGCATATCCCAAGTAGAATGAATGACCTATCTGAGGCTAGGAGGTGGTTTGTCCCTTCACATCTGTGTGTGTGTGTGTGTGTGTGTGTGTGTGTGTGTGTATTTAAGTGCATCTGTTTTCACCAGAGGAGTAGAGCTTTATTTTCTTATCCTGTAACTTTCCTTTGCAAACGCATCTGTATTCAAAATAGCCTTGCGGTTAAGAAGAACCACTCAGCTTCTCCCTGAAACGGGTTTTCTCACACTGACTCTTCAGTTTGGGATCCGAGAAGCCAGGAAAGAAAGGCCCCCCAGTTGCATCTAGTCCGTATGTGGGGCAGGAGGAAGCCAGCAGAGCTTGAAAGAGAAAGTAAACCTTCTGGTAAATAAATGGCTTCCTTATTGTGGAGGAGGAGCACAAATTATTAGGGGGATGTTTGGGTAGTTTTTGTAAAAGCCATTTCTGAAAACTGATTTAGATTAGCGAAGGTGAGCTCAATTGAGGAAAACCCTGCCCAGTCTGGTGTTAACCACCTGTTTTCCCGCTTTGTTGATTGATTTTATTAGTTTTCGGTATCCTGACCACTCATTCTGGTTTTGAGAAATGGCAATTTGAGTCTGAATTTGAGCACCTGCTTAAGTGAAAGCTTCCTAAAATGCATATTTTTCACATCTTTTCTAATGTTAATTTTGTTTTGTAGTTTAGCAGACACTTTTTCTGGCAGAGTGAAAAACATTAGACTTTCCTTCTTTGTCCTCCCCTACTCTCCCCACTAGGGTAATCCTCAAAACCCCAAAGACCTATGTTAGCTGTGTAATTACCTCTCTAATAAACCAAACAGTGCAATATCGCATCGAGTTAGCATTAAAATAGTCAGCCTTTGAATTCTTTTCTACTTGTGGTTTAGACATGATAAATATTTAATCTCAGACTGATTTTGTCTGGCAAATCAGTTTGGAATTTGGGTTCCTTCTTAATCAATATGTTTAGGGAAAGCAAATTTATTGAAATGTTAACCAAAATAAAACATAATTAGGATGGTACCTGTCTTATGCATTGGGCCAAGTGGAATAATTGAAGCATTCTGGAGCCAAATAGCTAGCTAGCTAGCTAGCTTGCTTGCTTTCTTTCTTTCTTTCTTTCTTTCTTTCTTTTTTTCTTATTATTTTTAAAAGATTATTTATTTGAGAGAGAGAGAGAGAGAGAGAGGAGGAGCAGTAGAGGGAGAGGGACAAGCAGACTCAAGAGCCCTAGGTGGGTGGGGCTCCATCTCAGGACCCTGAGATTATGACCTGAGCCGAAACCGGCACCACACGGGTACCCTCCCCCTCTTTTATTTTTTTTTTTAACATGTATTCGCATTCTATTTAATTTGGAAACTCCTGGGTGTTTTTTTGTTTTTGGTCTTTTTTAAGAGAAGGAGAGAGAGAGAGAATCCCAAGCAGGCCCCTCACCCAGCACCGACCTCACAACCCTGAGATCATGACCCGAGCTGAAATCAAGAGTCAGACGCTCAACTGACTAAGCCACCCAGACGCCCCACAAATCTCAATATTTATTCTTAATTCTATGTGTTATTGTCCCTTTGCACTGAAGCGTGTAAATAAGAGTGGATTGTAAGGGAGCCAAAGCACGTGGGGACACTTTAAGGTCCACATAATTGTCTTGGAGAATATTGGGTTCATGGAACTGTCTGAAATTCCTGTTTCTCAGTGTACCGCTGTGGTGCCAAATGTTGATAGTGGACAAGGTTGTGCCTGTTGGGGGGGTAGAGGGATGGGGTGGTGTGTTTATGGGAACTCTGTACTTTCTGCTCAGTTGTGCTTTGAACCTAAAACTGCGGTAAAAAGTAAAGCCTATTAGTTAAAATCCTATTTCTGCAGAAAAATCCAAGGTGTCCTGTGTGATTCCATAGGCTTCTGCCTCAGTTTACCCTAAGCTTTCCAGTGAGAGTACCGTTCTTATATACCCAGTGAGAATATCTCCTGAGGAAGGGAGAATGAAGCTGGAGGTGGGAGTTAGAGACCCACACCATACAGCCTGGATTAAACTACTTCCCCTTTCCTGAGGAAAGATGAATGCTAGCTGGTCTCAACCACAGATTTGCTGCAAGAGTATATCAGTTTTGTTTTTCAGTTCCAGACTCCAGTTTTCTTTATGGTAAAAGCAATATTTTAGAAAAAAAAAAAAAAAAAGAAAGAAAGAAAGAAAAAGTTTAATCAGTACCAAAAGGTTTGTAGTAAATGGAGAGTTTTCTTTTCACCTTATTCTCTGAACTTTTCCCAGGGACAGCTAGTTATCCATTTCTTATTTTTTTTCAAAGTGATTTCATTTGTATACATGCAAATATACTATTTCTTTTTCCCTTCCCTAAAAATGTAGTACATTATACACATATCAAAAGGTATCTTACTTTTTGTCACTTTGTTTATCTTAGTAAACACTCCACGTGAATATGTTTATGTCTGTCTCATGTTTGTTTGTTTTTAAGATTTTATTTTTAAGTAATCTCTACATTCAATGTGGAGCTTGAACTCATTACCCGAGATCAAGAGTCGCACACTCTTCTGAGCCAGCCAGGCACACCTGTCTCGTGTTTTTAAGATGTACATAGTATTCTGGACTATGGATGCTATAATTTATTTTGATTTTTTTTTTTTTTTTAGATTTTTTTTTTAAGTACAGTCTACCCCTCCCCCATGTGGGACTCAAACTCATGATCCCAAGATCAAGAGTCACATGCTTTACTGGCTAAGTGAGCCAGGTGCCCCCCCCCTTTTTTAAAGATTATATGTATTTATTCATGAGAGACACACACACACACAGAGGTAGAGACACAGGCAGAGAGAGAAGCAGGCTCCATGCACGGAGCCCGATGTGGGACTCAATCCCAGGACTCCAGATCACGCCCTGGACCAAAGATAGGCCCTTAACCACTGAGCCACCCAGGGATCCCCCTCTTTTAAAAAAAATTAATAATTTATTTAATCTAATGATAGCCATAGACCATAGAATCTAAGACAGAAAACAATGTTGTGGTAAATATTCTCATATTTGTCTTTAGGCACATATGAATAAATCTGTACATCTATACTTTAAATGTTGTAACCATCAAATGCATACTGTTTAGAAATGTAGCTTTTCAGTTAACAGAGAACACATTCTTCTGAAACTTTAATTTTGGGGAGAAGTCTAGCTATGTCATTAAATGAAACTCCAATCTGTCACTTGGGCAGATAGGAATATTGCCTTTACTTCCTTACCTTTACCCTGTGCCTGCCCCCATTCAATTTTTTTGAAAGCTTGCTGTTCATATTACCTATGATGTTAGGGCCCAGTTTCCATTAATTTCAACTGTTCCAGTCCTAAAACAACATGCCATTTTGTGTCCTTGAGCAAGTGGGGCAGAAGCTGTGTTTTGATTTTTGTATTGTTCCCTTGGATGGGCTGCTCATTGATGCTTCAGTTTAAATTTATAGAAGCAGTTCTCAAGAGTATTGCCAACAGACCCCTCAGGGCCCTGAGACCTTTCACAGGGTGTCTTTGATATCAAAATTACTTCCATAATGTTATTTGTATCTTTTACTTAGTTGTCATTTACACTTAATGCTAGTTATTGTATGTAGTGTACTCACAGAAGGAAAAAATGACTTTACTTAAGAATGTCCATGACACAACAGTAAACAATATTAATTTCATTTCCCTTTCAACTCTGGAGGATGTGCCTTTTTTGATATCCTGTGATGAAATGGGAGGTAGGCATAAAGCACTTCTGCTGCACACAGAAGTATGATGGTTGTCTCAGGGAAGAGATCTTGTGGGAACATTTCAGTTACAATTTCAAACTAGCTGCCTTTTTTTTTTTTTTTTTTTAATGAAACACCATCTTTACTCTGAAAGAATGACAGACCAACTGGTATGCTGGTAGACATTTTCTCACAAATGAAAGAAGGGAAGCCATCTCTTCAAGGAAAACAACTGGCAATCTTTGTTGCCAATGATAAAATTTAAGCTTTTGAGGGAAAATAAATTTTGAGTTTGACAGTTTTTCCATATTAAACTTTTTAAATGATAAAACAAATGTTTTTTTTAATAGTTTATAATGAAATGTGTTGGTATTTGAAAGGTCTGTGTGTCTCTGAAGTAGTGTTTTCCAAATGATTAATGTACAACATTACTAAATCATGTTTGGGAAAACATTCTACTCAAAATGCAGGATAGGGGCACCTGAATAGCTCAGTCTGTTGAGTGTTTGCCTTCTACGCAGGTTGTGATCCCACAGTTCTGGGATAGAGCCCTGGGAGCCCTGTGTCAGGCTCCCTGCTTGACAGGAAGCCTGCTTCTCCCACTCGCTCTGCCCTTCTCCCTCTCCCTCTGCCATTCCCATCACTTCTACTCTCTGACTCTGTCAAATGGATTTAAAAAAAAAAAAACAAAATCCAAAACCCCAAAAGCAGAATAGACTAATGGATCTCAGTGCAGCTGAGTATGAAAAGTTAGTTGAGATCCAACAGCATGCAATCTACATTGCATCTAATCTTTAAGAAACTACCACTTGTTGAATTTTGGTGTGATGTTAAGGAATATCCAAAATTATCTGTAAAGGCTATTAAGATAACCTTCATTTTCCAATTGGTGTTAGATCAAGTTTTCTTCATTCACTTCTATCAAAGCTATATACTGCAACAGATTGAATGCAAAAGCAAATATGAGAATCCAGCTGTCTTCTATTAAGCTGGATATTAGAGAAATTTCCAAAACTTTTACAGTGTCACTCTCCACTAATTTTTTTGGTTTTGGAAAATAGTTATTTTTCCACAGAAATGTTATTTATGTTAATATATAACTGGTTTAGGGGTAGCCCCGGTGGCACAGCGGTTTAGCACCGCCTGCAGCCCAGGGCGTGATCCTGGAGACCCTGGATCAAGTCCCACATCAGGCTCTCTGCGTGGAGCCTGCTTCTCCCTCTGCCTGTGTCTCTGCCTCTCTCTCTGTGTGTCTCTATGAATAAATAAATAAAGTTTAAAAAAATATATATAACTGGTTTATTATTTTTAATGAATATTTTTTAAATTTCTATTTTAAATTCTAATATAATAAATATTAGTAGATATAACCTTCATAAACAAAAGTTCTTTAAGGTCCTTATTTTTAAAGATATAAAGGAGTCCTGAGACCAAAAAGTTTAAGAACTACTAGTCTAAAGATTTTAATACAAGAACCCCCAGGATAAAAAAAAAAAAAAAAAGAACCCCCAGGATACTTGTTTAAAACAAAAAGAAGATTCTATGGTTTTGACCCAGAGAGTCTGATTTTAGTAGATCTAGGGTCATTTTAACAAGCAATCAGGTATTCTCAAACAGATGATCCTTGGCTTGAGATATGCTGCTTTAAAGAACCATAAGCTATGAAGTCTTTTTTTCTTTTTTTCTTTTTTTAAAGATATTTATTTATTCATGAGAGACACAGAGAGAAAGAGAGAGAGAGAGTGAGAGAGAGAGGCAGAGACACAGGCAGAGGGAGAAGCAGGCTCCATGCAAGGAGCCCGATGCGGGAGTCGAACCTGGGAATCCGGGATCACACCCTGAGCCAAAGGCAGGCGCTCAAACACTGAGCCACTCAGGCATCCCAATATAAAGTCTTTTTTCGGATTAACAAAGTCATGTCTACAGGGTTCATAAATCGTTGTTGTTCTGGAGATAAAGGTAAATGGTAGGCATATAGTTTACTAAGGAAAAATGCTTTGGAGATCCTTCCTTCCTATTTATTTATCTTTTTAAAGATTTTAAGTAATCTCTACACCCAATGTGGGGTTTGAACTCACAACCCCAAGATCAAGAGTTGTATGCTCAGGTGCCTGGCATACAAGAGCAATATGCTCTTAATCTCAGGGCCCCTAGATATTTCTTTTTATTCTGTTTATTCTTCTTAGCATTTATGGACCTTAATATTAATCAGATGTGGATTATGACTATCAAAAGAATCATGATTTTACCAGATTAATATTCAGCCTTGTTTTATTGACAGATAATAAACGAACATATTAAGACAGTTTTTGACTGCTTTGATTAATTTCAGAGATATCTATTTCAGACATGACATGTCTTTTTAAAATATTACTTATTGAAGATTTTAACTTATTTAATTATTTTAGAGAGTGAGCACAAGCAAGGGGAAGGGCAGAGGGGGAGGGAGAGAGACAAGCAGACTCCAGAGCCCCACATGGGATAGGGCTCAGTCTCACGCCCCTGAGATCATGACCCGAGGCAAAATCAAGAGTTGAACACTTAACTTACTGAGCCACCCTTTCAAACTTGTCTTTATAATAAAGTTAGCTTTCATTTATTACATGTAACATAAGTAAAATTCTTATCTTCCTTTCTTTAAAAAAAATATTTTATTTATTTATTCATGAGAGATACAGAAGAGAGGCAGAGGGAGAAACAGGCTCCCCACAGGGAATCCAATGTGGGACTCGATCCTGGGACTCTGGGATCACGCCCTGAGCTGAAGGCAGATGCTAAACCACTGAGCCACCCAAGCATCCTTCCTTTCTTCTTATAATTGCTTATATAACCAATTCAAAGAGGAATTTACTTGTCAGAAATCACACAGTATAGGTAAGACTTAAAAAGATAATTTTTAAAAAAGATTTTATTTATTCATGAGAGATACAGAGAGAGAGAGGCAGGGACCTAGGCAGAGGGAGAAGCAGGCTCCATGTAGGGAACCCAATGTGGGACTTGATCCTGGGACCCCAGGATCACGCCATGAGCCGAAGGCAGACACTTAACTGCTGAGCCACCCAGGTGTCCCTGGAAAGGTAAATTGATTCTACTAGCCTGGGAATTTGAAGACTCCAAGTTTGTGTTCTGGCCATACCATTATCATTGTGATCACGTAACATTTCTGTCCTTATCTGTAAAATGGGAACAACAACCTATTGATAGAATTGTTACATACAGTATCTCAGCCCCCTCAGGGTTCTCTTTGGCTGAGTGATTAACTGGAAAACCCAATGTGAGTTCATGCTTCAGGCCGAAGCATGATGTGAGTCTAAGAATTTATTCTTTTTCTAAATCATGTCCACTACCTCACATTGTTGGATTATAATTTCATGAGTAGTTGTGCCTTTTCATAAGTTCTTTTATTTTTTTAAAGATTTATTTATTTATTTATTTATTTAGACAGAGAGAGAGAGAGAGAGAGAGAGAAGCAGAGACACAGGCAGAGGGAGAAGCAGGCTCCGTGCTGAGAGCCTGACTGGGACTCGATCCCGGGACTCCAGGATTGCACCCTGGGCCAAAGGCAGGCGCTAAACCACTGAGCCACCCAGGGATCCCCAAGTTCTTTTATTTTTTTAAAGATTTTATTTATTTATTCATGACAGAGAGAGAGAGAGAGGCAGAGACACAGGTATAGGGAGAAGCAGGCTCCATGCAGGGAGCCTGATGTGGGACTCTATCCCGAGTCTCCAGGATTACACCCCGGCTCAAGGCAGCGCTAAACCACTGGGCCACTGGGGCTGCCCAATAAATTCTTATTTGGACGCTAATGGATAAGATCAGCTCTTTTCTGAGTGCTTATATTACAAAACTATGATGTACATGAGGTGACTTATTTTTCCAAGTATTCATTTTGAGAAGACTTAATAGAAAAGCTTTTTTTTTTTTTTTAAGATTTTATGTATTTATTCATGAGAGACGCACACAGAGAGAGGCAGAGACACGGGCAGAGGGTGAAGCAGGCTCCATGCAGGGAGGTCGACGCGGGACTTGATCCCGGGTCCCCAGGATCAGGCCCTGGGTGGAAGGCAGCCCCAAACCACTTAGCCACCCGTGCTGCCCTAGAAAAGTTTTTTTTTTTTTTTAATTTTTATTTATTTATGATAGTCACAGAGACAGAGAGAGAGAGGCAGAGACACAGGCAGAGGGAGAAGCAGGCTCCATGCACCGGGAGCCCGACGTGGGATTCGATCCCGAGTCTCCAGGATCGCGCCCTGGGCCAAAGGCAGGCGCCAAACCGCTGCGCCACCCAGGGAACCCGAAAAGGTTTTTTTTAAATGGGGAGATAGCCTAAATAAAATTTAAGCTTTGTAGGTCAGATTTATCTTTAAAAATCCTTTTCATAAAGTTCAACTCATATATCTTAAAAATTAATGGATTATATACATTATATATACATTTTTTTTTTTTTAAAGAGAGAGAGCATGTACACAGGGGTGGAGGGGAGGAGCAGAAGGAGGGAGAGAGAGAATCTTAAGCAGACGCCATGCCCAGTGCAGAGGCCAACTCAGGGCTCAATCTCATGACCCTGAGATCATGACCTAAGCTGAAATCAAGAGATGCATATTAACTGACTGAACCACTCAGGCACCCCTATAGACTATATATATATTTTTAGAGCCATTTTAGGTTCATAGGAAAATTGAGCAGAAAGTATAGAGTTCCCATATACCCTCTCCTGTCTCTCCTCACAGTTTCTCCGATTATTAACATCTTGCTTTGGAATAATACATTTGTTACTATTGATAAGCCAGTATATATATTTTAAATCTCTACACCAGATGTGGGGCTCAAACTCATGACCCTGAGATCAAGAGTCACATGTTCCACTGACTGAGCCAGCCAGGTGTGCCATGAGCCAATATTAATACATTATTATTAACTAAAGCCCCCAGTTAATACTATAGTTCACCTTGTTGTATATTCTATGGATTTTGACAAATGTATGAGGACATATATCCACCATAAAATAGCAAAGAGCCTGATGCAACTCTAGGATCATGACCTGAGCCAAAGGCAGAAGCTTAACAGCTTGACTGACTGAGCCACCCAGGTGTCCCTCCCCCTAAATTTAATTTTCAGATTCTCCTGGGTCTAGATGGGGCTGGCCTGAGGACTATAGTCCAGAGTATGGATTTTTTTTTTAAAGATTTTATTTATTTATTTATGAGAGAGAGAGAGAAAAGGCTCCATGCAGGGAGCCCAACGCAGGACTCCTGGTCTCCAGGATCACACCCCGGGCTGAAGGCGGTGCTAAACCACTGGGCCACTGGGGCGGCCCCAGAGTATGGATTTAAATACTGATCTTTATTTTTAGAGTGATCTCTCTACCCTTACATATAATGTGCTAGATAGAGTGTTGATTCTTCTCTAAGACCTGAAAATTTCTGGGGATCCCTGGGTGGCTCAGTGGTTTAGCGCCTGCCTTTGGCCCAGGGTGTGATCCAGGAGTCCCAGGATCAAGTCCCACATCAGGCTCCCTGCATGGGGCCTGCTTCTCCCTCTGCCTGTGTCTCTGTGTCTCTCATGAATAAATAAATAAAATCCTAACATTTCTGACCCTAGGTAGATTGGGATAGTGGAGAAATACTGGAGGTTTCTAAATCTTTTTCAGGAGAAGAATCACTATTTTTGGAGGTCATTTTTTCTAGGGCCCTTTTTAATTGCCTTTTTTTTTTTTTTTTTGGTATATATCAGATTAAGGGATGAAAGTAAAAAGATACTATTCCAGGGGGTCTTTTCTTCTAAGGAGAAAAGTAACAAGAGCGGTTTGAGTGCTTTTGTGATCTCCTTGGTGGATTTGTCTTGGGGTTCAGAAACATTAACCCAATTTAAGTGGTATTGGATTCAGTTGAACGCCTTTTTTTCTTAAAAAACCCTCTTGGCTTCTGTGGCAACATATTCAGCCTGACTGGTCTTTCCTAGTTTCCTTTCCTGATTCATCCTCTACCTGAACACTAATGTTTGAAGGCCCTTAGGCTTCTAGGGCTTTCTTTTCCTTCCTTTTTCTAGATTCTATCCTCATTACCTGGCTTTAAACATCATTTCCATTCTGGTGATTATCAAGGGTGTGCCTCCAGCCCAGGCTTCTCCAGGCTCCCAATTCCTGTGTCCTGCTGCTTACTTGACATTTATTCTTGGGCAACTTTGTAGTTGTTTCCTGTTTGTCTTATCTAAAATGTAACTCTTAAACTTTCTCACCACAGGCTTGTGCCATTCCCCCCACCCAGTTTTCCCCATCTAAGTAAATGGCATCATCGTCTAACCAAACATCTGGAATAGCCCTCATTCACCTCTGCTTTTCTTCAAATCATCTTCACATACTTTTAGTGCTACCTCTAAAGTGTTCTTAAATTCCTGTTCCTGTCTCATTCTCACTTCTGTTCTAGCTCTGTGGTAGACTAGATACACTGAAAACCCTCTTCTGGAAAACACCAAGAAATGTTGTATAAACTGAGCTTTTAAGAAAGTTGGGGAAATCTTCAGAGCCAAAATCAAATGGCACCTCACCCAAAAGAAAGAGAAGACACCCACTTAGAATGCTGAGAGTGTGGCATTTACCTATCTTTTTGCCAAGGATTTTTAAAAAATAATTTATTTATTAGAGAGAGGGCACGTAAGCCAGGAAAGGAGAAGGAAAGGGAGAGGGAATCTCAAGCAGGTTCCACAGAGTATAGATCAACGCAGAGCTCGACCTCACCACCCCAAGATCATGATTTGATCAAGACTTGGATGCTCGGGATCCCTGGGTGGCGCAGTGGTTTAGCGCCTGCCTTTGGCCCAGGGCGCGATCCTGGAGACCCGGGATCGAATCCCACGTCAGGCTCCCGGTGCATGGAGCCTGCTTCTCCCTCTGCCTGTGTCTCTGCCTCTCTCTCTCTCTCTGTGTGACTATCATAAATAAATAAAAATTAAAAAAAAAAAAAAAAAAGACTTGGATGCTCAACTGGCTGAGCTACCCAACTGCCCCTTTACTAAAGGTCTTAAGTTTAAAGGACACTCTAGGCAGGAGTCCAGGCCTTTGGTCTTGGTGAGGAGTTGGAGCCGCCAATTCTCCTAAAGAATTCCTAGGTATAGGCCTGCCCATTTTAACATTTGAATTTGAATTTGCACTATCTTTTTGGTCCTGGAAACTACAAGCTGAGATTTTAACATCAAAAGGTCTGTTTTCCTTTATTTTTTAAAAATTATATTTAAATTCAGTTAATTAACATATCATGTATTATTGGTTTCAGAGGTAGAGGTCAGTGACTCATTAGTCATATAATACCCAGTGCTCATTATATCACATGCCCTCCTTAATGCCCATCACCCAGTTACCCCATATCCCCACGCCCCTCCCCTCCAGCGACCTCCAGTTTGTTTCCTGTGATTAAGAGTCTCTTATGATTTGTCTCCCTCTCTGATTTTGCCTTATTTTTTTCCCCTCTGTTTTCTTTTAGAAGCCAGGACAAATAGTTACTTCCTCCAAGATGACTTCCCTAACTATCTAAAGTTTGCCATCCTGATCTCAGTCACATACTATCCTGTCATCTTTACTGTTCTTATCATAAGCGGTAATTACTTCCTTATTTACTTGTCTGTTTTCCTCCCTGTCTCAAGGAGCCAGAGACCTGTCCTGTTCACCACTCCATAGCTTGCCCTTGGTTCCTGATGGAGTTTTTTTCTTTGCCCTTTTTTTTTTTTAAAGATTTTATTTATTTATTCATGAGAGACACGGGGGAGGGGGGGTGCAGAAACATAGGCAGAGGGAGACGCAGGCTCCATGCAGGGAGCCCGATATGGGACCCGATCCCAGGACTCCAGGATCATGCCCTGGGTCAAAGGCAGGCACCAAACCGCTGAGCCACCCAGGGAGCCCACTTTGCCTTTTTTTTTTTTTTTAAGATTTTATTTATTTATTTGAGAGAGAGAGAGAGCATGAGCAGGGGGAGGGGCAGAGGGAGGGGCAGACTAGCTACCAAGTAGGGAGCCTGTTGTGGGACCCCAGGATTGTGACCTGAGCCCAAGGCAGAAGTTTCACCGACTGAGCGACCCAGGCACCTCATATGTTTTTCTTTTCTGGATGAACAGATGGATGAGTGAGTCAAGTAAGGAGGTTCCTTCTGAGACAAGATAAAATGATGTGACCTAAATTTTCTATTGGTATTAGCCATTTCACTTAGAAAACACAATTAGGGATCCCTGGGTGGCGCAGCGGTTTAGCGCCTGCCTTTGGCCCAGGGTGCGATCCTGGAGATCCGGGATCGAATCCCACATCAGGCTCCCGGTGCATGGAGCCTGCTTCTCCCTCTGCCTGTGTCTCTGCCTCTCTCTCTCTCACTGTGTGCCTATCATGAATAAATAAAAATTAAAAAAAAAAAAAGAAAAAAAAAAAGAAAACACAATTATAGGGATCCCTGGGTAGTGCAGCGGTTTGGCGCCTGCCTTTGGCCCAGGGCGCGATCCTGGAGACCCGGGATCGAATCCCACGTCGGGCTCCCGGTGCATGGAGCCTGCTTCTCCCTCTGCCTGTGCCTCTGCCTCTCTCTCTCTCTCTGTGTGACTATCATAAATAAATAAAATTAAAAAAAAAAAAAAAAAGAAAACACAATTATAATTTTTATCCAAATAATGCATATAAACAATTTAGAAATTTAAGAATACTGAAAAACTTATATTGAAAACAACAGTCCTCTGTCTCACCCCTCCTTACTTCGAAGCATTGCTTCCCAGACTGCTACTTTTTGGCCACTGAGTTTTTTCTCTGGTCTTGACTTCCATGCTTCTCAGTAATATGTGCACACTGCTATTTTTGACCTCTTAGGATTGTAGAGACCATATAACTTCATGTTATCATTGGTGAGGATGTATTTCTTTCACCACCAGTTCCTTCCCATCCTTCACAATAGAGTAGTCATAAGTTTTAAGCCACTTTAGCTAAATACCAATCATGTATTTTATTTCAACAAAAGATTGTTCACTGGTAAGCCAAGAAGGGTACTATGGTTATGTTTCCTTTTATATACAAATACTTGTTTTTTTCCTGGAGTTAATACTTTTATTTTTAAAAACTTGTTTAGTTTTCTTATACCTATTGCCAACTTCCCCCAAGTATCCAGCAGGTTTCTCAAATGCCTGGCAGTTTCCTTCCAATGCTTAAAACACATTGGCAATCTAATGTTTATCTTCTCGACAGTCATCCCTACCCCCACTCCCTGTCCTGCTGCAGTCAAGGTCTCCTGTGTTGAATTTCCTCTTTCCCCCGATCTCATGTCTTCCTCTTTCTGGCTTTACTACATATGTTGAAGCACATATATCAGTAACATGTTATCAAGAAAAGGTGCATGGAAACTCAATTTTTTTGAATAGCTGAGTATCCGAATTATCTTTATTCTTTCTTCACACTTGAATGATCATTTGGGCATCGAATCATTTTTCATCATTTTGAAGGCATTTTGGCTCAATTATTGGCTTTAAATCCTTCAGTATTTGTATTGAAAGTCCAATGCTGGGACACCTAGGTGGCTCAGTGGGTTAAGTGTCCAACTCTTGATTTTGGCTCAGGTCATGCATGATCTCAGGGTCATGAGATGGAGCCCCGCATCGAGCTCCATGCTCAGTGTGGAGTCTGCTAGGGATTCTCTTCTTCTTCCCCTGCCTTCCACCTCACCCCCGATAAATAAGTAAATAAAATCTTTAAAAAAAAATCCAATGCCTTTCTGATTTCTGATCCTCTCCAAGAGACCTAATTCTTTTCTCTGGAAGCTTGTATAACTGTTAAAATTTCACAGGATGTGCCTTAGGATGAGTCAGTTTTCATTTATTGGATTGGGTAGATGGACCCCTTTCAGTCTGGAAAAGGAAGTTCTTATTCTTTGATAATTCCCACCTACTCTTTTTCCTTTCTCTTTTTCTGGAAATCTTCTTGGTCAGAAATTGGATCTTCTGGACATCAGAGTCTGCTTTCCTCTCTGCTTCTATTTTCCATCCTTTTTGTTCTGGAGTATATCCTAAAAGGCTTCCTTGACTCTTTTTTTTTTTTTAATTTTTATTTATTATTTATGATAGTCACACAGAGAGAGAGAGAGAGAGAGAGAGGCAGAGACACAGGCAGAGGGAGAAGCAGGCTCCATGCACCGGGAGCCCGACGTGGGATTCGATCCTGGGTCTCCAGGATCGCGCCCTGGGCCAAAGGCAGGCGCCAAACCGCTGCGCCACCCAGGGATCCCCTCCTTGACTCTTTTTTTAAAATATTTTATCTATTTATTCATAGAGACACAGAGAGAGAGAGAGAGAGAGAGAGAGAGAGAGAGAGAGGCAGAGGGAGAAGCAGGCTCCATGCAGGGAGCCTGACATGGGACTTGATCCCTGGTCTCCAGGATCACACCCCAGGCTGTAGGCAGCTCTAAACCGCTGCGCCACAAGGGCTGCCCTCTACTTAACTTTAAATTCTGGCTGCCATTTTCAATTTCAAGAGCGCTTTTTTACTTGTCATCTTCATCTTCATCTTCGTTTTTGTCCTAATCCTGTCTAATGCACGTAACTTGTTTCTCCGAGGATACTATTTATAGTTTTATGATATTTTTCTTTTCTTTTGTTTTGTTTTTTTAAGTAGGCTCCATGCCCAGCTTGGAGCCCAATCCTGGGCTTAAACTCATGACCCTGAGATCAAGACCTGAGCTGAGATCAAAAGTCAGTCTCTTGGGACTCTTGGGTGGTGTCTGCCTTTGGCTCAGGTTGTAATCCTGGGATGGGTCCTAGGACCGAGTTCTGCATCAGGCTCCCTGTAGGGAGCCTGCTTCTCCCTCTGCCTATGTCTCTGCCTCTCTGTATGTGTCTTTCATGAATAAATAAATACAATCTTAAAAAAAAAAAAGTCGATTTCTTAACTGACTGAGCCAATCAGACGCCCCTAGTATTGTGAATTTTTTTTTTTTTTTTTTTTAGTTTTTTGAAATTTTTATATGCTCCTAGTATTCTCTGATTCCAGGGTTCCTTTTCTAGTCTTTAGTCTCTCTAGTCTAGTCTCTCTTCCCTTCTCTCTCCCCTTCTCTCCCTGTCTCCCCCTCTCTCCCTTTCTCTCCCCTTCTCTCTCCCTGTCTCCACCTCTCTCCCTTTTCTCTCTCCTTCTCTCTCCCTCTCTCTCTCCCCTTCTCTTTCCCCTTCTCTTTCCCCTTCTCTCTCCCTTACTCTTCCCTTCCCTCTCCCCCTTTTTTCCCCTCTATGTTGGAGGTTTTCTTCCAAAGTGTAGTAATCCTTAGGAGCACCTGGCTGGCTTAGTTAGTAGAGCATGTGAGTCTTGATATGGGGGTTGTGAATTCAAGCCCCACATTGAGCTTAGAGCTTGCTTTAAAAAAAGAAAAGTGTAGTAGTTCTTATTTCTCAGTTCAAGTTGGTCTTTTGTGCTTGTTGGGCTTCACTGTGGGGTGTCTGGGGAAAGCCCTGGCTCCTGGGATTCTAGCATCTGATGTATGTAGCTTCTTTTTCTTCTTCTTCTTCTTTTTTTTTTTTTTTTTAAGATTTTATTTATTCATTCATAAGAGACACACAGAGACCTCAGGATCATGCCCCACCCCACCCCCCAAGCCAAAGGCAGCTGCCCAGGCATCCCTGTATGTAGCTTCTTATCTAATCTTTGTTGTTTTAGTTCACTGACTCTTGCTCTCAGCTGTGTTTGGTGTCCCCAAGTCTGTACTTGGCTTTCTCTAGACAATAGGTACTTTGTCTCCTACTAGGTTCAGAAAGAGATAGTTATCTGGGAAATCTCAATCATACAGATTTTTCAACAAGTTCTCTTATTTTCAGCCAAACCTTTCATCCCTGACCTCAACCATTCGTATTCCCTCCAACTTTGAGCTTTTTTGGGGGGGTGAGGGGTGGGGTGGGTGGGGCGGTCATCCAGCATTGTTCTGGCTGGAAATTCCTTCTGCAGGCACTTCCTATTCAGTTTTCTCAGCTGCGCTAGGTCAGTTACCATGTCTCCACTTGCTAGATTCCAGAATTCTATTGACATCTTTTGTCCATTGTCATCTCGTTTCCCATTCTTTGTCATCTGCTTTACTATCACTTTAGTAAGTTTTTTGTGTCATGGTTAACCAGGAGATCTATGTCGTGTTGTCTTGAGCTCTTCTTTGTTTGCATATGCTATTCCCTGTGTTGGGGCTGGCTACTCCTTCCTCTGTAGCATTACTACCAGTCTTGGAGAGCTGCTATACCTTGTAAAGGATCTGCCTTCTCATGTCACACCATCTATTTACATATAGTTATCTCATGACATGTCTGCTTTTCTTTCAAAACTGTATCTTCTTGGACAGGGACCTGACTGCACAACTCCCAGGAGCACCATTTGCCTAGTTATTTTGGAGTTGTGTTCTGGGTGGGGGTGCCCCTCTGAAGTTGTGAATTCCTCCTACTCTGGCAGGGACTGTGAGTTCTCTGGTTCAGGGTCCCTCACAGCTTGGTAAAACACCTGGTAAAGAGGCACTTAGGTGGTTAGTGAACCAATGTCACCCCTACATGTAACCTTCTAAATATCACAGGTGAACCAGAAAAGCTGTGAGATGAGGATGTTATAGATACCAGGGTGACCCTAGGTAATAATATTATGTTGTATATTTGAAAGTTGCTAAAAGAGAAGATCTCAAAAGTTCTCAAAACACACAACACATTTGTGAGTCTGTGAGGTAATAGACATTAGCTCAGCTTGTGATCATTTAATGATATATACATATATCAAACCATTATGTTGTATACCTAAAAATAATACAGTATTATATGTCAATTATATTCCAGTAACACTGAGAAATGAGGAAAGAAAACTTGAGAAATGATGTATTTGGTTCTTGTGCATTTTTATCTAGCTAGGTCGTAATTATGTGACCTCCTCTTTTTTTAGTCCCAACAACAAAATACTTCTTTGAGAGAATAACAACTATGACCCTGTTTTTCTGCCTGGAAATATTATTTTCTCTCTGCAGTTACATGTCTTTTCCCCCTCTAACCACATTTTTCCAGTTACAAAGTTTATGGCTCTATGTACGCCTTGCCTCTTAAGTCATAGTGTGGTGGAAAGAGCCATAAACTAAGTCAAGAGGCTGCCTGGTTGGATATTATTCCTGATGCTCAAGTCAGTGGTCTTTTTCCACATCTGTGAAGTGAGGAGGTTGGAAGGGTGCCTTGGTGGCTCAGTCAGTGGAGAGTCTGCCTTCAGCTTAGGCCCTGATCCCAGGGTCCTGGGATGGAGCCCCGTGTCAGGCATTTTATATATTTTAAGAAATCTTAAGCAACAACGATCACAAACATGTTTTTTGTTATTGAGTGAGAGCCCAAGTCTTGAGAGTAAAGCATTGAAAAGCAAGCAATTGATTTACTGTGTTAAGTTTATTATTGGCAGCCTTGGTGGCACAGCGGTTTAGTGCCGCCTGCAGCCCAGGGTGTGATCCTGAGACCCAGGATCAAGTCCCACGTCAGGCTCCCTGCATGGAGCCTGCTTCTCCCTCTGCCTGTGTCTCTGCCTCTCTCTGTGTGTCTCTCATGAATAAATAAATAATAAAACCTTAAAAAAAAAAAAAAAGAAGAAGCTTATTATTGACTCTAGGTTGGATCTTAGACTTTTTACTTTGGGAGTATCTCAAAATAAACTTACTCATCCAAGTGGTTTTGTTTTTTGAAATGCCTCATTTCAGTGTCTTCTGTCAGTATTAAGTTAGGGTATAATTTCTTAGATTCCCAAATACTACCAACGTCATGAAATATGTTTTTTTAGATGATGACTGGGTAATAAAGTCTCACTATTGCAAATTAAGGAGAAATGACTATATCAGTTTAGCTTTATATCTAATTTTTTAAGGTTTTGTTTTAAAATTTATTTCCTTAAGTCATTTCTCTTTCTCTCTCTCTTTCTCTCTCTCTCTCTTTTAAAGGGTTTATTTATTTACTCATGAGAGACAGAGAGAGAGAGAGAGGCAGAGACACAGGCAGAGGGAGAAGCAGGCTCCATGCAGGGAGCCTGATGTGGGACTCGATCCCAGATCTCCAGGATCACACCCTGGACTGAGGGCGGCGCTAAACTGCTGAGCCACCCGGGCTGCCCTCTCTCTCTTTTTTTAAAAAAAGATTTTATTTATTCATGAGAGACACACAGAGAGAAGTAGAGACATAGGCAGAGGGAGAAGCAGGCTCCATGCAGGGAGCCCAATCTGGGACTGGATCCCTGGACTGAGATCACACCCTGATTCAAAGGCAGACACTCAACTGCTGAGCCAGCCAGGTGTCCCTATTTCCTTAAGTAATCTCTAAGACCTACGTGGGTCTCGAATTCACAATCCTTTTTTTTCCCCCAAAGATTTATTTATTCATGAGAGACACAGAGACAGAGAGAGGCAGAGACACAGGCAGAGGGAGAAGCAGGCTCCATGCAGGGAGCCCAATGTGGGAGTCGATCCTGGGACTCCAGGATCACACCCTGGGCCAAAGGCAGGCACTAAACCGCTAAGCCACCCAGGGATCCCTCGAACTCACAATCCTGAGATTGAGTCACATGCTCCAAATGAGCCTACTAGGAGCCCCTAGCTTTATATTAAAATTTTTTTTTCTTGGGTTGCCTGAGTGGTTCAGTAGTTGAGTGTCTGCTTCGGCTCAGGTCATGATCCAGGAGGTATGGGATAGAGTCCAGCATCAGGCTTCCAGCATGGAGCCTGCTTCTCCCTCTGCTTGTGTCTCTGCCTCTCTCTCTCTCTGTCTCTCATGAATAAATAAATAAAATCTTTTTAGAAAAAAAAAACATATTTTTTTCTTTTGAAGCTTATATATTTTTAAAGATTTTATTTAATTATTTGCAAGAGACAGAGACCGTAGATTGGGGGGAGGGGCAGAGAGAGGGAGAAGCAGACTCCTTGCTGAACAGAAAGCCCTATACTGTTCAATCCAGGGACTCCAGGATCATGAGCTGAGCCAAAGGCAGATGCTTAACTGACTGAGCCACCCAGGTGCCCCAAGGCTTACATTTTTTATTTATTCATTTATTTTTAAAGATTCTATTTATCCATTCATAAGAGACAGAGAGAGAGAGAGGCACAGACACAGGCAGAGGGAGAAGCAGGCTCCATGCAGGGAGCCTGACATGCCACCTGATCCCTGTCTCCAGGATCACTCTGGGCCAAAGGTGGCGCTAAACTGCTGAACCACCGGGGCTGCCCATACATTTAAATAGAAATTCTTCTATTGGGAAATTTTATTTATTTGCTCATCACTTAGAGTAAATCTGCATGAATTATTGCAACTATTAGCAGATGCTGAAGGAAGACCAGTATGCCCTTCTGTGGAGTTAATTAGCTTTTTAAGATATTTCAGGCTTCTTTGCTAAAAAGAATGTTACAGATTTTTTACTATTTTAAAATTTTTATTATTATTATTTTTAATAATTGCTCCATGAGCATTTTTTAAAAAGATTTTATTTATTTGAGAGAGAGAGCATGAGCAGGAGAGTATGGGGTAACAGGCAAAGGAAGAAGGAGTAGTAGACTCCCTACTGAGCAGCTGAGCAGGGAGCCCTCTACCAGGGCTTCCTCCTAGGATCCTGGGATCATGTCCTGAGCCAAAGACAGACGCTTAACCGACTATGCCACCCAGGCTCCCCTTTTATTTTATTTATTTATTTTTTTAAGATTTTAATTTATTTATTCATGAGACACACACACACACACACAGAGGCAGAGACAGAGGCAGAGGGAGAAGCAGGCTCCATGCAGGGAGCCCGACATGGCACTCGATCCCAGGTCTCCAGGATCACGCCCTGGACTGAAGGCACCGCTAAACTGCCCAGCCACCAGAGCTGCCCTCCCCTTTTATTTTTATAAAAGATTTATTTATTTATTTGAGGGACAATGCCAGTGGGGTTGGGGAGGGACAGAGGGAGAGGTAGAGAATCTCAAGCAGACCCCGTGCTGAGCACGGAGCCCTTGTGGGGCTTGATCCCACAACCCTACATCATGACCTGAGCTGAAACTGAGAGCCAGGTACTAACTCACTGAGCCACCAGGAGTCCGTGTTACAGATAGGTTTTTTTTAAAAAAACCTTTATTTTCATTCATTTAGTCAACAAATATTTGAGCATCCTCTAGGCACTGGGGAAATAGCAGTGAATATAAGAAGGTCTTTGCTCTTCTGCAGCATACACCTGTAGCAGGTGGTGGTGAAAGGAGTTAAAAAAGAAATACATGGTGTATTGAAGGGTACTGAGTACTGTTAAATATTCAGCAGGGATAGATGTGCTGTCTTCTATGGAGTGATGTGAAGGGATGTTTGTGTGGAGGTCTGAAAAAAGTCAGAGTGTGAGCCATGCGATAGTCTAGGGAAGAGCTTTCTGGGGAGGCATGGTGTGTTCCAGAAGCAAAAAAGGGGACCAGCATGAGCAAAGGGGAAAGCAGGGGGAAAGGAGGTCAGAGAGGCCTCCAGAAGCAAAATGGGTTATCTGGGAGGCTAAAGTAGGAGTTTGCACTTTTTCCTGATTGGGTTTCGAACAAAAGAATGGAATGATGGGACTTCTGTTTTGAAAGGATCTGTAATGTGGAGATTAGACTGTGGAGGGACAAGAGTGAGGGCACCAAGACCAGTTAGGAACTTAGCACATTGATGGCAGCAGGGTAGAGGTGGGCTAGGTAAGAGGTGGCAATGGCTCAGGTTAAGATTGTAGCAGCAGCGGAGATGGTGAGAGGTGCTCTCATTCTAGATACATTTTGAAGGTAGAGCCAACAGGATTTGTTAATGGATTGGATGTTGGAGGGAAGAGGTGGAGAAGAGAGATTGGAGCCAAGGCTTATTTTAAAAATTTTTAGCCTGAGCCTGTGCAGAAATGGAGTTGCCATTTGCTTAAATGGGGAAGTTGGCCAGGAGAGGTCTTTAATGATGGGGTTGGTGTGGGGTACATAAAATTTGATCTCTTTGTTAGTCATCCAAGTGGAGATGCTGAATAGGCAGTCAGGTAGAAGATTGTGGAGCTCATGAGAGAGGATAAGTCAAGGGATGTAAATTTGGGGATTGTCAGTGTGTAGATGTCATTTTGAAGAAGTAGAATTGGATGACTAACTTAGAAAATGAGTGCGTAGAGGAAAGAAGAGGTTTACTATTCAAACCAGTTTTAACAGTGGCGACTCTTGATCTCAGGGCTGTGAGTTTGAGCCCCCATGCTGTGTGGGGCAGCAGGGTAGAGGTGTGTTATTTATTAAATAAATAAAGCTTAAAAAATAAAATAGTTTTAACAAAGCCTTTTCCTTTAAAACTGCAAATTCTTTTCTCATGGAAGTTAGACTCTCTATAAAGAATGATATTCTATCACTGTTTAGTAAAATAGTGTTTTTCTGCCACCAATGCAATAAGCCCCTTCAAACTGGGCACCCAAGTGGCTCAGTGGGTTAAGCGTCTGCCTTTCAACTCTAGTCATGATCCCAGGGTCCTGGGACCCACCCCCATGTTGGGCTCCCTGGCTCATCGGGGAGCCTGCTTCTCTCTTTCCTCTCTGCTCATGTGCGCTCTCTCTCTAGAAAATAATAAATAAATAAATAAACAAACCCCTCAAATTCAGTGGCACAAAGCTGTGGGCAGATAATCCAGAAAGACACAGCAGGAGTGGCTGCCTTTGCTGCACAGTTTTGGGAAGACTTGAACATCTGGGGCAGCCATCATCTAGAGGCTGCTTCACTCACATATTTGCTGCTGGGCTGGGATGATCTCAGCTGTGACTGCAGACCAAGTGCCTCCATATGGCATCTCCTGCCTTGGGCTTCTCACAGGCTGTTGGCTGAGTTTTGAGAATGAGCCTTTCAGGAAAATCAGGCAGAAGCCTTGGAAGTTGCATGTCGACACTTCTGACTTACTGTTGGTTGGAGTAGGCATGGTCTTAGCCAGATTCAAGGGGAGGAGACAAGGACCCCATGTCTCAACCAGAGGAGGATTAAAGAAATTGGGGTCATGCTCTATGACCACCACAAATGCCCTTTGAGTTTGAGGCTCTGCCCCCAAACCACAGCTACTTTGAAGGAAGGAGTTCCAACACAGGATCCATGGATACTTGTCATCAACCCCAGTTGTGCATTGCTCGAGGGTAAGTGACCAGGATTACCCTAATATCCCTTTTAGGGAGAGTGATCTGAATAAACCTGGGAAAAGGTTCTTCCTTCACTCTAATAAGTGGTGAGCTATATTATGGGTCGGTGATACTTAGATTCAGAAATTTAACTTCCCTTTCCCTGGTTTATTCCAGTTTCCTGTCTTTGAAGAATATTAATAATTCACATAACATTCCAGATCAGTGGCTGCTTTTTTGACTTGTATTTGGGTTTGTCCAAAGATACAATACCTACAGGCTTCTACCAGCAACTTGCCCTCTTTCTCCTTTCAGTTGCCCTCAAACCTGAAGATTTTGACATGATGTTTGCTTGCCCAATCCACAGTTGTTTCTTTTTTCTTTTTTTTTTTTTAATTTTTTTATTTATTTATGATAGTCACAGAGAGAGAGAGAGAGGCAGAGACACAGGCAGAGGGAGAAGCAGGCTCCATGCACCGGGAGCCCGACGTGGGATTCGATCCCGGGTCTCCAGGATTGCGCCCTGGGCCAAAGGCAGGCGCCAAACCGCTGCGCCACCCAGGGATCCCCCACAGTTGTTTCTTAAGGGCTGTATTCCTTCCGTTTTAAAAAGTTGGCAGCCTGGGGTACCTAGGTATCTCAGTCAGTTAAGCATCTTCTTTCCACTCAGGTCATGGTTTCAGGGTCCTGGGATCGAGCCCACGTCAGGCTCCCTGCTCAGCAGGAGAGTCTGCTTCTCACTCTGTCTTTGCACTCTCTCTCTCTCTCTCTCTTAAATAAATAAATAAATAAATAAATAAATAAATAAATAAATAAATAAAATCTTTTTTTTTTTTTTTTTTTTTTTTTTTTTGGGAAATAAAATCTTTAAAAAAAAATTGGCAGCCTGCCTCAGATTCTTTTGAGGGTGAGTCCCTCTGCATTTGTAGCTTGTTGGAAGGATACTTCTCCCCAGAAAAAATTCTAGATAACCGATCATCCAGGGGAGAGCCAATCTTGTCTCCTTGGATGTAGTTGTCATATTTGTGTCCTGCTTTTCAGTACGGTGCCATTAGTAGACGTTTTTGCAATAGGAGGTGGTATTTATGTCTGTGTACAAATGTGAGTGAAGGAAACTAAAGGGAATGTTCATTTGGCATCATCTTACATCCAGTTGGAAGCTCTAACTCAGAATGATACATGAGGGTTGCCAGCTGAGAACTCCTCCCATGGAGAAGGAATCAAAGCAACAGGAGAATTTTTGACAGGACACATGTTTAAGTACTGTGGATATTCAGAGTTAAAGCAGTGACTATACCAGAGATGGGGTTAAGGAAAGCCTTTTTTTTTTTTTTAAGATTTTTTAATTTATTTATTTATGAGAGAGAGAGAGAGAGAGGCTGAGACACAGGCAAAGGGAAAAGCAAGCTCCATGCAGGGAACCAGACGTGGGACTCAATCCCAGGCCTTCAGGATCACACCCTGGACTGAAGGCGGTGCTAAACCACTGAACTACCTGGGCTGCCCAGGGAAAGCCTTTCTAACAGAGACAGTAAAGAGACATAAGGTACCAACAAGAAGAGAAACTCTTTAGGCAAGAACATCTTTGGGGAAGGAACAAAGGCTGGGGTCATTCAAAAGGAGGAAATAAATGGACTTGAAAGTCTTCTTGATGCTGGAGAGAGGAGGGAGTTAATGGAATTGGCTGAGGACTTGGGGAACCTTAGCCAGGGCTAAAGATTTGGGATTGGAAAATGAGAAATTAATGTATGTCTTTATGCTGGGGGAGTGCTGTCTGTGATTTTACTGTTATTGGAAGGTCCCTGAGGGATTATCCTTGAATTTTTCCAACAGCAGAACTGAAAGAGTTGATCAGTTGGTCTGCTCCCCAGAATAATTCTTACCAGATGTGGTGTCCATGCCTGGGACCATCTGGCTGATTCAGTATAGTGGTAATATCCCAGAGGTTTATTCAGTACATGCTTTAGGAATCTCTATTATAAACGTGGCTGTGCTGGATGCTTCAAGGGTGAAGGGGAGAATGCACTAATGAGCGACAGCCAAAGCTCTTTCTGCCCTTGTAGGGCTGGCGTCCAGCAGAGTGGTTGTAAGTGCAGGTTATGGAGTCCTGTTGCTCAGGGATGGGGAGGGATGGTGATAGGAGGACCTCGGGAGGGAGGCCTTGGTGTTTTTGAGCAACTGGAAGAAGAGCATAGTGAGTGCTGGGCGCTCAGCCAGCAGACCAGTGCCAGCCAAGACAAGAAAGGCATGGCTCACCAGGCCATCGGTCACATAAGTTAACACTTACAAACACAGACTGTGTGGCAACTGCGTCTTAAGTTCTTTGTGGACATTAACTCTTTCAGTTGTTATAGTGACTCTCTGAGGTAAGTCCTGTTTTCTGCCCTTTTCCACAGGCAGGGAGACTGAGGCACAAAGAGGCTAACTGGCTGGCACTCACTCCCCTACACGTGTCTAAGTGGTGGTGTCTGGATCCACGCTTGAGGCATAGCACTATTCTGCCTTGATATGACATATTTTGGTTTTCGGCCTGAGAAAAAAGCAAAGTCATCAGAGGTGCTCTAAGTACGGGAGTAGCAAGATCAAGCCTGTGTCCTAGAAAGTCCTCTCTACTCAGAGGATGAAATGGGACTGGTGGGAAAGCAAGCACACTTAAGGAGACCCTTAAAAGCTCTTGTCATGGCCCATGTGTATTTCAGCTTTGAGCTTTCTGGCTGATTTTCTTTTCCCTTTGATTACTTTTCTGGGGATTTGGCAGGGAGGGGAATAGGTGAGTTTGTCAGTTGACATGCAAGCCCCAGACCTTTGTTGTTAAATGTCAATGTACTCCCTCCGCTGCAGCATTTATTCTTGGCTTACAGGAACCTTCATATCTTGAGGGAATGAAGCCTGATCGTAATTTACAGACTAAATAGTCTTTGGAGGCCATCCTGCCCAGGGTCCTCCATTTGGACATCAAACGCAACAGGAGCCTGGGAGGTTGTCTCTTGCTCCTTTCTTTGTCTGCATCCCTTTTACCCTTCAGACAGTCATCAGACCCCATCATAACTCCCTCTTTAATATCTCTGGAAGATGTCCACTTCAGAATAGCTCTGGGGCTGCTACCCAACTTCCAGCCACCGCCAAATCTCACCTTGATTATTGCTGCCTGAGGGATCTTTCTGAAATGTCAATCAAATTGTCACCAGTCTGCTGAAAATTTTTTAGACTTCCTTATTATCCCTGGTTAAGAGTTCATTATTTCTTAGTATGACTTACACAGGAGCCTTCTCCAACTTCATCTCATGCCATAATTTTTACACAGTCATTGTGATGTCCTGCTTCATTGCAACTGCCTGAACTCCATCCCGGAAATTAGTATTCAGACCATCAGGAGTAAGGACCAGCATCCAGCTTCTGAAAGCCCCTTAGGTGATCCTGATGATCCAGAGTTGAACTCTGGTCTCTGCTCTTACTCCAGGATTCTCAATCTGGCCACACAATTTGCATCATCCGAGGAGATTTTTTTTTTATAAAGATTTTATTTATTTGCTCATGAGAGACACAGATTTTAAATTATCGAAACATGGTTCCCTCCCTCAGCAATTCCGATATAATAAATCTGGTTTGATTTCCCAGGCATCTCTACTTCCAAAGAAAAAAAAATTGCTCTTGGAATTCTGATCCGCAGCCAGGAAGGGGAACCTCTGCATGCAGAGGGAATATTCCAGAGGGCAGAATTGGGGGTAGGTGTTACGGGGAAGCGGATTGGTTCTGGGGTGTTTTGCCCTTTCATGTGCAGATCTCCGTGTATTTGAAGAACTGCTCTTCTGTAATTATCTTCCCTTCTCCTAACCACACTTCCTATTTCCCAAGTCTTCTTAGTGAGCAAAATGTTCAAGTTCTGACTCCTCACACCCTGATTATCCCTCCCTGAAGAGTGTCTGTTTTTTAGTGCGCCATTTTTTTAAACTATTCTTTTTTTTTTTAAGATTTTATTTATTTATTCATAGAGACACAGAGAGGCAGAGATACAGGCAGAGGGAGAAGCAGGCTCCGTGCAGGGAGCCCGACATGGGACTCGATCCAGAGTCTCCAGTATCACGCCCTGGGCCGCAGGCGGTGCTAAACCGCTGCGCCACCGGGGCTGCCCTAGTGGGCCATTTAAATTGTGATAAATTAGAGATTCATTCTAGATGTGGGCCAGTTATAGCGGGATGGATAGATTCTTTAATTCAAACACTGTATATGGCTGTTTAAAATGCTATAAGATCAGGGTGCCTGACTGGTTCAGGTGTAGAACATGCGATTCCTGATCTTGGAGTCATGAATTCAAGCCACACGTTGGGCAGAGCGCTTTCTTTAAACAAAACAAAACAAAACCCCATAAGATCACATTGGCTTGATGTCATGATTAACTTCATAGGTTACTCAAAAATCAACGAAAACTCCCTCTCTAGCCTAATGTAACCATTAGGTTCAGAGCAAGAATTCTGAAAACAGACTGCTTGAATTAGGATTCTAGCTCCATGACGTTACTACCTGTATGACCTTGAATGAATCGCTTAAAATTCTGTACTTAGATTCCTCCTCTGTAAAACAGGGATAACAATGAATCTATCTCCTAGGGTTGTTGTGAGGATGAAATGAGTAAATAAAATATGTTAAGTGCGGGCAGCCCTGGTGGCGCAGTGGTTTAGCGCTGCCTGCAGCCCGGGATGTGATCCTGGAGATCCGGGATGAGTCCCACGTCAGGTTCTCTGCATGGAGCCTGCTGCTCCCTCAGCCTGTGTCTCTGCCTCTCTTTCTCTCTGTGTCTCAATAAATAAATAAAATCTTAAAAAAATATATGTGTTAAGTGCTTAAAAATAGTGCCTGGAACATAGTAAGTGCTGTACAAATATTAGTGATAATCATTAGTCATTAGGCCTAATCATAAACCAAGATTCTTACTTTCCATCTTTTTCTTTCATTTGGGTTATCACTTAGTGTTTTCACCATTAGTCTGTTTAGGACCTGGAGCTATCCTTAGGTGCACTGTGTATGGAGATACTTGATTGGGGGGCACCACCCAGCCACCTCCTGTTCTTCTCTTCTCCCCTTATACATACACACTAAATCACAGCTTTACAAATTCCCTTCTTCAGGAGGTAATACAAAGACTCATTAAAATGCATGCATTTTATGTGGCAGGGAAAGCTGACTTCATCATTTAACGCGACTAATCCGATGAATTTATCTGTTTCCCTGGACACTAGGAAATGGAAGTTAGCATAGGAAGTACTGACAAAGGAACAGCAGTGGGAGGAAGAAACAATTCAGTATACTGTGCACCCAGCATCGCCTAGGAGAGATGCTGTATATCCATTATTGTTATTATTATTTTTTTTAACTTAAAACAGTCTTTCAAAAGAGTGGCTCTTCCCCATTTAACTGAAGGAAAAGCCAGTTCCGTAGTTAAGTAATATCCTTAAAAGAAATAGCTGGTAAATGGCAGGCAGAGTTTGGACCCTGGCCCATCCCATGTCAAAGTCACTCCCATGTCCTAGGCCTCACACCACCCTGCTTCGGTGGAGCGTGTCTGGTCAGGGGAGTGGAAGTGTCACAAAATGGGGGGGCTGTGTGACGCACCAGTTTGGTCTGTGTTGTGGTTTTTATCTAGAGCTCAGACCTGTTCTCAGGCAGCTTTAACCATAAGCTGCACACTCTGTGACTGACAAAGCACATCTTCTTGTGTTACTTTCAGTTTAGAAGGAATTATGTTTATATTGTTGCTCCTCACATCTGAAATATTTGTAATCAAATATGGTGCCTATGCCACATGAAGTATGGAGAATACATCATTTTTTCAAAGATTTTATTTATTGGGACACCTGGGTGGCTCAGTTGGTTAAGCTTGGCTCAGGTGATGATCCCAGGGTCCTGGGATCAAGCCCTGCATTGGGCTCCCTGCTCAGCTGGGAGTATGCTTCTCCCTCTTCCTCTAGCTCCCCCTGCTTATGCTTTCTCTCTGTTAAATAAATAAATAAATAAATAAATAGATAAATAAATAAATAAATAAAATATTTAAAATTTTTTAGATTTACGTATAATCTTCCTATTATAAAGGCAAACACCTGCTCTTAAACCTTATAAAAGTACTATTTGGACATGTTTACTATACGGGCATACTTTTTTTTTTTTTTTTAAGAGAAAGTGAGTGTGTATGAGTTGGGGGGGTGGAGGGGTAGAAGGAGAGAGAGAAAATTTTAAACAGGCTCCATGCCCAGCATGGAGCCCGATATGGGGCTTGATCTCATAATCCTGAAATTATGACCTGAGCCAAAAGCAAGAGTCAGCCGCTTAACCAACTGAGCCACTCAGGGTCCCCCAAGCATACTTATTTTGAATTATCTTTTTCTAATTTGAAATTTCAGAGTCTTCATGTGTTAGGTAATTGTGAATGCAATGGTTAAATAGTTAAAACTGTAATAGTTAAATGTGAGCTCCCTGCTATTCATTACACCTTTATCCTACAGTGAAAATTTCATGAAGATTAAGTATCTTTGCCTAGCATTAATTGCCTTTTACTTTATTCATTTTTTTCTCCTCCCTGATTTACTCTATGGAGTTTATAGCTACCTCAGATTATTTAAGAATGTCATATGGAAAAAAAAAAATGTCATATGGTGGGACACTTGGGTGGCTCAGTGGTTGAGCGTTTGCCTTTGGCTCAGGATGTGACCCCAGATTCCTGGGATCGAGTCCCGCATCGGGCTCCTTGCGTGGAGCCTGCTTCTCCTTCCTCTCTGCTTGTGTTTCTGCCTGTCTTCCTGTGTCTTTAAATCTTAAAAAAATAAATAAAATTAAAATAAAAAAAAAAGAATGTCGTATGGTAAGGAAAAATTAAATTAAAGCTTGCAAATCTAAATAATTTTGTGGCCCTCAATGAGATTAGCAGGATTAGATTGAAAACACTGATAGAAATCAAGTAGTTGGGCAGCCCCGGTGGCGCAGCGGTTTGGTGCTGCCTGCAGCCCAGGGCGTGATCCTGGAGACCCTGGATCGAGTCCCACGTCAGGCTCTTTGTATGCCTGCTTCTCCCTCTGCCTGTGTCTCTGCCTCTCTCTCTCTGTGTCTATCATGAATAAATAAATAAAATCTTAAAAAAAAAAAGAAGAAATCAAGTAGTTGTTTTGTGGCCTTTGAACAAAAATATCTTTTCATAGAAAAGTGTTTACTATATATTAAGTTTTAAAAGAGAAAATAAAAAAAATAAAAAAATAAAAAATAAATAAAAGAGAAAATAAAGCTGTAAAATTACTCTGATCCCAGTGTTTAAGATTTATTTTTTTACTTTTAAGTAATTTCTATATCCAGTGTGGGTCTTGAACTCACAACCCTGAGATCAAGAGTTGCATGCTCTCTACTGACTGAACCAGCCAGGCATCCCTAACGTCTTAAAAGAGATAACGTATATGCATACTCTGAGATAGATTAAAAGGAATTACATGAATTTGTCAACTGTGGTTCTGGAAAGTGGTTAGGATATGGGTGATTTTATCTATTGTTTTTTTGTTTTTTGTATTTTTCCAAATTTCTATAGTGAACATTATTACTTTTATTATCTTTAAAAACATCTTAAAGGGGTGCCTGGGTGGCTCAGTCAGTTAAATGTCCAACTATTGCTTTCCACTCAGGTCATGATCTCCTGGGTCTTGGGATTGGTCCATGTCAGGCTCTGAGCTCAATGGGGAGTCTGCTTGATGATTCTCTCTGCCCCTTCCCCTGTTCTCTCTCTCTCACACAAATAAATAAATCTTTAAAAAATATATATATCTTCAGAGTGCCTGGGTGGCTCAGTCAGTTACGCATCTGCTTTCGGCTCAGGTCATGATTCCAAGGTCCTGGGATTGAGCTCTGTGTCAGGCTCTCTGGTCAGTGGGGAGCCTGCTTCTCCTTCTCCCTCTTCCCCTGCCTATGTGCTTTCTCTCTCTGTGTCAAATAAATAAATAAAATCTTTTTAAAAAATCTTCTTAAAAGGACTAATTTCTATAGAAGTTAGTGCAAGAATATTTCTGTTACTTTAAACTTAGGTTGCCTTAGTCACTGGGCCTTTCCTGACAGCAAAGAGGGGCTTAGTATAGGCAACTGATAAAATAATGGCTATGCTCTATTTATAATATAGGTATTTCTAATATAGAGTATGGCTAGTACCCAAAGGAGAATCTTGTGACATACTGCAAGGTGGAACAGAAATTATCTTTAGATCACTTTCTGTTCTGGATTGTTGGATGTCCCCAGGGGCCTCACTTTGGGCCCTCACTCCACTTGTAAATCCACCAGTGCATGGATGTGAAGTAGAAATCTTAATTTAAAACAAAGTGTTATGAAATGATAACGAATCCCTTTTGTAAGGGGTCCTGATTTGTGTTTCTCAACACATCTCTTGGTTTCCTTAGAATGCAGTATATTAATGAGAACTGTGACTTTGAACAAATTTTTGTGTGTGTGTGTGATCTTTACAGTAATAAGTTCCCCATCAGACAATAGCTGTTTGCTTTATGACTTGTTGGTAAGTTATCCCCAAGGGGTTGAGAAATTCCTGTTTTGAAAAGTCCGGAAAGTCTTTGGTGACTTACTGTTTCATTTTTATTTTTCTTTTCTCTAAAGTTGTAGAAAACAGGATCACACTTACATTCCCTTTATATGCTACCATCTGCTGTCTGCTAACCTAAACTTAGCACTCATCTTTGGAGAGAATTAACCCGGACATTGTGCCCTCAGCCAGCCCCTCTGTGGAATGAATTCACTTCTCTCCTGTGCGCACCGAATGGTACTTGGCATTCAAATTGTACAAATCATTTTCTGGGCCCTGTGGTTCAGTGAAAGTGGTTATTAAATTACAGGCTTAGCATTATTCTGCAGATAAGAAATACTTTAGTTAGAACTTAAGTGGAGTTCTTTAGATTAATTTGTAATTTGAAAAAACAGAAATGAGATTGTGAAATAAGTAGGCTCTTGTAAAACTTTTTCCAGTAAAACAGTGGCCACAAGCTAGTTGGCAGTGGTTTTCCTAGACAATTTGGCTAGTGATCTCCTAAAGATATGCAGTTCTAATGAAGAGCATTTGGGCTGATTGCCCTGTGACTGCTGTGAGTTAAATATGGTTTATAACTAAGCTGCCTGTAAGGAAGTCATCACTACTTGACTCTGCTCATGTTCTCCTTGAAAATGCTACCTGCTTTTTGGCTTTAATTTGCAATGATTTTTAAAAAAAATATAGGATAGCTATTACGAGATTACCTGAAGTGATTAGACTAAGAAGTAGAGCATAATGCCAGTCATTTTTGGTGCTTTAATTTTACAGAAAAAAAAAACAAAAACAAAAACTAGGAACTGGTTGCTGGCTTAAGAAATGACATAGTTGGGACGTCCAGGTGGCTTGGTGGTTGAGCATCTGCCTTTGGCTCAGGGCCTGATCCTGGGGTCCTGGAATCAAGTCCCACATCAGGCTCCCCACCGGGAGCTGCCTTCTCCCTCTGCCTGTGTCTCTGCCTCTCTCTGTGTGTCTCTCATGAATAAATAAATAAGATATTTTTAAAAAAGAAAAAAAGAAATGGCATAATTATTGTGCTACTTACTATCCCCATTGTATCATCCCCCCCACTAAAACCAAAACTACAACAACAAAAAAACCCCTGTGAGTTATGGACTAGAAATCAATTAGACGATTTTCAACAATTTGTAACTTTTTAATGGTTTGAAAATGCAGACATTTGTGTGTGATCCCAGTGTTTCATCTCTAATTGAGCAGGTGTAGTGGGATGTTGCTTTATGGTTCTAAATAAAGTAGGACTTCAGGGAGGAGATTGTGATGGCTCTACATTTGTATCCAAGATAAGCAATTAGTCTATTTTTTATTAATTTATAACACTGGACTTTATTATAAAAAGTAGGGGTCTAGGGGCTCCTGGCCAGCTCAGTTGGTAGGGCACGTGACTCTTGATCTTGGGGTTGTGGGTTTGAGCCACACATTGCAGTTACAGAGTATACTTAAAAAAAGTAGGTATCTATTTCTTTAAATCCTTTATTAGGAGAACCATCGCTTTTTGGTTATATCAGAGAGGCAGTGTCCAATAAAAATAGAAAGTAAGGGACACCTGGGTGGTTCAATGGTTGAGCATCTGCCTTCGGCTGCTCACCGGGATCAAGTCCCACATCAGGCTTCCTGCATGGAGCCTGCTTCTCCCTTTGCCTATGTTTCTGTCTCTTTCTCTGTGTATCTCTCATGAGTAAATAAATAAAATCTTAAAAAAAAAAACAAAGCAAGACACATATGTAATGTTTTATTTTCTAGTAGCCACATTAGAAGAAGTAAAAAGAATTGAGTAAGATTAATTTTAATAACATATATGTGTGTATATATATATGTGTATGTGTGTATATATATATGAAGAATATATATATATATATATATATATATATATATATATATGAAGATTGTATTTATTTATTTGACAGAGAGAGAGAGAACACAAGGAGGGGGAGCAGCAGACAGAGGCATAGGGAGAAGTAGGCTTCCTGTTGAGCAGGGAGCCCGATGCAGGGCTCGGTCCCAGGAGCCTGAGATCCCAACCTGAGCAGAAGGCAGACACTTAACCCACTGAGCCACCCAGGTACCCCTGAATAATATATTTAGTTTAACTCAGTATATCTAAGATACCATTTCAACATTGAGATATTTTACATCCTTTGTTGTTGTTTATACGAAATCTTCAAAATCCAGTGTATACTTCACACTTATAGCATGTCTCAGTTTGAACCAGCCACCTTTCGAGTGCTCAGTGATCACATCTGGCTAGTGACTATCATGCTGAATTATGTAGTTGTAGAGTTTTGGCACTTGTATACAGTAGCATCTACATAAAGTGACATGTTATACAGATTTCTATGCAAATCACATCCTGAGAAACATAAGGCAGATCTTCATACTTGTAGCTTTAAGGCAGATTTTACCTTGGCCCTAATGTGCATGTTGTAAGAGAGTTCTAGTGGCCTTTGATTTCTTGTTGAGAGTAATATACACCATGGTTATAATACCTTAGCTACTGCTTTCATTCCAGCCAGTTTAGTATACATGTACCACTGCCCAAGCAGCATCTGTCCTGTGGCGGGTTGGTCATGGGGGTAGTGAGGACAGGGGCAACAGCAAAGGTGTGGTAGCTGAAAATGTTTGGGGGTTGCCTAACAGGAAGGCAGACATTGTTTTGGGTTTTTTTTTTTTAATCTCAAGCGCCACTTCTAATGTTGTTGAAAGATTTACTTTATTTGTGTAAACATTGGTCTGATTGGGGCAAATACCTCATTCTGACAATCTCATTGCTTTGCTTGTTGAACCTTTTCACCAGTGCAATTTAAGCCTGTGAATACCTCAGTTCTGTGCTGTAAATGTAAAGTGCACACTGGATTTAGAGAATTTAGTACCAAAAGAAGAATGAAAAGTACCTCATTAATTTTTGTGCAATTACATGTAGAGGTGCTAACGTTTTAGATATATATATTTTTAATTTAATTTTATTATTATTATTATTTTTAGTAAGCTCTGTGCCCCATTCAGGGTTTGGACTTGTGACTCAAGATCAAGAATTGTGGGATCCCTGGGTGGCGCAGCAGTTTGGCGCCTGCCTTTGGCCCAGGGCGCGATCCTGGAGACCTGGGATCAAATCCCACGTTGGGCTCCCGGTGCATGGAGCCTGCTTCTCCTTCTGCCTATGTCTCTGCCTCTCTCTCTCTCTGTGTGTGACTATCATAAATAAAAAAAAAAAAAAAAAAAAAAAAAAGATCAAGAATTGTATGCTCATGGGACGTCTGGGTGGCTCAGAGTTGAGTGTCTGCCTTTGGTTCAGGATGTGATCCCAGAGTCCCAGGATCGAGTCCCACATCGGGCTCCCTGCATGGAGCCTGTTTCTCACTCTGCCTATGTCTCTGCTCTCTCTGTGTGTGTCTCTCATGAATAAATAAATAAAATATTTAAAAATAAATAATAAATAAATAAATAAAATTAATTTACTTGTTTCTATTTTTTTTTTTAAGATTTTATTTATTTATGAGAGAGAGAGAGAGAGAGAGGCAGAGACATAGGCAGAGGGAGAAGCAGGCTCCATGCAGGGAGCCCTATGTGGGACTCAATCCCGGGACTCCAGGATCACACCCTGGGCCGAAGGCAGATGCCCAACTGCTGAGTCACCCAGGTGTCCCCCCCCCTTTTTTTTTTAATATGACTGCTAGAAAATTTAAGATTCCATACGTAGCTTGCATTATATCTGTTGGATAATGCTGCCTTAGATTGTTCATTATTCAGTGTAAAAGACTACTGGGGGCAGTAGTTGGTGCCTTGGGCAGAGCTGGTGGCTCAGCGGTTTAGCGCTGCCTTCACCCCAGGGTGTGATCCTGGAGTCCTAGGATCGAGTCCCACGTCGGGCTCCCTGCATAGAGCCTGCTTCTCCCTCTGCCCTTGTCTCTGCCTCTCTCTCTCTCTTTCTCTCTCTCTCTCATGAATAAATAAATCTTTTTTTAAAAAATTAAAAACATAAAAGACTACTGGGAAGATACTGCCTGTGCTTTTCTGAATGTGTGCGTGAGAGTTCCACCAATTGATGGCATCTTTGCAGTAGCAGGTGGGGTATTCTGTGTGTGTCCCCAAAGAAGATGGAGGGAGAACTGCAGTGCAGGCCTCTCGAGTTCTGTACAGAAACCTGATCCTGAACCACATAACTACCATTACACTTGCTTCTTTAAAAACAGAAGACCTGCTGGTTTTGTCACCAGTTTGCCCCATACTTTTTAACGAAAAGAGCAGTTATAAGGGTGCTTCTTTGTGCCTTCTCTGAGAAACAAATCCAAGAACTCTAGATAAGTGTACGTGTTTGTGTGCATTCAGCCTTTCATTAAATGTTCGCACAATCCCGGAGAATCATCTTAGTATACTTTGATCTGTAAGTATATTAGTCTTTGGCTATTACTCTAGTTATTTTGGCCACTTCTTAAGACTTCTTAGTCTGTAATGATATTTTTGTGACCTAAGCTATTCAGGAAGAGGGCTAAAGGCGATCAGTGGGGTTGTTTTCTCATACCTGAGCATTTCTCTGGGGTATTTGTGAGCTTGGGGACAACTCGTATGACTGGTATTTAGCCTCTCTTCTTTCTCATCCTCAACTGAGAACTTTTAAAATTTTTATTTATTTATGATAGTCACAGAGAGAGAGAGAGAGAGAGAGAGAGAGAAGCAGAGACACAGGCAGAGGGAGAAGCAGGCTCCATGCACCAGGAGCCAGATGTGGGATTTGATCCCGGGTCTCCAGGATCGTGCCCCGGGCCAAAGGCAGGCGCCAAACTGCTGCGCCACCCAGGGATCCCTTAACTGAGAACTTTTAAAAACAAAATGCTTTTCATTGAATGAGAGAATCCCAGGAAGGTCTTTGCTTATACTTTTAAACCTATATTCTTAGAGTTAGCTCTGTGTCTTTGCCGAACAGCTACATCCGACATATTGGGTTTAGCGTATGTTTGTTGACTATATCTTCCAGTTAACCCTCTTAAAAAGGGGGATAGGGTAGAAAGAAAGGAGCTGACATCTGTTGAGCATCTGTTGCATGGCACATACTGAGCCGAGATATTTAAAAATATTATCTCAACAGCCATGAGAGGTGGGAATGATGATCTCTGTTTTATAGATGAGGAAGTGGAAATCTGGAAGTTAAGGTATTTTTCAACTTCACGTACCTCTGGTAGCTAATGGATTCTGGAACTTGGCAGATGCCATGCTCCCATTGACATCCCAGTGTAGGAGAAACTGTAGTGTGCTTCCAGAGGTAGAGACTATCAATGTGTCTATGTTGCTGTAAACTGGGAGAAACATATAGGATACTGTCCAAAGCATCTTGTATCCCTAATCACAGACCTGATGCCTGTGTTGGGTAGATGGGGTGTTTCTAGATTGTTTACTCACACTAGTGCTTGCAGTGACCATATGAACATTTTGGTTTACAGTTGGGACCCCTGATTTCCACAGGATGGCCCAATGGAATCAGCTACAGCAACTCGACACACGGTACTTAGAGCAGCTTCATCAGCTGTACAGCGACAGCTTCCCAATGGAGCTACGGCAGTTTCTGGCCCCGTGGATTGAGAGTCAAGATTGGTAAGTCCTTCCTGAGAAATTCCCCAAAGTGTCAAGTTTTGATTTGAGTCAGGAAACATAACCTATTCTAGCTTAACTCTGTCCTATTTCATAAAAAAACTGATGGGTACAGGTGATGGGATGAAAGAGATCAGGAGATAAAGAGGTACTCTCAGTCTTGCAAAAGCGTTTTATCCATTAGAAGTGTGTGTGGGCAACTGTCTCTTGGCACCTCGAAGCAGCCTGCCTGGGGTAGCTGTTTTGAAGGCTGATTTGAATCTCATTTCCTTGCCGAGGTCCTCTGTGTGTTCTGACACTCCAGGGATGCACTACAAATATTTTTTGCTTCAGTGAGAGTTCTCTCATGTGTGGAAATTGGGACCATAATTCTGATTACCCTTTAATTAAAGGAATGAGACACAGAGTAAGAGAAATAAACTCATTCATAGAGAAGATAATGGCTCAGAATTCCAACAACTATTTCCTTTTTTTTTTTTTTTTTTTTTTTTTTTTTTTTTTTTGAGAGAGAGAGAGAGCTCCAGGAAAGGGCAGAGGGAGAGAAAGAATCTTATTTTTATATTTATTTATTTATTTATTTATTTATTTATTTATTTATTTGTTTGTTTTAAAGATTTTATTTATTTATTTGTGATAGAGATAGCAGGAGAACAGGGGTAGGGAAGAGGGAGAAGCAGGCTCGTTGCTGAACAGGGAGCCTGATGTGGGGCTCGATCCTAGGCCCTCAGATCATGACCTGAGCTGAAGGCAGATGCTCAACCAATTGAGCCACCCAAGTGCCCCGAGAATCTTAATTTTAAGCAGGCTCCATGCCCAGTGCAGAAGTCACATGGGGCTTCATCTCACAACCCTGAGGTCATGACCTGAGCCAAAACCAAGAGTCAGATGCTTAACAGACTGAGCCACCTAGGTGTCCCTTTTTTTTTTTTTTCATTTTGATATGTTCAGATCCATATATTAATTTTCATTTAATTCAGGCCTATGACCTAGTTTTTTCTAGAATTTGGTGAGGGCCCAGGGAGGTGAGTCAGAGATGATGGAGATGGGCCACCCCAGCCTGGGATTGCTTATTAGTTACTAATAATCTGGCTGTGGAGCTGAGAAAGCAAACTAGCATATCTGTTCACTTTGCTCTTATATCTTATGAGTATATAAGATATTAATCTTATACTAATATCTTTTAAGTATAGACTATGACAGTGGCTTGTAGTATCTGATTATAATTGTTAATAATCATTAAATTCATGACATATCTTGTTGCTGAGCAAGGTGAATCTAAAGTGATGAGTGAGTTAAAGCATCAGGTTTGTCTTGTTTTCTTCGCTCCTTAATGGTGATTTCTGTGCATGCATGTGTGCGCATGTGTGTGCATGCGAGTGTATGTAGGTTTCAGAATCATTCTGTATCCTTCTTTTTTTTCCCAGGGCATATGCAGCCAGCAAAGAATCACATGCTACTTTGGTGTTTCATAATCTCTTGGGTGAGATTGACCAGCAGTACAGCCGTTTCCTACAGGAGTCAAATGTTCTCTATCAGCACAATCTGCGAAGAATCAAGCAGTTCCTTCAGGTGTGATAAGAAACTGACCCTGCAGAGTAGGATGTTAGCTTCTGTCCAGGAAGTATTTCTCTTCTCATTAGCCTGGGTAATGAGATTCTATCTTGTACTTTAAGTCAAAGGAGAAATTATTAGCCCTTTCTCAAACCTCTGTGTACCCTCCCTTGAGCATCATTATCTGAAATCCAATTCTTTTGTCCGTTGACGTCATCGCATAATTGTTAATGGTAATCGTATTACATTAGCATGTTAATAACAAGATCAGAACTAGTGGTTTCATAGGAAGATGACCTAATTTTTTTTTTTTTTTAGTGGGGGGATGTGGGCAGAGAGAATCTTCACCAGGCTCCATGCCCAGCAGAGCCCAGTGCGGGGCTCAATCCCATGATCTTGAGATCATGACCTGACTCAAAGTCAAGAGTCAGATGCCAAACTAACTGAGCCACCCAAACGCCCCAGATGACTTATTTTTCAATGTTAAATGTTTGACCATAATTGGACACCCACGGACAAGGTCTGTCACCTCCATGTAAGACCACGATAGCATATTGTCCAAAGACTCAGACTAATGTACCTTTTGTCACAGTACATCTCATTGTGACGGTCTTTTTTCTGTTTTTCCTTCATCTCCCACCAGTGGCAGCCAGGTTCTGAGGCCCTTGTTTTATTGTTTCATGTAGTAGATGTAATCTTTTGGGTCCACATCTTCTTAGTCTACTGCTACTTTTCGTTTTCTCTCTCTCTCTTTTTTTTTTTAATTTTTTTTAATTTTTATTTATTTATGATAGTCACAGAGAGAGAGAGAGAGAGAGAGGCAGAGACACAGGCAGAGGGAGAAGCAGGCTCCATGCACCAGGAGCCCGATGTGGGATTCGATCCCGGGTCTCCAGGATCGCGCCCTGGGCCAAAGGCAGGCGCCAAACCGCTGCACCACCCAGGGATCCCATCATTTTCTCTCTCTTACTTATAGAGCAGATATCTGGAGAAGCCAATGGAGATTGCCCGAATTGTGGCCCGGTGCTTGTGGGAAGAGTCCCGCCTGCTACAAACTGCAGCCACTGCAGCTCAGGTGAGACATGGGAAGAAACAAAGTACTATTGAAGATGTGCTTTTCTTCTTGTGCACAAAGATGTGCTTGCTCTTACACAGTCATTAGGATGGACACTGACTTCCATGGTAGAAGTGGATGTACTGGGGGTTTTCTTTTAAACAAGGAAAAGAATTTATTTTTTTTCTTGAGTACATAATGTACTCTTCTTTAAAAAAATTAAAACTTGACACAATACAATAGTACAAGGAAGAAAATTTTACAAAAATCTAAGATGTCATTCTCTCTCTTTATTATCTCTTCCCAGGAAATCAACATTAATAGTCTAGTGTATATCCTTTCATGCCTTTCTCCAGCCTCGTATAAACTACAGAAAACACACACACACACACACACACACACACACCATTTATTTATTTATTTATTTATTATTTATTTATTTATTTATTTAAAGATTTGTTTATTTATGATAGACATAGAGAGAGAGAGAGAGGCAGAGACACAGGAGGAGGGAGAAGCAGGCTCCATGCCAGGAACCCGACACGGGACTCGATCCCAGGACTCAAGGACCACGCCCTGGGCCAAAGGCAGGCGCTAAACTGCTGAGCCACCCAGGGATCCCCCACACCCCATATTTAAATGAATTTAATTCTCTGCATCTGGCTTTTTTCATTTAATATTATATCCTATAAATCCTTTAGTGTCAAGTTGTATAAAGTTAAGTCATTTTCTTTATTTGCTGCATAATATTCTGTGGTGTAGATTTGCTGTAATTTATGCAATTTCCCCCTCTTTGATAGACATTTGCTCCATTCTAGTTTTTCTTTTCCATTATAAAAATTACTACAGTGTCTCTCTTTACAACTTTACATATTTGTGCTTTGACTTCTCTATGATAGATTTTCCGGCATGGAATTGCTAGGTCAAAGGGTTTATGTATTTTAATTTTATAAGTCTAGATTCCTTTCCCCAACTGTAACAGTTCACATTTGCCCCAGTGAGGTATGATAATGTACTCTTCTTAGGTGTATAGCCTTGGAGATGGTTTGGGATTAAATCATTCAGGTTCATATGCATTTCTCTTTTGTGGTTAACTTTGAGAGTATGCTCACTAGAGTAGAGATACAGTTAGTTTAGGGAATAGAGATAACATGACACTAACTGGCCCATTGAAGAAACAGTTCCATGCTACTGGTCTTCTCACTTATGTTAATATATGAGCGACATGTCTATCTAGTATATTAATATATTATCTGTCTAGATATATTATCTATCTAGAACATTTAGAATATCTAATATATCTATAATATCTGATCTATTATGTGTGTATGTGTGTACATATCCTTTGTGTTACGTGAGTTTTGACCCTTGCTTTTGAGGTGGTTGTGGTCTGGCATAAAGAGAAAAATCAAACAACTTCATAATGCACAAAACACAAAATTAAAATATACTAAAAAAATAATAAATAGATCAATGACCATAAAAAATATATTGAAAAAAAGACTTTTAAAAAATGTACACTCCCTATCCCACCAAAAAAGCCAATAGGCCCGATGGTTTCAAAGGTTTTGTTTTAATAACTTTTGTGGTATAGATAGTTCTATTATCATTTAAACTCTTTCAAAGTATAAAAAGACAAGAGGTATTTCCAGCTTATTTTATGAGGTTGGAATAATCCTAATATAAAAGCCTAAAAAAGAAGTGTAAGTAAAGAAAATGGTTAGGATTTTGGTATCTTTTTTAGTGTACCAACCATGGCTTATATTTTTGGTATGCAAGGATGGCTCAACATTAGGATCAAGAATTTTATTAATGTAATTCATTAAATTAGTAAGTTAAGGAAGAAAAACCATATTTTTGTTAGATAACAAAACTTAGTGCCCATTCTAGATGAAAATAATTTCTTAACACAGTAAAGAATATTTGTCAGGACCTTCTTAATACAATAAAGAATATTGTCAGAAACCAAATGGAACAGAATGCACAATGGTGAAACACTAAATACTAAAGTATTTTCATTAAAAACAGATACAAGGGGCGCCTGGGTGGTTCATTCGGTTAAGTGTGCAACTCTTGGTTTCTGCTAGGATCATGATCTCATGGGTCGAGAGATTGAGCCCAGTATTGGGCTCCCCACTCCATGGGAAGTCTGCTCGAGAATTCTCTCCCTCTGCCCCTCTTACCCCACTCTCTGTCTCTCTCTCTCTCTCTCAAATAAATTTTTTTTAAGATTTTATTTATTCATGACAGAGAGAGAGAGAGAGAGGCAGACACAGGCAGAGGGAGAAGCAGGCTCCATGCAGGGAACCCAATGCGGGCCTTGATCCCGAGTCTCCAGGATCATGCCCCCGGGCTGAAGGCAGGCACTAAACCGCTGAGCCACCGGGGCTGCCCTCAAATAAATAAATCTTAAAAAAAAAAAAAAAAAAAAAAAACAGTTACAAAATTGAGGATGCCTCCTACAATTGATATTTTTATGAAGGATGCAACTAATACAGTAAAACAGAAAAAGGAATTGGGTTTAAATATTGGAAAGCTAGAGACAAAATTGTCATTATAGATAGGTCTTCCTATAAGATCCAAGAGAAATAAAAAAAATAAAAAGACTATTGACACTAAGAAGAGTTCAGAAAGATGATTGCATTCAAGATAAATAGTTTAAGAATCTTATGTAGTTCTCTTATATAATAGCAACAGTAACCTGTTAGAAAATGTCAGGGAAGAAAAGATCTGATTCATAATAGTAAAAACACTTGTATGCAATATGCATATATTATTGGTATGTATGATAAAATGTCTGGAATGTTTTATACCTGATTCATCACAGTGGTTGGTTATAGGAGACTTTTTTTACTTTCTCTAAGTGGGTTTTATTTTCTTTACTATAATCAGAGACTTTTTTTCTTCCCCACCCCACTTTAAAAAATGTTTTTGATAAAATACACATAACATAAAATTTACCATCTGAGCCTTTTTTTAAAGCTTTTCTTTATTTGAGAGAGAGAGGGAGAGAGAACATGAGTGGGGGAGGGGAAGAGGGAGAGGGAGAAGTGAACAGGAACTTGATGCAGGGCTGGATTCCAGGACCCTGAGATCGTGACTGGAGCTGCAGGCAGATGCTTATCTACCTGAACCACCTAGTCACCCTTATCTGAACCGTTTTTAAGTGTACAGGACAGTAGTGTTAAGTTCACTTACGTTGTTCTACAATTCCTCTCCAGGACTCTTTTCATCTGACAAACCTAAAATCTATACCCATTAACAGTTCTTTGTTCCCCTCTCACTGCAACCTCTGGCCACCACCACTCTACTTTCTATCTCTGTGAATCTGGGACCTCATAGAAGTAGACTCATACACAGTTTGTATTTTTGTGCCTGGCTTCCTTCACTTACCATAATTCCTTACAGTTCATCCTTGTTGTAAATGAGTTGGAATTTCCTTCCTTTCAAAGGCTGAATAATACTCCACAGTATATAGACCACATTTTGTTTATCCATTCATCTGTTGAGGGACACATGGGTGGTGTCCACCTTTTGTAAATAATGCTGCTGTGAACATAAGAGTACTTTTTTTTTTCTCTGACATGACAAAGATGTAGCCAGAACATAGAAGAAAGGACGTGTAAGCCTAACTGAGGGAGTCAGGGCAGGTATCACAGAGAAAGAGAGATTGTGTTTGAGCCAAGACTTAAGGCTGATTACATGTATACCCAGCTGATGAGGAGAGAGCACTCCAGGCAGAGAGAAGATCATGGTCAGACATGGAGACATTAACACATTTATTCTTGGGAGGGTTGTGGAAAAATTCAGCATCTGGTTGGATAAGGAAAGGTCAAGGGCCATATTGTGAACACCTTTAGGTAGTCATGCCCATCGACTGGGCTTTGGAAAAGCGGTTTACCACAAGGGTTTGGGGGCCAGACTGCCTAGGTTTGAGCCTCATAGCTTTGCCACTTGCTGTGTAAACCTCAGGCAGTGGGAATGTTCCTCCATTGGGAATGATTATAGTACCTACTTCCTAGAACTAAATTAATTCATGCCTGTAAAATGGTTAGAACAGTACCTGACACATACATGTGAAGTAAACAGCAACTGCCCTTAGCTGCTGCTGTCACAGTCACTATCACCCACATCATCAATGTCACCAAGACTGTAAGAAATGAAAACCCGCTGAAGAACTTTAAGTAGAGTGTTGATGTGCTCAGATATGGGCAAGGGGGGAACAGATAACACTACTGTTGGAGGCACTGGAAACCAGGAGGTTTCAAAGAGTGCTCACCCATGCATGGGTTTTGGAGTTTTCTGTCATGGAGAACCTTTATATTTTCATCCTGTCCCATAAGATAAAAATATTCGATTTGAGCCAATGTGGGTACAGGCTCTAACTTTGTCATAAGAGGCAGGGGAGAGTAGATGCCCTACGGATGTTCCCAATCTTATAGATACAGTGTTGGCAAACAGTACCGATGGCCCAAATCCAGCCTGTTATGCCTGTTTTTGTAAATGAAGTTTTGGGGAACACAGCCACACCCGTTTAGCGATACGTTGTCTGTGGTTGCTTTTATGCTGCGATGACAGGGCTGAGTATTTACAGCAGAGACCGTATGACCCACAAAGCCAAAAATATTTACCATCTGACCTCTGCAGGAAAAATTTTCGGCCCTTGATCTAGAACTATGAATTGAATATTTGCGGCCTCAGCCTAGGCCTTGCTGTTATTTTCTCTGTTTACATCATCTGGCATATTCTTAAGTATCTTATGAGTAGAGCACCAGAGAGGAAGATGAATAGATGTGATCCCTACTAACCAGGGCTCTCGGTCTAGTTGGGATGATAGATATACAAACAGTCAAAGTGAGAGAAACATAGAGGAAGATGTGAGTAATTTTGCCTACAGAAGTTGAGTAAGGTTTTACAGGAGAGCAAATAGTTGCATTGGGTTTGATTGAAGGTGAATGAGTTTAGGGGTGCTTGGGCAGAAGCACATGCCAAGCTGAGCGGACAGCTCGTGAGGAGGTAGAGTGTGAAAAACATGCTGTGTGTGTGGGAAGACTGAGTAGTTTGGAATAACTGCAACACAGGGAGGGAAGGCTTCACTTGTCATCAGATTGTGTGAAGCATCTGTCTGTGCTGGGTTGAGATGGATATACCAAGCAGCGGGGAGCCAATAGTATTTTATAAGGGTACTAGAGGCAGGCTTCCGTGGGTAGTATTTAACCACCTCTGTTCCCCTTTATGTACAGTGCCAATTTAGAAATAGACCTGGCAGTCAAAAACAGACCAAAGTCTGAGCTGTATTGTTGTTGGCAAAACAAAACTGGAAAACATGATTTGGGCTGGCAACTCTTGGGGATCTCTGATGCCTGCCCCTGTATTAGATCTTGGTGTGCAGAGATTGGGTTTGCAAAGCATCACATCCCCAGCCATCCATATTGGAGCTTCAAAGACCAGAGACTAATACTTACTGAACACAGAGCGCTAGGTCTCTAGAACTGCTTCTAGAAACCAGGCGCTCACTTCTGCCCCAAGTGTACCCTAGGAAGGCAGAGGTGGAGGAGAAGTACCAGCTAAAGTGCTGGGTTCTTCGAAGATCTATGAGTGCAGAGTCTTTCTCCTAATCTCCCCAATCAGATGAGTCACTCCCCCTCTGAAGAGAATAAATAGGAGAGGAGGTTGCCTTCTCTAAACTTCTCAGGGAAGTTTGTGTTCTGTGGACTTGGTTGGGAACAATTGGAAAGGGGGAGAATGGGTCCCTGTAGAACTGGCATGTTTGGATCTATTTTGGTGACTCCTGGTATCAGTGTAGAAACCAGATTGGAAATGAGGATTAGAGGCAAAAAGGTCAATAGTTGGGGCTGAAGCTGAGCTGGGGCACTAGAGATCTGTTTGTGTGATTACAGAGCACAGAGCCAGGAGGATTTGGTGATTCAGTGTGAAGTCTGTCTCTAAAAAAAGAAAAAAAAAAAAAAAAAAAAAGTCTGTCTCTGAGACAGAATTTCTAGTTTGGAAAACCGGGCCTATGATGTCTTTCCTGGACTCTCAATTCTGTTCCAGTGATTGATACCTCAGTCCTATACCAACATACACTGTCTTGATTACTATAGCTTTTTTTTTTTTTAAGATTTATTTATTTGAGAGAGCATGCACTCAAGCAGGTGGCGGGGCAGAGGGTGAGAGAGAGAATCTCCAGCAGACTCCCCACTGAGCACAGAGCCTGATGTACCTTGATCCCACAACTCTGAAATAAGACTTGAGCCGAAATCAAGAGTTGGCCACCTAACTGACCGAGCCATCCAGGCTCCCCTATGTGGTCTTTTTTGGGGCTCAAGTATCTTATTACTCTTTATTTTTAAGTTTTTATTGATTTATTCATTTTAAGTAATCTTTGTACCCAGCATGGGGCTCGAACTTACAACCCTGAGGTGAAGGCCTGCATGCTCCTCCAACTAAGGCAGCCACGTGCCCAGATATCCTATTATTTTGACAAAGTTTATCATGTTCACATTTCATGTGCTATTTGACCTTTTCAAGGTACCAGCCTCGCCTTCTCCTCTGAGGTATTTTCTCTTAATCTGGCATTTCACCTCTGGGACAGTGGCTTTTTTATTATGCCACAGAAATGTGTTGGACACCACCTACACTAAATAGGCATCCGAGATCTGCAGTCATAATTATTCTGAAAATTTAAAAAGATTTTATTTATTCGGGAGAGAAAGAGAGAGAGAGCGAGTGAGCATGAGTAGGAGGAGTGGCAAAGGCAGCAGGAGAGGGAGAAGCAGGCCTCCCGCTGAGCCGGAAGTCCGATGTGGGGCTTGATCCCAGGATCCCAGGATCATGATCTGAGCCAAATGCAGGCACTTAAACAACTGAACCACCCAGATGTCCCTATTTTTCTGAATGTTTTTTAACATACTTAGCCTAGAATGAAGTTTTTGAAGGTAGGGACCATGTCTTAGTTCAACATGTGGTCTCCTAGTGCAACACAGAGTGGCTTTCTAGAATGACTTAAGGTGAAAAAGGCAAGAGCAGAGGCAAGGTGTCGGGAGAGCCTCTGTGGCATCACCCTGACGTTGCCTGGCACACTACCTCTGTTTCCCTTTACCTCCCAGTGGCAGCCACACCACAGCCAAAGAGGAAGGGCAGTGGGTGGGATGGCGACTGGACAGAGGGAGAGAGTATTTTTCTCCCTTTATTTCCCACATTCTCATGTGTGCTGATTCCCTTCTCTGGCAGCAAGGGGGCCAGGCCAGCCACCCCACAGCCGCCGTGGTGACGGAGAAGCAACAGATGCTGGAGCAGCATCTTCAAGATGTTCGGAAGCGAGTACAGGTGAAGCAAGTCGTGGGCAGGAAGCCTTTCCTTGGGGACATTGCCTGTGGGTCCTGCGTGTGTCTTTTTTGAGGTTTTGGCTCCATTTTAATTCTCAGAAACTTTCTTTTCCCTCTTCCCAGGAAAATCTTTTTCACTTCTGCTTTTTTGCTGTTTTGTTTTCTTTTGCTTTGGTTTGTTTTGTGTCTTTGTTTGAAACAGGATCTAGAACAGAAAATGAAAGTGGTCGAGAATCTCCAGGATGACTTTGATTTCAACTACAAAACCCTCAAGAGTCAAGGAGGCAAGTGAATAATATTGGAGACATTAAAATCCACTGTAGAAACTGAGCCTGTTCCCTGAGTTTCAGGACTTACTGGATCTGGCATCTGTTTAGACATGGTGCTGGGGGTGGAGGTGACACATGGGGGCATGGGGGTTGGGTGGGGTGGGGGGTGGCTACTGGCGCTTCAGGGAGCACCATGGTTAAGGATACAAGTATTCCATCAGGCCAAGGAGGTTTTCCTTCGTCCACAGACATGCAGGATCTGAATGGAAACAACCAGTCGGTGACCAGACAGAAGATGCAGCAGCTGGAGCAGATGCTCACTGCACTGGACCAGATGCGGCGGGTAAGAGCACTGTTACCGTCCCTCCCCCTTTGTGCCGCCCCCCCAAGCTGTATGGCATCTTGTGGCAGAACTTGCCTGGTTTCTAATAAATTCCTTCTCTGGAATTGACTAGAGTGTGGTTAGGGATGGTCTGAGAAAATGTTTTCTGACTTTATTTGGGTTTCCAACCAGAGCATCGTGAGTGAGTTAGCGGGGCTGTTGTCAACTATGGAGTACGTGCAGAAAACTCTCACGGATGAAGAGCTGGCTGATTGGAAGAGGCGGCAACAGATTGCGTGCATTGGAGGCCCCCCCAACATCTGCCTAGATCGCCTAGAAAACTGGTAAAAGATGACAGAGAAGTGCCTCCTTTCTTTCTAGAAAGCTGTGCTATAAAAACATGGTCATAACTGCAGGCTCAGGAGTTGGGTGCCATCTCACAGGTGCAGCTTTCATGTCCTCAAATTAAGTCTGAGAGTTAAAATCTGAAGAGTTTTACTTTATTTGGGCCAAATTTATTTTTTACTTTTATTTTTATTTTTTAAAGATTTTTATTTTATTTATTTGACACAGAGAGAGAGCCAGAGAGTACAAGTACGGGGAACAGCAGAGGGAGAAGGAGAAGCAGATTCCCTGTAGAGCAGGGAGCCTGATGCAGGGCTCGATCTCAGGACTCTGGGATCATGGCCTGAGCCCAAGGCAGCCACTTAACTTACTGAGCCACCCAGCCACCCCATTTGGGCCATTTTAAAATAAAAATTTGCTTATATTGCTATATCTTAACTATGTTTTTATTTAATAATTTCTTTATTAGAGAGAGTGAGAGAGTATGTGGAGGGAGGGGCAGAGGAGGAGAAGGAGGAAGGGAGAGAATCTGAAGGAGATCCCGCACTGAGTGCAGAGCCCCTTGCCAGTGAGATCATGATCTGAGCCAAAACCAAGAGTTGGTCATCCAACCAACTGAGCTACCCAGTTGCCCCTGTTTTATTTAATATTTTATTTTATTTTTATTTATTTATTTATTTTTATTTATGATAGTCACAGAGAGAGAGAGAGAGGCAGAGACATAGGCAGAGGGAGAAGCAGGCTCCATGCACCGGGAGCCCGACGTGGGATTCGATCCCGGGTCTCCAGGATCGCGCCCTGGGCCAAAGGCAGGCGCCAAACCGCTGCGCCACCCAGGGATCCCTTATTTAATATTTTAAATAAAACTTTTGGCTTAGGGATCCCTGGGTGGCTCAGTGGTTTGGCACCTGCCTTTGACCCAGGGCACGATCCTGGAGTCCCGGGATCGAGTCCCACGTCGGGCTCCCGGCATGGAGCCTGCTTCTCCCTCTGGCTGTGTCTCTGCCTCTCTCTCTCTCTGTCTATCATGAATAAATTAAAAAAACAAACAAGCAAACAAAAAAAAAACACTTTTGGCTTAACTATGTAGCACAGACCAAAGTTTGAATTTTAGTTACTCTAATAATCTAAAATGACACATACTGTTTATAAGGGAAACCACTTCATACACAGGAAATTATTAAAGAGAAGAAGAGCCTTTTATTTTTTTTTTATTTTATTTTTTAAAATTTTTATTTATTTATGATAGTCACACAGAGAGAGAGAGAGGCAGAGACACAGGCAGAGGGAGAAGCAGGCTCCATGCACCGGGAGCCCGACGTGGGATTCGATCCCGGGTCTCCAGGATCGCGCCCTGGGCCAAAGGCAGGCGCCAAACCGCTGCGCCACCCAGGGATCCCAAGAAGAGCCTTTTAAAAACCGATCATTGGGGATCCCTGGGTGGCTCAGCAGTTTAGTGCCTGCCTTTGGCCCAGGGTGTGATCCCGGATTCCCGGGTTTGACTCCCACATCGGGCTCCTTGCATGGAGCCTGCTTCTCCTTCTGCCTGTGTCTCTGCCTCTTTCTGTGTGTGTCTGTCATGAATAAATAAATAAAATCTTCTAAAAATAAAAAGTAAATAAAAAAAATAAAAACCAATCATTCAGGGATAACTGGGTGGCAGTTAAAGATCTGCCTTTAGCTCAGGTCATGATTCTAGGATCCTGGGATCGGGTTCTGCTTTTCCCTCTCCCTCTGCCATTCCCCCTGCTTGTGTTCTCTTTCTCTCTCTATCAAATAAATAAATGAAAACTTTAAAAAAATAAAAAATAAATAAAAACCAATTGTTCAGAGATACCTACAGCTAAAATTTCAACGGCCATCCCTCTAGCCATCTGTTATTGAACATATATCCATAAAGATAGTCCTCTCTAGGGGCAACTGAGTGACTTTGTTGGTTAAGCATCCAACTCTTGATTTTGTTTCAGGTCCTGATCCTCAGGGTCGTAAGACTGAGCCCCATGTTGGGCTGTGCCTTCAGTATAGAGTCTGCTTGTCCCTCTTTCTCTGGCCCCCACCCCTACCCCCAACGCACATTCTCTCTCTCTCAAATTAATAAGTTAAATCTTTAAAAAAAGAAAAAAAAAGATGGTCATCTCTACATTGTCACATCAGTGGAATCATTCTTTTTTTTTTTTTTTTTTTTTAGTGGAATCATTCTTTATCTGCTCTTTTGCTTTCATTTATGCAGCAGATCTTTAGTGAGCTGAGCATCCAGATGTGCAAGGCCCAGCAATGTGCATGATGCATGGGCTTGAACTATGAGAAATTTGACATAAAGGGGCACCTAGAGACTTAAAGCATGACATTGGAAATTTAGGACAGCCCTACATGAGAAAGCCTGTTTGTTCATATCCTCACTAACCCTGAATTTTGTTAATTCACTTAAAGCAGTGTTAAGTGTTTTCTGGTCAGGGACCCAGAAAGCTTAAGTTCTGGCAATGGGAGAATGTAAGTGGCAAAAGAGAGTTGGGGAACCCAGAAATCTCAGCAGCTGTCCTGTTCCTCCTCATGCTCCACACACCCCCACATCTCTGCCTTCTCTCTTCAAGGTCTTTTAGTGTTTATTAATCATGCGCTTCAACCTCTTCTGTCATGCAAGGGGACACGAAGACCTGTGCTGCAAAGGGACGTGGCCAGGGTTACACAGATAGTAAGTGACAGAGCTAGCTCAAGCCCATCCTCTTGGGATGTCTAATTGCCTACACTTCCCACATTTTGGTACAAGGATGGGTTAGGATAAAGGCAGTACCACATTTCATATTTCATGTTCTCCATACCTGAGTTTGAATGCTTGTCACTTTCTTTCTTTTTTTTTTAAGATTTTATTTATTTTAAGAGAGAGGGGGAGAGAGAGAGAATATAATCGAGGGGGAAGGGCAGAGGGAGAGGGAGAAGCAGGCTCCCCGCTGAGCAGGAAGCTCCACCCTGGGCTCAATCCCAGGACTCTGAGATCATGACTTGAGCCAAAGACAGATGCTTAACCAACTGAGCCAGCCAGGTACCCTTTCTTGTCACTTTCTGATGATTATTCTATTCCTGCTTCTTAGGGATATAAGTTTTAACACTTCTTCCTCTATGCCAGCTCTTTTTGAAATGTTAAATTTTAAGAAGGAACTGTTAAAACACAAAATCCCTATTTCTTATTTTTATTTATTTATTTATTTACTTACTTACTTACATAAGCGCTGCACCCAACATGGGGCTTGAACTTATAACCCCGAGATCAGACGGCACATGCTTTACCAACTGAGCCAGCCAGGTGCCCCCCATTTTTTATTTGATATTGCTGAATGATACACTCACAAGTGATAAATGTTACGTTATACCACAATAAAAAAAAAATTCCCCCTTTCTTATCCGAAGGGACTACATGGTGGTGTTTATATCTGTGGGCTTCCCTTCCCCTTCTCCAGCTCACCGGTGTGCACTCACTTAGTAACTGGTAGCTTTCTCATTTTATTGGCAGGATAACCTCATTAGCAGAGTCACAACTTCAGACCCGCCAACAAATTAAGAAACTGGAGGAGTTACAACAAAAAGTGTCCTATAAAGGGGATCCCATCGTCCAGCACCGGCCAATGCTAGAGGAGAGGATTGTAGAGCTGTTTAGGAACTTAATGAAAAGGTAACTTCGAATTCCGGTTCCTTTCCCTCATCGCTCCCCACCCCACCACCTCCTTTGCTTTGAGGCGTAGAACGAAAACCAGTTCACTGCAGAGTGTATATGTGGACTGCTGTCCTCTTTGCCTTTCAGTGCCTTTGTGGTTGAGCGGCAGCCTTGCATGCCCATGCATCCTGACCGGCCGTTAGTCATCAAGACTGGCGTCCAGTTCACTACCAAAGTCAGGTGGGCCCCATATTTCCTCTTTTGGTAGATATTTTATTTTTTAAATAAATGTTATTTATTTATTTATTCATGAGAGACACACAGAGAGAGTCAGAGACATAGGCAGAGAGAGAAGCAGGATCCATGCAGGGAGCCTGATGTGGGACTTGATCCTGGGACTTCTGGGATCATGCCCTAGTCTGAAGGCAGACGCTCAACCACTGAGCCACCCAGGTGTCCCTGGTGGATATTTTATTGAGAGATGTTCTTAGGATGAGAGCCGAGTTGATGGCCAGAGTTTTCCTTTCTAGGCCTCACGGGTGGTAGTATAGTGGGTATGGAATTTGCTGGCATAATATCGTATCAATTTGCTTCTTAATTCTCCTGTCAAAAGCTAAGGAATGATTACCTCTTTTTGAGGTTACATGAATATATTCCTACAATTTCAGGCCTATAGTCTTGGGCCATTGTGTCTCCTTCATCCCTGCAACAGAGGCATACTAATGCTGGTTATGTTCTATCCTTGGTGCCTACTTTTCACTACGAATTTTAGGGGAAAGAGTAAGGCATCGAGATATAGAAGCTAAGAGGCCATAGAGCAGGTGGGTGGTGGGCCTGCAGGGTGGGGTGTGACTTTCACACCCAAGTCAGGACAGGTATATTGGGGTTTGGTCTTCTGCAGTGAAATTTCCCTCTTTAGAAACTGGGTGTTAGGTTTCAGGCTTAACAGAAAGCATACCAGCTGCAGAGCGCGTGTTCCTGTAATAATTCTCATGAAACGACTTTCATTATCCTTTTGTAAATCTCATACAACTTTGTCCAAGTTTGTGGTTTTTACGCTTTCTATCAGTAACAATGGGCCTGAAGGGGTGATACTCAGTGTAAGGTCAAAGATGTCACTAGTAGGAAGAGGAATCTGGGATTGTGTTTTATTCACCTTTTAGAAATGAAGGGTTATGAATTCTGTATTCCTTTGAGTAGGAGTTAGTGGTGGAGCCTATTGACTTGTTTTTAAAACTGATATATTTTTTTCTTTACTCAAAAACTTTCCCTCCCACTTTCTTTTGAAATAGATTGCTGGTCAAATTCCCGGAGTTAAATTATCAGCTTAAAATTAAAGTGTGCATTGACAAGTAAGTACTCTGTATGTTAGCTTTTTTTTTTTTCTTTTTTCAAATGAGGGACAGAAATGAGAACTTGGATAATTATCATGTGAACTTAGAGGCTTTATCTCCATTTGGGGATCTTCATTTTTTGAATAGAAGTTTTCAAAAGTCTTGCAGTTCATTGTCATTTGCATGCCTGAACAAAAAACCACAAAGCTGGTGGTACAGATATGAGTTGTGATTGCTATTGTGACCCTGGGTCCTCCTTTTTCTTTAATTTTTTACCTGCAGACTTTTATTATAAAGATGTTGATCCTTCTTGAGAAGGTTAATGTGGCATAAGCAAAATACGTATAGAATTTCTTAACTCTTGACTTGCTCTTCAAGCTGTATCTTAGATGAGAAAAATAGCCAAACATTGTTTCTTTAAAGGATTTATTTATTTATTTATTTAAAATTATGGTAAAAATTTTAACATAAAATTTACCATTTTAATCATTTATAAGTGTATAGTGTTACATATATTCACATTGTTGTGCAACGGATCTCCAGAACTTCATCTTGCAACATGGAAACTTTCCAACCATTAAATAACAAATTCCTGTTTCCCTGTCCTCCCAGCCCCTAGCAACCACCATTCCACTTTCAAAAAAAATTTTTAATGAATAAAGATAAATAGGAATGGTGTAGGAAGATGCCTTGCCAGATACTAAAATGTATCACAAAGTTTCAGTTACTATATGAGTGTGTTACTAGGGCAGGAATAAATTGATTGATCATTAAAACAAAACCTTATGTCCAGAAATAGACTTCAAATTTATAGAAAGAATTAATATACGTTTAAAGTGATATCTCAAATCACTGAGTAAAGGATGGATTATTTAGGAATTAATTATGGGAAAACCTGATACTGAGGGGGAGGTGGAGGATTTGAATGATAAATTAATGTTTTATTTTTTGTTGTCCATCAGATGTATTTATATGTTTAATGATCTTAAAAGCATAGGTGAATGTGTAATATAATGATGGTAAAATCGCAAAATGGTGGGACCACTTTGGAAAAGACTTTGGCAGTTTCCTACGAAGTTAAACATGTACCTACCCTGTGAGCTTACTATTCTATTCCTAGGTATTAACCCAAGAGAAGTGAAAGCATATGTCCACACAAAGGGCTATACACAAATGTCCGTTAATAGGTGAATGAATTTTAAAAATGATAATTGAAAAAATAGGTGAATGAATAAACAGTTTGTGGCATATGTATAAACATACACTAACCATACCACTGGAGCTTCATGATTTGTGGTATATCTATAAATGGAATATCAGGGCAGCCCCAGTGGCACAGTGGTTTAGCGCCGCCTGCAGCCTGGGCCGTGATCCTGGAGACCCGGAATCGAGTCCCACGTCAGGCTCCCTGCATGGAGCCTGCTTCTCCCTCTGCCTATGTCTCTGCCTCTCTCTCTCTCTCTCTCTCTCTCTCTCTCTCTCTGTGTGTGTGTCTCTATGAATAAATAAATAAAATCTTAAAAATAAATAAATAAATAAATAAATAAATAAATAAATAAATAAATAAATAAAATATCATTTACCGATAAAGAGGAATGAGCTACTGACAATTGCAACACATAAGAAATCTCAAAATAATTACACTGAATGAAAGAAGCCAAACCAAGAAAAGTACATACTTTAGTTTCCATTTCTATAGAATTCTAGAAATGCAAATGAATCTATAGTGATTGAAAATAGATCAGTGGTTACCTGGGGACAGGTGGATGGAGTGTGGGATTTGGGAATGGATTACAAATGGACTTGGGGAAACTTTGGTGATGATGGATATGTTCAATATCTTGTTTAGGCTGATGATTTCACAGGTATTTATAACACGTATAGATATGTCAGACCTTATCCAAATACATTTTCAATAGTGCACTTTATTATTCATCATTTATGTATCAAAGCTATAATACAAAAAGTTTTTTTTCTAAAAAGGAAATCTAAGGGTGCCTGGGTGGCTCAGTCAGTTAAGCTTCTACCTTCAGCTTGGATCATGATCCCGGGGTCCTGGGAACAAGCTGCATGTGGGGCCCCTTGCTCAGCAGAGGGTCTGCTTTCCCTCTGCCTGCTTGTGTTCTCTCTCTCTCTCTTCTCTCACTCTCTCTCTCTCTCTCTCTGTTAAATAAATGATTAAAATATTTTTTTAATAAAATAAAAAGGAGATCCAGGTGGAAAATGAGGGGAATTTCCTGGTAAAAGGACTCTTAAGTTTTAAAATGTGATATAGGGAAAGATACCTTCTAAATGGTTTAAAATTTGATCTATTTTATTTATTTATTTGAGAGAATGAGCACTCTTTTGAGAGTGACAGAGAGTACAAGCAGGGGGAGCAGCAGAGGGAGAGGGAGAAGCAAGCTCAATCCCAGCAGGGCTCAATCCCAGGACCCTGGAATCATGACCTGAGCCGAAGGCAGATACTTAACCAACTGAGCCACTCAGGCACCCCAGAATTTGATCAGTTTTAATCTGTAAGCCCACATGAAATGTTTTATTTAATAAATGTGTAGATATATTAGTACATATATAGCAATGGATAAGCACTTTTAAAACTACTAGAATAACAAAAAGAAGAAAGGAAAAAAAAGAAGAAAGGAAAAGACTGAAAAATGTGACTATATAAAAAAATATAGGGACACCTGAGTGGCTTAGCGTTTGCGCATCTACCTTTAGCTCAGAGTGTGATTCCGGAGACCCGGGATTGAGTCCCACATGGGGCTTCCTGCATGGAGCCTGTTTCTCCCTCTGCCCGTGTCTCTGCCTCTCTCTGTGTGTGTCTCTCATGAATAAATAAATAAAATCTTAAAAAAAAAAACAAACCCTATATATTCAAACACATAGAGCTGAAAGATGGTGGATGTAGTGGGAGGACTGTTTCCAGCTAACATGAAATGGGATGATCTGAGTTGTGGGTAATAGTAAACCTTTACAGAAAACCCAGTGTGGCTTCATTAATAAGGAAATTTGCAGCCCAGTGTAACTGGAAATGCAGAGTGAGGGCAAGTTCCTGACGGTGAGATTAGTGACTCACTTATGTCACCCAGGACCCAGAAACTTCCGTCTGCCTTCTCTGCCATCATAAGTATCACCAGCTTTGTAAGGTTTCCTTCTGAGTTGCAGTATGGTTGCTTGTAGTAGTTAAGAATCCATGCTTCCTTGCTCATGTTCAGTTGAAGCTATGGAAAGTAAATCCACCCTGGGTTGTAATTCCTTCCAGTCTGCATGAGACAGGGTAGGTACATCCTCACCCCAGGAGCACTGCACTGTAGACATGCTGTGATCTGATGTGCTTAATGATCAGGATCCCCTGGAAGGATCCTGAACAGGATACTTGAGCAGAACCAAGGGTCTATTGCGAAGGAGGAGTTGACGCCGGGTAGGTATGTAGAGGGTTGTCGTATTTCATATATGAAATGTAGTTGAATTGTTTACAGAAATTCCTGGGAGAACAGTGATTTTTCCAGCAAAGTAAATTATAGTATTCAAAGTAGACTTTTTGAAAAAACACGGAGCCAGTTTTATTAACACCAGTTTATATTCTTAACAGAGACTCTGGGGATGTCGCAGCTCTCAGAGGGTAAGTTCAGCCCAGAGGCTTCCTTTTGATCTATTTAATCTAACTCTGTCCTCTGGCTACTCAGTCACCTGTGTGGTTGGTTTTTCTCCTGTGATTCAGATCTCGGAAATTTAACATTCTGGGCACAAACACAAAAGTGATGAACATGGAAGAGTCCAACAACGGCAGCCTGTCTGCAGAATTCAAACACCTGGTATGAGGCAGAAGCCTGGATCCTGGTCTCCAAGGGCCTCTGGCAGAGGGAGAGGGTGGTAGTGGAGAGCCTCACATGACTCAGGTGCTCTGCTTTTCTTACAGACCCTGAGAGAGCAAAGATGTGGTAATGGGGGCCGAGCCAACTGTGATGTAAGTTTTCTTGGGAATGAAAGCCAACTGGGAGGGTTTTCTTTGATGGAAAGAGAACAGGTGCCTTCTTATTGCCCAGAATTGGAGATACTGACCCATGGTGAAGCTGTAGTCATACAGAAAAATCATCACAGGTCAAAATGACATAGTCAGAAGTCACATCTGCTATGGAGTTCTCCAGCTTAGAGCATTTCCTTGAGTGTCTCAGGAGTTGGCGGGAGTTGGCTCATCTTTAAGGAGTGGAAAGTCCCTGGCTGACTTACCCACACCCATTTAATAGAAAAGAAGCTTTCCACCTTGCCTGGGGCTTTCCAAATTCCCCTTCCAACTTCTGCCAGCAGAGGCTGCTTGGCTCCATTTTTTAGTGACCTGTTTTTCTCACTGAGATGGCATAGAAGGTTGTAATAGATCAGAGTTAAACATCTAAGAAAAAGAAAAAGAATCAAACTGGTCCCCCTATTTCTCTTATTGTCTTCCTCCCTTGGATTCAGGTTATTGGATTCTTAGTGTCAAGAATAAACTTTTAAAAAAAGAAATAGGTAAATGTGACCAGGAACTAGTTTTTAATCTTTTTAAAAGATTGTGACACCCTGTTCTTTTTCTTTTCTTTTTTTTTAATATTTTATTTATTTATTTGAGAGAGAGAGAGAGAGAGAGAGAGAGAGGCAGAGACACAGGCAGAGGGAGAAGCAGGCTCCATGCAGGGAGCCCGACGTGGGACTCGATTCTGGGTTTCCAGGATCACACCCCAGGCTGCAGGCAGCACTAAACCGCTGCACCACCAGGGCTGCCCCCCTGTTCTTTTTCTGATGTTTATGCCCTGGGCCATTTTTCCCTTCTCTAAAATATAGAATACCTTAAAAAAAAAGTGAATTTATAGTACTTGACTATAAAGAGTGATCTATGTGCAACAACATAGAACAATGTATGTGGCATATTTGTTTAGAAAAAGCAAGATGCAGGCACCTGGCTGGCTCAGTGGGTAGAGCATGAAACTCTTGATCTCAGGATTGTGAGTTCAAGCCCCACACTGGGTGTGGAACCCACTTAAAAGAAAAAAAGAAAAAACAAGATGCAAGATAATTTGAGTAGTATATTGGTGTATCTGTTTAAAAAGTATGCTATACTTTTTTTTGTCTATTCATGTGTGCATCACAAAGTTCTCAAGGAACTTTGTATACTGAACAGTGTTTATGTATTTTTGTAATGCTGTTAGTATCCAAGACTATTCTATCTCTGCAATATCTGTATTTTTACACTGCATGTATATTATTTTTATAGTGTAAAAAGTGTTTTAAAAATGAATTGGAATAAAAACGAATTGGAATTGTGTTTCTGAGAATTCACTGGAAGTCTTAGTGAAAATTAGGTTGCTATATTGCTGGTGGGAGTATAAATTGTCACTTCAGAAAACAATTTGGCATTATAACAAATGAACATACCCTATAAACCAGCAATGCCACTCCCAGGGTGTTTTTTTTTTTTTTTAAAGATTTTATTTATTTATTCATGAGAGACAGAGGCAGAGATACAGGCAGAGGGAGAAGCAGGCTCCATGCAGGAAGCCCAATGCAGGACTCAATCCCAGGACTCCAGGATCACGCCCAGGTCCGAAGGCAGGCGCTAAACCACTGAGCCACCCAGGGATCCCTCCCAGGGTTTAACAATAGAGAAATCTTTGCACATATGTACTAGGAGACATGTACGAGATGTCACAGCAGCCTGATGGTAGGTCCTAAATATAAACCATCATCACCACTAGAGTAGCTAAAGGATTTGCGGTAGAGCCATATGGTGAAATGCTATAGCTGTGAAAATGAATTACCAGCATATTCACACAACCATGGACACAAAAAGTGAGGCATGCAGAAGTGAGTCACTAACACATAGTATGTTTCCATATGTAGAAGATTCACAAACATCTAAAACTAAACAATGTATACATTATGTAGCGATATAGATATGGTAAAGCCATAAAGAAAAGCTAGGAAAAAGGGGCTCCTGGGTGGCTCACTTGGTTAAGCATCTGCCTTTGGCTCAGGTCATGATCCCAGGGAACTGGAATCTAGCCCTAGGTCGGGTTCCCCACTCAGTGGGTAGCCTGCTTCTTTCTCCCTCTCCCCCTGCTCATGCTTTTTGTCTCACTTCCTCATTCTCTCTCTCAAATAAAAAAATTTTTTGAAAGGAAGGAAGGAAGGTAGGCAGACAGGCAAAGCAAGCAAGCAAAGCTAAGCTAGGAAATGATAAACCCCAAAGACAAAATAGCAGTTACATCTAAGGGAGGAGGGACAAGGATGGGAAGTGCACCCTGGGAACCTCAGTAGTAATGATCTTTTCCTTAAACTGGATCATGGGTATAGGTGTGCATTGTTTTGTTTTGTTTTGTTTTGTTTAAGATTTATTTATTTATGATAGAGAGAGAGAGAGAGAGGGGCAGAGACACAGGAGGAGGGAGAAGCAGGCTCCATGCCTCGGAGCCCGATGTGGAACTCAATCCCGGGACTCCAGGATCGTGCTCTGGGCCAAAGGCAGGCGCTAAACCGCTGAGCCACCCAGGGATCCCCTGCATTGTTTTGTTATTCTTTGTGCCTTGCCCATCTTATAAATAACCTATTGGGTCTGTACCATTATAATAAAACCTGTAAAAGATGAGGTTGAAGGGATGCCTGAGTGGCTCAGTGGTTGAGCGTCTGCCTTTGGCTCAGGTCATGATCCTGGAGTCCTGGGATGGAGTCCCACATCAGGCTCCCCGCAGGGAGCCTGCTTCTCCTTCTGCCTATGTCTCTGTCTCTCTCGCTCTGTGTCTCTCATGAAAAAATTAATAAAATCTTTAAAAAACAAAAAAGATGAGGTTGAAGATCATAGCACTTAGAGTTGAAGGGCATATGTACTGAGAGTGGTCTCCCTGGCTGCGTGTCCATGGCCTCCTGGTGGATTACCCTTCATGGTATAGTGTGGCTGTGGCATGTCACTCTCCTCAGCTGTGGCTGTTAGTATCCAGGACTGTTCTCTCTGAGGAAGGGGGTGTGTCCTTCTTGTTATTGTAGGCCTCCCTGATTGTCACTGAGGAGCTGCACCTGATCACCTTTGAGACGGAGGTGTATCACCAAGGCCTCAAGATTGACCTTGAGGTGAGTTCTGCTGCAGAGTCGGGACAGGGCTGTCTGCAAGGGTGATTCAGGACAAGAACTTGTAGTTGGGATTTTTTTCTACAGAAGGTAGAGTGATGATGACTCTTTGCTCAGCACTGTGTTTGTTTTCACTTGTTTTTCTCCAAAAACTCCAGAGTATACCAGTAAAGTTTTGCGTGGGTGCTTAGAAGATGCACAGTTGACCATCAAACAACACAGGTGTTAGGGGCATCAACCCCCTGCCCAGTTGAAAATCTGTGTAACTTTTGACTCCCCCCGCCAAACTTAACTACTAGTAGCCTGTTGCTGACTGGAAGCCTTACTGATAACATAGTCTATTAACACACATTTTGTATGTTTTATATATTCCTATGATAATGTAAGCTGGAGAAAAGATAATATTGCTAAGAAAATCATAAGAGAAAATACATTTACAGCACTGTACTCTATCAAATAAACCAAATCATCCACGTGTAAGTGGACTTACGTAGTTCAAAGCCATGTTGTTCAAGGGTCAACTATAAAGTCAGCTTTCAGCAAACTTGATATGAAAATCTGCATTTAAAAATTAGAGTTGACTTTATAAAGTTTGAGCAAAACAGTCTTTAGACTTAAACCAATGTCTTTAGGATACAGGAAACCATGGCATTTGCATTCTGTTTTACCAACTTTCTTGATTTTAAGTTCAAGATATACGCAAAGAAAGCTTTGTCTTTGACTACTGGGAGCTCTCTGTTTAATGGGTAAATGTAGCTTCAGTTCTCAGAGAATGCCTTCCAGGTTTTCTAAATGTGGAATCTGTGGACTGTGAGTCTGACTTTGAGCAAGTCTGATTTTCAAGTTCCTGATTATGTCCTGTGACCCATGTTTGGCATTCTTTCCACTCTTGGTGTTGAGCTGACTCAGCCACACTCCTCCCCAAAAGTTGACAGTAGGTGTGGTTCATGGCACATCCTTTTATTCCCAAACGTGCAGTTATGGCTAAAGAGATGTTCAAAACTGTGAGGGTCCTCCCCAATTCATTCTCCATTTTCTCCACAGACCCACTCCTTGCCAGTTGTGGTGATCTCGAATATCTGTCAGATGCCAAATGCCTGGGCATCAATCCTGTGGTACAACATGCTGACCAGCAACCCCAAGGTAGGTGCCCGTCCTCTGGAAACCATTGTTGTGGTCCCTCGTGTAGGTCATCAGGCGCCGCTGTCTCATCCCAATGAGCAAATATGTCATTTTGAACAGAACGTGAACTTTTTCACCAAGCCCCCGATTGGAACCTGGGATCAAGTGGCTGAGGTGCTGAGCTGGCAGTTCTCCTCCACCACAAAGCGAGGACTGAGCATCGAGCAGTTGACTACGCTGGCAGAGAAACTCTTAGGTTAGCATTTTCCCTCTTTTCCCTGCTGCCCTCCTCAGAGAAGGAATCTGGCCCGTGGGGCTATTCATTCAGGAAAATTTGCTGAGCAAGGCACTGTGCTGGGGTCAGAAAAACATGTGCTCCAGCAGTTTTGGGGGGCGAGTGGAAGGATGCAGAGGCAGCTTGCCTCATGGTCGTCATTTCTGAGGTAAGAGGCAGATTTCTTTTCTCTTGGTGGCTGGACTCCTCACCCCGTTCAGAGCACAGCTTCATCTAACCTTAGGAAGATATTTTTTAAGTGCATGTTAGAAGGTGGAGATGAAAGCTTGACATCCATGTCTGTTTCTTCAATAAACTGGAGAGGCTTGTTTTTTATGTTTTTCTCCTGAAAAAAATTTCATGCACTATTTTACATGCTACCTGGACTATAAGTAGCTTTATCCTGTGCTGTCCCCAAACTTGCCCCTCTAATTCTGTCAGCTTATTACTGTGTGCTGCTGGTCCCCTGTCCACCACACAAGACCAAGAAGAGGTGGTATGTGAGTAGCAGGGAGAGACTTGGTATGTCATCCACCACCTCTGCGAGGCTAAACAACCCCTCAGGTGATCAAATGATGATGGGGTTTTGTGAGGGTGTAGGTGTGTATACGCACGTATGTGCACATACATGCCCTCTACTGTAGGGACCTGCAAACACATGAAAACCGATGGTTGCTCGGCCCATTGTGGGACAGATGTGTGTGAATGTATGTTGTGTTACAATCCTAAGATCTTGATTCAAAGCTGAAAATTACACTGTTTTATTTGTTCTTTTCCTTCAGGACCTGGTGTGAACTACTCAGGGTGTCAGATTACGTGGGCTAAATTTTGCAAAGTAAGCTATTTTATTAAATCCTTATGGATTGGGAGTGGGAGTGAATGCACACCTGTGAGGTTGTCCTGGATGGCACTGGGCTTGAAGACTCATGGTCTGGAGGCCAGTAGGACCTACTTGAGGGGAGATGGGCCTGGGGATTTTGGTGGCATGGTGCCCCTGGGAAGGAAAAGACTGGAAGGGTAGACTTGGCTTTCCCATTATTCTTTTCTTTAGGAAAACATGGCTGGCAAAGGCTTCTCCTTCTGGGTTTGGCTAGACAATATCATTGACCTCGTGAAAAAGTATATCCTGGCTCTTTGGAATGAAGGGTAGGTTGAAACTTTTGTGTCTGGTGGAGTGCACATGTGTAACAAGTCACTTGCTCCCTCAGCAGGCTGGTGGTGGGGACCCTATCAGCTCACATCTGGTTGCTCTTCTTTGGCTCCAGATACATAATGGGTTTTATCAGTAAGGAGCGGGAGCGGGCCATCCTGAGCACAAAGCCCCCAGGCACCTTCCTGCTACGGTTCAGTGAAAGCAGCAAAGAAGGAGGTGTCACCTTCACTTGGGTGGAGAAGGACATCAGCGGTAAGTTTGACTCTCACCCACCCCACCTAGTGGCAGTTGCCTCCCCGCCTTGGTTACTACTAGTTTCAAGCACCTACTGCCCCCTAGTGGGCAGAGATGGCTTCACACTCCCCTGTCATGGGCTTGTAAAATACTTCAGTGACTTCTTTTCTCCAAATTCTTTCAACTGGAGGATTGTTTGCAAGTTTTGTTTTGTTTGCTCCAGGGTCTAATATTTGCCTAGCAGTTTAAATCTCATTCTTCATCTCCTTGCTTACCTACCCTGTTAATATATCTCACACGAGTAGTTTTCAGGTATATTGCCTACGACCCAACTGGGTAGTCTCTCCAGAAGCCAACTGAACATTTCCATAGTGCCAGGTTATTGAACAGGATATTCAGGGCTCCGGAGCTAGGTTGGCATAAGTCTTTCCCTTTCGAGGAAAAATAAATCAGGTTGTTTTCTCTGAGATTACCTGGCCATAGGTTCCCTTATCTTCCCTTACAATATCCCATGACAGGTAAGACCCAGATCCAGTCGGTGGAACCATATACCAAGCAACAGCTGAACAACATGTCGTTTGCTGAAATCATCATGGGCTATAAGATCATGGATGCTACCAACATCCTGGTGTCTCCACTGGTCTATCTCTACCCCGACATTCCTAAGGAAGAGGCATTTGGAAAGTACTGTCGACCAGAGAGCCAGGAACATCCTGAAGCCGACCCAGGTAGTTGTTGATTTTCCGAGGCTGGCATTTAATTCTGGGAAAAGTGGGAAATTGCAGGATCCCAGGCGTACAAACAGGTAAATGCCCAAAGAGTCTGGTGATCTTTATTCCTCTTTGTGGGAAAGAACTTTGTAATGAGTGCTTTTTTGGGGTGGCTGATGGGGTTGGAGAGAGGAGAGGAGTCAGAGTCACTTGTCTCTGCCCCACAGGGAACCTGCCAGACTAAAGGGAGAAATAAGCACATACACACCCAAACATCTAAATTGCCACCAAGAAAGAGTGAGAGTGAGGACAGGACTCTTTAGTAACAGGATGTCCAGCCAGCACCACACTTCTTACACGGTAGCTGCTGGAAGGTTTGCGACCAGACTTGAGTCTAGTGTATTTCCTTTTCCCCATCACTGAACAATGTGAGCAGTGTCGAGTGGGATGGAGAAAAGCTTTCTGGAGGAAATGAGTGTTAGCAGCACTGAAACGTGGTTTACGGTTTATAAGCAGAGGCAGTGGGGGAGTGGTGATTGAAGGGGAACCTATAACCGGTGGGAGGGCGCAGGATGGGATGCAGAGTGATTGAAATAAGTGGTTGTGTAATGTGCAAGAGCACAGGTGTTTCTGTAAGTCTGTAGACATTGTTCCACAGTAAGTTTGTAAGGGTTAGTGTTGTCATCAGTGCGGAGGGGGGGCTCTGCTAGTCTGTCCCATCCGAATTTGCTTCTTTGGCTCCCTGGGTTCTTCTCCATCCATATCCTGATGGGGAATCTATGATTTGCCATTCTTTGTTTTTATTTCACTTCCCTTAATAAGAGAGCCTTCTGGGGGCTCCTTAAAGTCATCCTTTGAGGGTAGCTTCCCTACCCCAGTTGCTTTTGGAAAAACTGTTTTTATGTAAGGACCTCAAGCACGCACACACCCACCTTTTCCTAGGAATCCCCTCTGAGGAATTTCTTGGGATGGGGGAAGACTGGGACTTGGAAGAGGGAATTTGAGTTACTTGATAATTGGCTTCCCTCATTTCTCTGCTCTAGTGCTGGGTTTTGTTCATACTATAGGAGAGCTAACTCTCACTTCCTGTCTGCTACTTATCTTGCTTTGCAGCCGTGCTTCAGTTGGGAGATCTGTTTATCAGCCTCGACACACTACTCTTTGTTCCTTTTGCAGAGGACATTTAGGTCCAAGTGCTGGTCCTTTGGCTCATTTTGCTTTCATGATCCAAGTTCCCAATCTGAGGCCATGCCCTCCATTATCATCAGCCATCCTGCGTGACCGGGAGGCAAGGTCCTTTCCTGCCTATAGTCACCGGTGTTTTCTCAGGGGCAAGACTCCAGGCATGAGAAAGGAACCAATTACTTGAGTGCTCTGCCCACCTCCTGGGGAGGCGAGTGTAGGCAGTGGGCACTGGAGGGCTTGGTGTGGTGGGAGCATGACGAGGGGATGGGCCCAGTGCTACGGGAGTGCCTGCATTAAAGTGGGAGTCCTCTGGGAGATGGGTCTGTGCCCATCATTTCCTCTTGATTTCCATTATGAAAATATTTTTGTCCCCAGGGACAGATCATCTTCCCAGGTCTCTTCTTTCCTCCTTACTTCTCCACCAGACCCCTCAATGGCTTGAAGGAGAAAGTCCTCTCTTAGAAACAAAAGCCCCCTTACCTTACAAAATGGATGAAGTATATTGACAACCTTGTACGCAGCCATAGCTCCGCTTCGAGTCTGGGCTCTCCTCTGTTTCTGGTCTTGCTGAATCTCAGGCCGAGGCTCATTTTCTCTGCTATCTGATCACTGAGGAACTAAATCCTTTTCTGTCAGGGATGTCAGCTCCCCTCAGGTCTATGCCACAGTGGATTTATGACACCAGAACCCTGCCTGGGTAGTGTCTTTGGATTCTGCACCATGTGAATCTATTTCTTGGCCCCAGATAACCTTGGAAGGCAGTCTAGTGACCCCCTGACAATGGCTTTTCTCAGATTGTCAGCATACTTTCTGCCTCCTTAGTCTCTCTATAAACCACAAGCTTTACAGTTGTGCTGCTCTTGGCCCACCCCACACCTACCCCACCCCTGGCTCACACCTCCTAAGTGATTTGCTCACCTGAATCCCTCAGATTTCATGCCAGTGTCTCCAAGCTCCTTGACCTCTTGGTGTAAAGATTTAGCACCTAAATTCATTTATTCCAGTCCTCACATTTCTAACTACGGAATAAGAATTATAAATGACCGGGGCGCCTGGGTGGCTCTTGTCAGTTAAGCGTCTGCCTTTGGCTCACGTCATCATCCCAGGGTCCTGGGATCGAGCCTCGCATTGGGCTCTGCTCAGTGAGGAGTCTGCTTCTCCCTCTCCCTCTGCCTATTTGTGCACACATGCATATGCACTCTCTCTGTCAAATAAAATGTTTAAAAGATAAATTATAAATGACAGAGATGGGCACCTCCCTCTTCCCCTCCCTTTTAGAGGAGAAAGTGCTTTGCCCTGGGTGTCTTAGCTGTGGGAGACATAATGAGGCCCCCTGTCTTCAGCCCAGAGTGGATGGTACTGCCACACCAGGCAGGCTCCCTTAAGAGAGAGGCTGCTTTTTGTGTGATTTCACTATCCAAATGGGGAGTTACTAATATAGCTCATCTGAAAAGTAGTAGAGGCAGATGGATGCCCATTAGGAATGAAAGGTGTGACTCTGGGCCTTTCCGAACAGCACGAGCAATTTCCCCATTCTCTTCAAGACTTGGCGACTTTGGCATCTGAGCAGGACTGTGGTATCAGAGCCCAGACAGGATAGGCTCCAATCCCACCTGCAGAGACGTTATCTAAAAGACTCAGCCAGGCCAGAACACAGTCCTCAGATCACATGCAGGCAGGTCAGTGCTCACATCATCTAGGGAAAGAATGAACGCAAGGTTCTAGGCTCAGGTGGGACCAGGGTGTGCTGAAAAGTCTCTGCACGTCAGGAAGGCTTTATGGAAAAAGTTCACCTGCCAAGCTGCAAGCTCCTCGCTGGAACCCCAAGTCATACAGGGTGGTGGGCGGGCAGCCCTGAGGGGAGATGGGGTTCAAAACAACCTCTGCTCCAGGATGAGGTGAGATGCATGTCAGCCAGCGCCGTGAGGCAGCCAGCTTCCTCCTGCCCTCTACCCACAGTGGGGTCGCAATTAGTAAGTCCCACTTCTCTTCTTCCCAGGTGCTGCCCCATACCTGAAGACCAAGTTTATCTGTGTGACACCGTAAGTGGCTTCCCTTCTCAATTTGGCCTTCATTTCTGGTGTCCTCAGTTATCCTGGGAGTAGGACACTGGGTGAGAGCTACCCTGTGAAGGGCCCGAATGCCCTGGGCTCTGTGTAGTACTCAAAGTGATCTTGCGTGTTTAAAAAGCTTGAGCTTTTATTTTTCTGTTGGAGACCAGAGTTTGATGGCTTGTGTGTGTGTGTTTTGTTCTTTTTTTTTTTTTCTCCATTGTGTCTTGTCAACCCGGCCCTTTCCCCTCCTGCTGCTCCCCATTTCCTACAGAACGACGTGCAGCAATACCATTGACCTGCCGATGTCCCCCCGCACTTTAGATTCATTGATGCAGTTTGGAAATAATGGTGAAGGTGCTGAGCCCTCAGCAGGAGGGCAGTTCGGTGAGTGTTTGGTGACAGACTTGGGCCTTAGGAGGGAAGTCTGTCCCCTTTGTGTGGCCAGCCAGCCCAGAGCTGGCCCCCCATGCACTGGTAGAAAGAGGCTGTACAGCAACACTTTCCCTTAGAAACCAAATGCGCACCATGCCTGTGAGTGCAAATTTCCTAGTAGCAACATGGGAAATAGCAATAAGAAACAGTGAGGTTAACGTCAATAATATCTTTTCTGTAACCCAATAAATCCCCAATACTAGCATCTTAACACATAAGAAAAAGTTAATGAGGTTTTTTGAGGGGGTACTAAATCTTTGAAACCTGCTGGGTGTTTTACAGCAACGACCCATCTCGATTGGCACTAGCCACATTTTGATGTTCAGTAGCCACCTGTGGCTCCAGGCTGCCGCATTGAACAGGACAGCTTTAGATCTTCTTTACACATGGACAGTGAGGAACAAGTTAAGGGATGAAGGGGACTGAGCCCTTCCAGAAGATAAGACCCTGTAGGGAGGAGAGTCCATCTGGATTATCGGGCCCCGTCTTGGCCATAAGCGGCAAGGACACTGGATGGTTGTGGTGGCAGTGGTGGCCAAGCCTCAGGAGTGTGCCCCACCAGCTGTTGGGCTCAGGCATCTGAACGAGCTCTCCCGGTCTGTCCCCCCAGAGACCCTCACGTTCGACATGGAGTTGACCTCGGAGTGCGCTACCTCCCCGATGTGAGGAGCGGCGGGCTGAGGCTGCAGAGATTGGACGGAGGCACCTACCTGTGTTCCATCACCCCTTACACAGCCAACCCCCAGATCGTCTGAAACTCCTCTAACTTTGTGCTTCCAGATTTTTTTTTTCAAATCTCCTTCTTCTGCTATCTTTGAGCAATCTGGGCACTTTTAAAAAATAGAGAAATGAATGAATGTGGGTGATACGCTTTTACCTAAATGCAAATAAGAATGTGTTCTCAGAGACTGTGATCAGGGGATGTGGAAGAGGTGGCAAGAGGGAGAAAAAGGAAATGTTCTGGTCTTTTCTTGCTCCCCCGCCCTCCTTTCTCGGCAGCTTTGTGTTGTTAGACAAGTGCCTCCTGGTGCTCGCGCATCCCTCTGCCTGTCTCTGTAAGCTAATGCCTCTAGCTACATTACTCCTGGCATTGCACTTTTAACCTTGCTAACATCCAAATAGAAGATAGGACTTTCACAGCCCCTATAGGTTTCTTTTTAAATTAAAAAAAAAATTAAAGGGCAAAAAACACTGTATCAGCATAGCCTTTTCTGTATTTAAGACAAGTCAGTAGCCTTCTTGGTGCTTTAGGCATTCAGCTTTCTTCAGGCTGATAATTTATAGAAATCCTGAAATGGGCTTCAGATCCACCCCTTAAAAGACATCTGAAGCTGTGGCTTGGCCTTTGGTTTTGAAATAGGAAGGTTGAAGGACAACCTGAACCTAGACCTTTTTTTAATAAACAAAGTTTTGTTTTGTTTTGTTTTCCCCTTTACTGTGTTGGCCTATCAGTTGGTAAGGCTGGGCAGAGGACCCCACCCCATCTCCCTGGACTTCCGCTCCTGTTCCAGAGCCTGGGTCTTGCCTCTGGGTGCCTTATAAAGGATGGAGTGATCCTTCCTTCCTCCCTGTCCACCTGACCCCCCCACTCCTCGTGTAGGGCTCCTTCCAGTGTCTAAAGGTCCCTTGTCCTGTTTGCTTTGGGAATCCTGGAATGAGAAGGTGAGAGTTACAGGTTGACCACCACAGACTGTGGGGCCCCAGCCAAGGGTCTAATTGAGCTCAGGGAATACGGTTCTTATCCCGGTTTCTTGGTGATTTCCCGAGGCACCTCTAATCACTTCTTCACTTGGTTAACCCAGGGGCAAAGGCTGACTGATAAACTCGAGGTCTATCCCTTGTGTGAGGGAGTGTGTACCCTGGCCTCCCCCCAGTGCTGGTGACTGTCTCCTCCCCACTGGGGCCTCCCAGATGAGGCACAGCAACTCCCGTTTACTGTGCATTTCAGAACACTGAGCGGTCTCCAATATTCAGGCCTCCTCTGACCCAGAGGCCTGACTAGATTGTGTGGTCCGGGACCACCTTATCTGGGTTGGTCAGAGTTTCTGTGTTGTTTGTTTTGCCCATACTCACCAGGTTCAGAACTAAAGGGAATGAGGACCTTCTCTCCAAGACAAACAGGGGTTGCACTTGGCCATCCCTGTCCTTCAGCCTAGAAACGGTAGGTAGTACAGAGCTCTCCCTTCTCCAGCAACTCTTCACAATAAGCTTAACTCAGAAACTGAGAGAAGATTTAGATTAGAGGGACCTGGGGCAAGGATCCCGGCTTCTCTGGAGCAGATATTATAAAGTTCATGGCTTTGAGGTAGCATGTGTATCTGGTTTAAACTCTGAGTGTAGCAAAAGTTCTGAGAGGCTTCGAGACTTGTTCTGACCCCTTCCCTCCAAGCATCGAGCCCTCCAGGACCTGCCCACCTTCTCTCCACCGTCTCCCCCTGCCCACCCCCAGCCCAGCTGAAGGGTTCCCATAGATGGCTCCACCTACCTGCACAGTGGTTTGTGTGCTGCTGTCCTGGTCACCGCATCAAATTCCAATGTATACTTCATAGTGTAAAAATTTATATTATTGTGGGGTTTTGTTTTTGTATATTGCTGTATCTACTTTAACTTCCAGAAATAAAAGTTATATAGGAACCGTCTGCGGGTGTGGCAGCTCTGTGTCTGGCTGCTGGAGATGCTCCCCCTCACTCCACCCCCTTCAGCTCTGAGCTCTGAGGGGGCCTTACCCCCAGGCCGAGCCTGGGTCCTGACAGGAGTTGAGTGCCCCTGGCTGCTGGTCACTGTAGCCCACCTCTGGGGCCCCAGCTCCTCCCCCGCCTCACGTTGGCCCGCGGCCTCCAGGGCAGGGGGGGGGGGGAGGGGGGGAGGGGGGCAATCCGCAGCCGCCTCCCCCCCCCCCCCCCCCCCCCCCCGGGCTTGCAGACCTCTGCAAGCCGCACCAGCCTGGCTGGGGTCAGATAAGCGCTACCTCAGGGGGCTCGGGGTGAAGATACTCCCACCCCACCCCACAGCCTCCCCTCCCACAGCCGCTCCATTATCGCTTTCTCTTCAGTTCCCTCGGCGGGGATGAACGGAAACGCTCCACCGGCTGCGGGGCCGGGCCGAGGGCGGCGATAATCCGCAGACGTCGACGCGCCCACTCGGCCGGCTCCCCGCCCCCGCCCCCGCCCCCGCCCGGGAGCCGAGCGCCGAGCAGACCGCGCCGCCCGCCGAGATGCGGGGGGAGATTAGCGGCCGCCCCGCCCCGCCCCGCCCGGGGCCCCTGCGCCTCCCGCGGCGGCCTGCGCACCCCTCCTCCCCGCTTTGAGCTCCGAGGAAACCTCGCGAGTAGGTCCTGGCTCCCCAGTCCGGGCCCCGCCTCCCCTCCCCGCCCAGGGCCCCAGTGACAGCCCCTGGGCCGCCAGCAGGCCGGAGCCAGGGGGTCCCAATGGGAGACCGTCCTGCCCGCCCAGCTTCCCTGCGGGTCACCGGCCCGCCGGCCCTTCGAACGGGCTGGTGGCAGCGGGATGGTGCCACCTGCTGGCGTCCGGGGAGAGGCCTCGGGAGGAGGGACTGGTGGGGAGGCGCTGCCGCCCCGGCCCGGCCCCGGCCCTCCGCCAAGGGCGGGCTGCACGATCGCTTGGAGCGGCGACTGATGCGGAGAGGCCGGGACCCCCGGACCCCGTTCTTCCCGCTCCCGGCCCCTACCCCGGAATTCCCGCCCCACCTTTCCCCAAGGCCTCAAGCGCTACTCGTTCCGTCGTCTGAGCAGCGCACTGACAGCGACCCGGGGCTGGACAGCATCCTCAACACACGGAAAAGGGAGCAGAGTTGTAGCTTTAGAAACAATTACAGCATCAGGCACACAGGAGGGAAGGGCAATGCAGCCCCAGTGCCAGGGATCCCCATTCCCAAGGAGCAGGCGGGGCAGGGGCGGGGGCTGCCCAACCAGGAGCCGCACCACCAAACATATGAAAAAAAAAATACTTTATTCAAAAACACTGTTTACACAAATGTGTGGCCTATGTACAAAGTACACAAGAATCCCTCTCCTTGTCCCCACCTTCCTTCAGGGATGTTTAGACCTGAGACTCCCCACCTTCTGCCAACAGCGGCCCCCCACTGCATGTCTCATAGCCTCAGAAGGAGGGGCGCATGAGGCTGGGAGCCAGGCTTTCTCAGACCTCAGCGTTATGCAATGGTGATGAGGCCTGTTCCAGGTGTACCCCCCAGCAGAGTGGACAGAGACAGGCTTTTACCCCTCGCTCCAGATTGCACAGGCCTGCGGCAAGCAGCTATAATTGATGCTGTCTCTTACTGCAGGGTTTTTTCTTCCAGGAGGGGAGGGAATCAACACTGAAGTCCCGGGCCCTCTGTTCACCCACCATGTCCTAGACCTGTTCCTGGCCGTGTCCTACCTCTCCTGGGAGCAAGGTTGCAGAGCGTCAGGGAAAGGTGGCTGAGGCCGGATGGAGGGAAGGGGAGAGAGTTGGAAAGAGAACAGGACTGGGCAACAGCACCACAGATGTGAAGCCCAAGTACCCTGGTGGAGGCCAGGAGGCCAAGAAACTACATGCTTACAGCAGCCCTGACAGACCCGACTCCAGTGACCCATTTCTGCTGTATTAGGGCCACGGCCTGGATAAGCACTTGGTTCACAAAAGTCACAAGTCCATAGTCATTAAACTATAAAATATTACTCAAAATTGAACCCCTGGCCTCCCTCCCGAAGGGAAGAATCAATAGACCAACACACGTTGAGAGCAGATGCACATACATAAATGCACATGTACAAGCTTTGGGAGTCAAAGCTTCTAACTCAGGAGTACGACTTAAGCTTAGAGACATGACCTGCCTCCGGGGCCCTTCTTGAATAATTTCATTCAAACAAGTGCTAGGCAGTAAAGGCCCCTGCAGGAATAGGTTTGCCTGCATTGCGTGCCTGCAATAGCAGCAAAAGCGGCCCCTTCTACAACAGATACAGGCCCCAAGTGCTCTTGGGATGCCCTGATCTGAAAAGCAAGAGGGTGGCTGCTGTCCCAGGAGGACAAAGGCAAGACAGGCACATCTTGTGTGTCCGCACGCACACACATGCACACACACACGTACGTGTGGACATGTGCTGCCAGCAGAGGCACCAATATATGCACAGCAACACTAAAATCACAATTAACATGACCCCTTCACACTGAGTGTTGTTTCCAAAGAGAAGCCTGGGATTCAAGCATTCATGAGAGGGAGCCTCGGGCCGCAGTGAAAAGACCAGCAGGTGGGGAGAGGCGGGGGTCCAGACTGTCCATTGGGCGGCGTAAGAGTTCCTCCACATGCCGGGCTACGTCCATGGTCTCGTCCAGGTCAAATTCTCCATCCTGGTCAAGGACGGAGTCAGGGCTGGGAGGGAGAGGGTGAGGGAGGTCAGAGGGAGCTGGTGTGCCTCCGGCCCCCTCCGCACTCAGACTACAGTCTCATGGGAACACGACTGGCTCTGCCTGGACGCCTCCCTAACCCCAAATTGAAAACGTCAGTTGTTGGCTCATTGGGAGATACTCAAGTTCTAGTCTCAACTCTCACTGCCTTCTTCAGTGGATTCAGAGAGTTCCTCTCCCTGCCCCTGTCTCTGTCATCCTCTGCAAAACGGGGCGGTTGGGCCAGTGAGTTTGGCCCACTGCAATGCTATTCCGCTCTATCCTGGGCTCCTTCTGAACACCTACATCAGGTGTCATGTCACCTTAGCCACCTGTTAGGTAGGTATTTACTCCACTTTACAGAGGGGAAAACTGAGGCTCAATTTGGAAACTTGCGCAGGGCCACCTGGCTGGCAAATTGATTCAGGACTGGTCTTTGTGACTTGTAACCCATGGTCATCCCACTGTAGCTTGTGCCTCCCAGGCACCCAGACACATCCAGCTGGGGCCACCCATGGCTCAGAAGAGAATTATTTCTCTGCCCTGGAAACTCCAGAGGAAAGCAATTGATACCTTGTTTCCACCCAACTCTTAAGAACAACAGCTTCACCTGAGCTAAATGCTTTTACCTGTACTCTCTCAGTCCTGCCCCCAATCCCATGTGGTAGGTATTCTTGCCTTTATTTTACAGATGAGGAAACTGAGCATCTGGGAGGCTCAATAATTTTCCCAAGGCCACATAGCTAGTCAGCCTCAGAGCAAGGAGCCTGCTATGTGTAGCCCATGCTCTACACTTTTTACTGACTGATCCCCCTCCCTGCACCTGGGTACATGCTAGAGCCCAGCCTGGGTGGTCTTAGACCTACAGGAGCTCTGGGTCCCTTTGCCCACCAGCCCTCTGGGGGCCCAGCCTGAGGCCAGGTGCCCAGGTCCTCCCCGAGAAGCCCCGTGAGAACACAACCTACTTTTGTGGGTACATGTTATAATGAGCCTGGGGGCACACGGCCGGGGAGGGGGCCTGGTCCATGTAGGTGGCGCTGGCCCCAGCAGAATCTGTAGATGCGCTCACAAACCTGCAGGAGAAACGAGGCAGAGCCTCAGCGGCCTCACGGCAGCAGCTGACCTGGGGAGGGCCCAGGGGGTATGGAAGGACAAAGTGCCCACTGTGCCTGGGACTCCAGATGTGGGCCTGGGGCCCTGGGTACTGGTCCCACTGATACTAAGCCCAGTTCCCTCTCCAGGGGGAAACTGAGCCAGGTTTCAGGGGGAAGGGAGGGCTGGGCCACGCAGGGCCTGTGAGCGGGAGGGGCAGTGGTGAGGGGTGAGGGGTGCTGAGGGGAAGAGAGAGGCAGTGGGAGGCCAGAGCTGGACCCTGGGTACTTACTCAGGGACCACCTGCTTGATCTGTGGCTTCACGTATCCGTCTACTGCTTTAGCTGCCAAGAGGGGGGACAGTGATGAGAACCAGTCTCTGGGAGCTCAAGCCCACCGCATGCAGCCTGCCTCCTATTCCCATCCCCCAGGGCCTTGGCAGGGATGAGATTTCCCAGACTATTCCTATAAACACCTGCTGATGGCCTCGGCCTCAGGGCCACCCAGACCCCATTGCTCACTCGCTCCTCGCCCCACCTCTGCCAAGGAAGTAAAATCAATGCCAAGCAGCAAACCCAACAACGGATTGGGGACAAGTTGAAGATGAAAAACTTGTCCATTTTGCTTCCTACACTCAACTGGCAGGGTGGGGGGGAGCGGGGACAGGTTTGAGGGTGGGAGTCCTGAGAGCAGCCCATTAAGATAGGAGTAACAGGTGATCTGCCAGTATGATTATCCTGCCTCCTTTGCCAGCACTGGTGTCTCTTCTTCCCAGAGTGCAGAAGGGAGAATCCACCCAGCTTTTTGGTTTGCAGAGAAGACAACTGGGTCAGAGGCTTTGATTTCCCTCTCGGTTGTAAGTTCTGAAACCCCCTCCATGAGTTCTGCACCAAGCCATGGACCCAGTCCACAGGGGAGATGGACCCTGGGCTCCTCCTGGGGAGTCCCCGCTGCCTGGCCCCAAGAGCTTTGTCTACAGGCTGAGGAAGGGCCCAGGACCATCAGGGTGAGACACACCGAACACAGGAGTGTAATACTTGGAGAAGACCTCATCCTTGGGCCGGTCGGGAAATACGTAGATGAGATAGTTCAGGTCCCCCAGCCGGTCCGCCAGAGACCGGATAGAGAAGTCGCGTGTGGTGAACGGCTTCAGGTTCCACAGGTTGCGGTCAGCTGTGAAAGGGAAAGGCTCATTCCCACCACCCACTACCCTCAGGGGCAGGGGCATGGGGTTTGAGATCAGGCTTGTAGAGACATTTGGGGTTTTACTAGCCTGCTCTGACAGCCCACCCCTTGTCTTGTGCTCCTCTGGCATAGGGGTGAGTAAGTGACCATGGGACCATTCTACCCAGCGAAACAAGCAAGGAGATGCCAGGAAGGCTAGGTCAGGGCAGAGAAAGGAGAAGAACCCAGAACTGCTGAAGAACTTCCCCAGCAGCTCTGGAGGCTACGGGGCCAGTGATTTTAGGTTCTCCACAATGGAAGATGGTAGAAAGGAAATTCAGGTCAAGTCTTTCCCCTGGTGAAACCTTTTAAGGATGCAGATGTCATGGAGAATGGGGAGCAAGGACATGGGAGCCCAGGTTCCTGGGGCCAGAGTGTGGGCAACATAGAGCACTCACGAGAGTCAAACTTCCAGGCAATGGTGATGCCCCCAATTTCGGAGTCGCTAAAGCGCAATAAAAAGGTCCCATCGGGCTTGTTGATGAGCAGGTCATGGGCCTGTTGCTTATTCACAAAACCTAGGATGGCCCTGGGTGCATGAAGCATAGAGTGTCACTACTGGGCCAGCGTCTCCTGCTCCCTGAGCCCATGGCCTCCCAAACCCTGGGCCTCTCCATTCCTCACCCGTCATTCCAATGGGGCTTGTGATGCTTCTTCAGCACTTCCATGACCCCATCGAACCACTGCCAGAAGGTATAGTTCCAGCCGGGCAAGTTCTCCTGAGAGCCCCCAGGAAACCCTCAGTCAGTCAGGGTTTGTGGCCCGGTCATCACAGGTGGCCCAGGAAACAGTCAGTGCCCTCTTGTACTCACACATACTCTCAATTCCTCACCTGACCTGCCCCCCACTCAGCAGTCCCTAAACGGACACAACCCCAGCCCGTAGCCTAGCGATGGGACAGTAAACCCGACTCTCCTCTCAGACACAGAGGTTGGGGGTAGGAAGTGCCCAGAATTCTCTGAGCTGGACGAGACCTCCAAAGTCATTTCTACTATAAGGTACAGGGGGGGAAACTGAGGCACAGAGCCGTGAAGGGCCTGGCCATAGTTAACAGATCTAGGACAGGGATCCTGACTCCCAGCCCCAGGGTCCTTCCACTGTCCTGCTCTGGCTCTTAGAGCTTAGTGCAGTTTCTCATTGCCCCTTCCTCCATTCCCTGGGGTATTAGCTCCTGTCTCTCCTGGCTATAGGAGAGGGCAACTCAGGATGGAGGGTGGGGCACTGACTGAGGCCAGTAACCTGTCTGTGAGGTGGGGAGAGACTGGCAGGGCATGGGTGGTCCCAGGCAGGCAGCTGGAGGCAGTTCCCTCACCCTGTTGAACTGGGACCAGGACACCGACATGCCGTTATAGTCTTCAAGGTGGCTGCTGCTGCTGTTGAACAGTTTCTGCGCCAGGAACACGAGGTTCTCCTTGGTCAGGCCCCGGTTACTCTGCACTTCGGCCTTGAATTTCATGTTGAGCGCCTCACACAGCTGTGGCCACAGCACTTTGTCAGGCACGGCGAATGGCACCCTGCCCTGAGAGGGAAAGAAGAAATATTTATACACACACACACACACACACACACACACACATACACACACTCAGATACACAGATACCACTCGAGACAGGACTAAGAAAGATCCAGAAAAGGAGACACAAACACGAGAGAAAGAAAGGCAGGGTGGCAGGGGCAGAGGGGTGGGCATACGGTGATAAGAGACCCAGACTAGGAGTCTGGGATAGAGATCAAGGACTCAAACCACAAGCTGAAGTGAGATCAGAGACCAGAGCCCAAAGTCTAAGCTCACAGATTTAGGAAATCCCAGTCCCGAGACCCAGACCCCAGATGGTGCCTGAGGACGTGCCATGGGTGGCGCACTCACACAAGCTGCTCCTTACCTTACCTCAGCTCTGATGTGGCCGTGGGGCTGGTGGGGGATCACCCAGCAGGGGCCCAAGGGGTTGGGGCCTACCCAGGGAGACTCCTAGGACCCAGGGGGGCTGGGGTGGGGGCTGAGCTGGGACTCCCACGAGGACTCACCGGCTCGGCAAAGGCATTGTCCCACAGCACGGTGGCCGTAGCATTGTGGTCCTGGCTGCCGTGAACGATGACAACCACCGGAAGGGACAGAGTCTACAGGAGTTAAAGGAATGAGTATAGAAGGCACACAAGCACCCACCTTGCCCTCACGTAGCCCTCATTCCTCACCCAAGATCCCACCCACAAGCCCTCTCAATCAAACCAAGGCAAAATCAAACAAACACAACACAGCAGGCTTCTTCTTGGCCCATTACCTAAGCTCTGTGGCTGGTACCAGATTATAACTTAGCAAGCAGGCACCAGCAGACTGAAAGCAGGTTTTCTGATAGCCTCATGGGCTAAATGGTCCGTGACCGGGTGAGGATTCAGAACTCTGGCTTTCCCAAACCAGTCAGGTGGCCTCGGCTAAATCTTCACCTTTCTAGGTGACCTGTGGGGGCTGGTAGAGCCCGGCCTCACCTTCACCTGGAACACAAGCTCGTTGCTGCCAACGCTGAACTGAGACTCAAACAGGACTGTGAACTTCTCCTCTGTCACAGACTCTGCGCCCCTCCGGTCAGCACGCTTGATCCTCTTTAGGGACTGCAGGGTAGGGCATGGGGGCGGCGGATGAGGAGAGAGCGCTGGTTACAGCTACTTGGCCCTGGGCAGACATTCCCTCCAGGGGTCAGGCCTTGGCCTCACCATGTTTCTGAAGTGCGCACTCAGAGTGCAGGTGGCTTGGTGATACTCCATCACACAGCAGTTGTTCAGGATCTCTCCACTGCACTCACTGAGAGGAGAGGAGAGCCCTGTCATGTGGGCCCCAGCCAGGAGCAGGGCTCTGTGCTTGCCCTGGGCCGGAGGTTCACGCCGGGGAAGCCCTCCAGCAGCCCAGGCCTCGTCCCCCAAGAGCATTTTATCTCCAGGTGCCAGGGTGGCTGTCAGTTAAGTGGCTGACTCTTGATGTCGGCTCAGGTCATGGTCTCAGGATTCAGGGGATCAAGCCCAATGTTGGGCTCCGCATTCAGCATGGAGTCTGCTTGTCCCTCTCCCTCTGCTCCTCCTTCTGCCCCTCTCCCCGCTCTTTCTCTCTCAAAAAAAAGAAAGAAGAAAGAAGAAAGAAAGAAAGAAAGAAAGAAAGAAAGAAAGAAAGAAAGAAAGAACGAACGAACGAAAGAAGAGAAGAAAGAAAGAAGAAAGAAAGAAGAGAAGAGAAGAGAAGAGAAGAGAAAGGAAGGAAGGGTGTTTCTCTCCATGTCTTGGGCTTACTTTCTCATTAACCTGAGAGTAAAGCAAAGTCTTCAACGGTGGGCTCTGGGTCTCTGTCATTAGGTTAAAAATTCCTTCAACATTGAGATTGATGTGGGGACCTTCAGGGCCCTCTGGCAGCTTCTAATGCACTTAACAATAAAAACCATGACCACAGCCAACAAGGACCCCATGGTCAAACCCTGCCCCAGTTCCCTGGCCTTAGTGGGTTCTTCTCCCCTCACATAGGACAAGGGGAGCCATGCTGACTTGTCTATTTGCTGAACATGCAGACTTGGTGCTACCTCAGGACTTTGGCACCTGTTCTTCCTATTGCCCCAAACATTCTTGACTTTCTTGTTTAGGTCTCAATTCAAATATCTCCTCAAAGAGGCCTTCTCCAGCCACTCACATGGTGAGGTAACATCTATCCAGATGCTGTGGCATCACTCTGTTTTCATTTTCTTTCTAGAGTTCATCACTTTTTGACACTGCTGTATTATTACAAGCATATAATTGTCTCCCTCCTGAGCCAACATGTAAGCTCTAAGAGAATGAGAACCTCTTTGCCTTCCTGTCCCCAGACCCCATGGTAGGCACTCGATACACAGGACCAAGTCTCCCACTTCACTCATTTATGCCCTCATCCATTCATTCACTGCATCCTTTGTGGGCAGCCTGCCCTGATCCCTGGATCCCACTCGGGGTTCTCTAGCCACATAAGCCTTCTCTCCACTCTCCTTTTGGTCAAGGCCCATGTTCTCTCTGTCTGAAAGTCGTCTCTCTCTTCTCCCTCCACATGGTCTCACTAGCCACTCCCATTCACCTGCATCCCAACACTGCCATCCTGCCCCCTGCCCCAAGACCTCCTTCTGCAGGGCCCTACATCTCCCCTGTCACACACAATACTCTTCTCATGACTGCCACCTGCTCTGCTGGGTTAGGCAAAGACGGGACCAAGTACTGTGCGGATCATCGCTGTGTCCCAGTGATTAGCACGGGTGCTTGAACAACCCAACAGTGCAATCCATGCAGACCAACTATGTGCCAAAGGAACAAAATATATACCAGGACAGACAGAATGAGCTAGAGAGACACTGGACTATTGCTGCAGAAAGGGAGGCTGAGCTGCTCCATCACACAGGACCCTGGCTACAGAATAGACATGAGCTTCCAGGCCAGAACGGAGGGAGGGGAAGGCAGGGACTGAGGCACACGTACTTGCGAGCGTTCTCATTCTTGAGCAGTGACTTGGCCTGCTGCTCACTGATGATGGTGGCCTTCACCTGGGGGGGGTTCATGTGCACGTTCAGCTTCCCGCCCACCAGCAGGCGCACTGTCGCTGCAAACTTGGTCTGGGTCTTCAGGACCTGAGGGGGCTGCTTCTCAATAATGAATGTGCTGCAAGGACACAAGGGACCAGACCAGACATGATGCTGGCTCAGGAGAGGGGCCCTGGTCCCCCTTGTGGGGAGGCTACTGGGGTTTGGCAGGTAAAGGAAGAGCACGTGGCATAGCTCCTGTTCCCAGAGAGGCCACTGAGAAGTCAGAGGAGACGGTGGGCCAGGGGAGGGGGACAGTGAAATGACTCAGCAGCTGGCACAGGCTGGCGGGGGCTGGGAGGAGTCCACATAGCGCCCACAACAGAAACCAAGCAGCCATTGCAACTGAGGACAGAGGGCTTTGGGACCCGGGCAAGAGACAAGGACTCAGACAGGAGCTGCCCCCCAACCCCAGGGGACAAAGCACCTGCCTCCCCCAAGGCAACCACCCGGGGCTGGGCGTGGCCAGAGGCAGCAATCACCTGGTCACCAGGGCTGAGATGATGTCTGTGATGGTGGCATTGACCTCGGCCAGCATCTCCTCCACTGGGCCGGGGATGGGCAGCTGCTGGCAGAGGTGCTCAGCTCTGCGGATCTGCTGCCGGTTCTGCCAGATGATCTCGGCCAACTTCTCACACCTGCACAGGGGCCCCAGGCCACCGGGAGGGCAATAGAGTCACCCCATCGCCCGGGCTCCAGGCCCCAAGTCCCAGCTCCAGCCTCACCAGGGAAGGCTCTGTACCTAAGCTCCCGCCCCTGTTCACAGAGCAGAGCAGAGCAGAGTGCCCTGCCTCTCAGGAACACACAGAACCATCTGGGAGCAGCAACTCCAAACTGAGTCCACTCAGCCTGAGTGTTGCTCCGCACACCCAGCCCTGCCCTCCTGCCCCCTCCCTAGTACAGTGACTCCCTTCCTGGGCAGGTGGCACAAGATGGGGGCCCCAAAGTCGCTATCAGAAACCAGAACCCGGGATCCCTGGGTGGCGCAGCGGTTTGGCGCCTGCCTTTGGCCCAGGGCGCGATCCTGGAGACCCGGGATCGAATCCCACATCAGGTTCCTGGTGCATGGAGCCTGCTTCTCCCTCTGCCTGTGTCTCTGCCTCTCTCTCTCTCTCTGTGACTATCATAAATAATAAAATAAAAATTAAAAAAAAAAAAATTTAAAAAAGAAACCAGAACCCCTAGTGAACGAAGCCTTGCCACGGGGTGGAGCGAGCTGGCTGCTCAAGGAAACGCAGGAGGCAGAATGAGCAGCTGGTAGCACCATTCCTGCCCCGGGCCACCCCCCAGCCACCATTACCAGGACTGTAGCACGTCCAGGCTGCCCTCGGGGGGCCCTCCGTTCCCTGCCAGCTGCTGCCGCCGCTTCCACTGGATCAGTTCATCGTCCAGGATGATGGTCTGCTGCTTCCGCAGCAGCTGCAGGGTCTTCTGGTGCTTCTCGGCCAGCTCCTGAAGGGAGGTGGGGACAGCAGGCCCTCCTGGGCTCCCAGACAACAACCCTGCAGGCCTCACTCGGGAGGCACAGGCCTTCCCCTCTCCCAGACCTGCTCTGCCTCAAGTGCCCCCCACAGGAAAGAAGGATCTGGCCTCCAGCTCTCTCGGGTCCTGCTCTCTTCCTGGCCTTAGCCCTCCCTCGGGTTTCGCGGGTAGCTCAGGATGCGGACTGCAAAGCTTGGGAGGAGAGGAGAGAGGACGCAGATCCCACTTACCACGCGGTACTGCTGCAGCGTCTGGGCCTCACGCTGCAGCCAGGCCTCCAGGGACACTTGCTTCTGCTGGAGGGCCGTCTCCCGGCTCAGGCGCTCCTGGGGATTCAGCTGCGCCAGCTGGGAAAACTGAGCTACAGGAGGGGACAGGACACCCATCACCATCATCTCCCAGCTTCCTGTAGGAAGCCCCGTGCAACACACGCACCTGTTCTGGAGAAAACACCCTCGAGGGTCTGCCTGACATCTGACCAATGGAACCTGGGCTCCTAGCGGCCAGGGGGGCCAGACCTGAGCAGGCTCTGGTCCCTGGCCTCTCCACTCTGATCTCCCCTTTAGGGAGTGTGCAGCCAGAAGGAAGCCTGAGGGCACAGCGAGGAGGATCCCGCCTTGAGGCCTCCCCTCCCACCTCAGTCTACACAGCTGCCTGCCACACAGGGGTCCAGCATGGAAGCCTCGCTGCCTGGTTCGCCCTGTGCCCTCACCGTTTACTACTAACTGGGTGAACTGGGGCAAATCATTTCACTCTTCGGGGCCTCTGTCCGTCCATGTGCAAAATGGGAGAATCTCGACCCCTGCCTCAGTGGGTCGCTGAGGATTACAGAAGTGATGATGCACAAAAGGCTCAAGGAACCGCCCTGCACAACATGGATGATGTAGGTGTTAGTCCTGGCTGGTTATAGTGGCTTACAGAGCAGGTTTTTTTTTTTTTTTAAGATTTTATTTATTTATTCACAAGAGACAGAGAGAGAGAGAGGCAGAGACACAGGCAGAGGGAGAAACAGGACACAGAGAGAGAGAGAGAGAGAGAGAGAGAGAGAGAGGCAGACACAGGCAGAGGAAGAAGCAGGCTCCATGCAGGGAGCCTGACGTGGGACTTGATCCCGGGTCTCCAGGATCATGCCCTGGACTGAAGACGGTGCTAAACCGCTGAGCCACCTGGGCTGCCTACAGAGCAGTTTTAAAGGGTGACAGAGCCCAGTGGCGGCTCGGTCCTACCCATGTCATAGGGCAGAGCCTCCTCAGGGAAGCTCCAGCCTTGCTGGCCTGGATCCCACCCCTGGAGCACAGCAGCCTTTCCTAGGGAAGAGGTGTTTCTCTAGGGGCTGGGAGGAGCCTAACATGTTTGTTTGTCCAGGTTCGGTTACTGTGAGCTCAGCTGACCAACCAGAAGGAGATGGAGAGGCATGGAGAGGGACAGAGAGGGACAGAGAGAAGGCAAGAGAGAACGTCCAGGGCCCACTGGCCACACAGAAGCAGCAAGATTCTCTCAGGAGAGGGAGGCAGCTTCTCTCCAAACTAGTGTTGGGACTCACCCATGGCAGCAGCAATAGGGAGTCAGGGAAGCCTCCTTACCCTTTTACCAAAAATGTATTATGAAATACTTAAGACCCAGGGAAGGAAGAAGGAATGATGCAAGGAATACCTGTGTATCAATAACCCAGCTTAAGAAACCATACATTTCCACAGTGAAATCACACCTACACATCCTTCCCTGCTTGCAAACCCATCCCTGCCTCTAAAGGTAACCCCTATCCTAAATGCTGGGATTATGATGCCCTGCCAATCACCTTTCTGGTATCCCATAGGAATATCCTACTGGGACATAGGAATATCCCAGTGTCCTCACTTGGGCTGAGTCAAGGAGATGTGAGCATCGGCAAATCATTGGTTAAGTTCACAGCAGGCCTCGGAGGGCCATGTCACACTGACCTAGGCCCTGTCTCATGGACACACAAACTGAGACAGATTAAAGCAAATCTAGACAGCCCAGAGAAGCCCAGAACGAAAACACAACTGGGAATACGGTTCTGATCCCACTACCCGGGACTGAGAGAGAATACTGTTCAGGTGTGTTACGCAGCAGAGTAGTCCTGAGGCCGCCTCAGAAATCCTGCCACCCAGAGGGAGGTCATGGTGATCCTCACACCTGGGCCCAACCTCCCTAAGCCAATGACCCACTTAGGTCTCTCCTGACACTTTGCAGAAGCTTCTGGGAGGGAGGTCAGAAGATGTGAGGCAATTGTCTTCTCTGCTGAGGTAGCTGAGCCTTCCCTCACACAAACAGATCAACAGTCTGTGTTCCTGATGAGTGAACTTGATAAATGAGACAACTGACATTGCATGATGGGTACAAACCCAAAGCAGAATCTAATCCAAACCCATAAGGAGGAAACAAAAAACCCAGGAATAGGATCGGAAGTACTATGAACCATCAAAGGCTTGGGGTAGAACTGATAGTCTGGGGGTACCTGGATGACTCAGTTAAGCATCTGACTTCTGCTCAGGTCATGATCCCAGGGTCCTGGGATTAAGACTTGCATTGGGTTCCCTGCTCAGTGGGGAGCCTGCTTCTCCTTCTTGCTTTGCCCCTCCCCTCACTCGTTCTCTCTCTCTCAAATAAATAAAATCTTAAAAAAAAAAAAAAAAAAAAAAGAACTGAGCCTGAATTCTCCTATTCCCAAATCTAGGAAGAAGGCTGTTCTTTCTCTGGGGTCAGTCTGAGATGGATTCACAGGAAGGCATGCTAGAATCATCTCACCAATATTTACTCAACACCTACTATGATTCTGGCAATGTGTTGAGAAATTCAGAGTACAGGAAATACTGACACAGCAGGGTGAGGAGAGCTCAAATAGTTAAAACAGCATAGGGGCGCCTGGGTGGTTCATCAGTTAAGCATTGGACTCTTGATTTCTGCTCAGATCATGAGATCAGGGTCTTGAGATCAAGCCCTGTGTGGGGCTCTGCGCTCAGGGGGGAGTCCGTTTCTCTCCTCCCTCTCCCTTTGCCCCTCTCCCTGCATGGTCCTTTTTTCTCTCTCAAATAAATAAATCTTAAAAAAAGATAAAATAAAACAGCATAACAGCATTCCAAAAATATTTAAATAGTTTTTAAAAATGAAGGAACAGAGGCAAATAAAATTTAGGGAGAACACAAAATAAACATTAAAATATAGATCTCAATACAACTGTATTAAATAGTACATTAAATATTAGTGGAGTAAACACCTCAATTAAAAGCAGAGATTGTCAGAATACATATAAAAGCAAGATTCAACTATATGGTATCTACATTTTTTTATAAAGATTTTATTTATTTATTCATGGGAGACACAGGAAGAGAGGCAGAGACACAGGCAGAGGGAGGAGAAGCAGGTTCCATGCAAGGAGACCAATGTGGTACTCGATCCTGGGAATCCAGGATCACACCCTGAGCCAAAGGCAGACCCTCAACCACTGAGCCACCCAGGTGTTCCTATCTTATCCTTTTTTTTTTTTTTTTTTTTTTTTTTACGATTTTATCTATTTATTTGAGAGAGAGAGGAGAGCTTGAGCAGAGTGTGTGTTGGGGGCGGGGGGGGGGGTGGTGGGAGGGCAGAAGGAGAAGCAGATTCCTCACTAAGCAGGGAGCCCAATGCAGGGCTGGATCCCAGGACCCTGGGAACATGACCTGAGCCAGAGGCACTTAACTGACTGAGCCACCCAAGCACCCCAGTATCTACATATTAAATTTTAAAAAACAGGGATCCCTGGATGGCTCAGCGGTTTAGTGCCTGCCTTCGGCCCAGGGCATGGTACTGGAGTTCTGGGATTGAGTCCAGTGTTGGGCTCCCTGCATGGAGCCTGCTTCTCTCTCTCTGCCTGTGCTTCTGTCAATCTCTCTCTGTGTCTCTCATGAATAAATAAATAAAATCTTTAAAAAAAAATTTTTTTTTTAGGGGCAGCCAGGGTGGCTCAGCAGTTTAGTGCCTGCCTTCGGCCCAGGGTCTGATCCTGGAGACCCGGGATCGAGTCCCACATCAGGCTCCCTGCATGGAGCCTGCTTCTCCCTCTGCCTGTGTCTCTGCCTCTCTCTGTGTGTGGCTCTCATGAATAAATAAATAAAATCTTTAAAAAAAATTTTTTTTAAAACACGTATCAAGATAGGCTGTAGCTGTACAGAATAAGAAGGCTGGAGTGGAGGCAGCCCGGGTGGCTCAGCGGTTTAGCGCCGCCTTCAGCCCAGGGCCTGATCCTGGAATCCCAGGATGGAGTCCCATGTCAGGCTCCCTGCATGGAGCCTGCTTCTCCCTTTGCCTGTGTCTCTGCCTCTCTCTCTCTCTCTCTCTCTCTGTCTCTCGGTGTCTCTCATGAATACATAAATAAAATCTTTATTTTATTTTATTTTTTTTAAAGTTGCTTGCATTTTATTTATTTTTTATTTTTTATTTATGATAGTCACAGAGAGAGAGAGAGAGAGAGAGAGAGGCAGAGACACAGGCAGAGGGAGAAGCAGGCTCCATGCACCGGGAGCCCGATGTGGGATTCGATCCCGGGTCTCCAGGATCGCGCCCCGGGCCAAAGGCAGGCGCCAAACCGCTGCACCACCCAGGGATCCCTAAATAAAATCTTTAAAAAAAAAAAAAAAAAGGAAGGCTGGAGTGGACTTCAAGATAAGAAGTATTACCAGATATCAAGAAAGGCATTTCAAAGTTATCAACATAGCAATCAATCAGAAAGACATAATAAGTATAAACTTATATGCATCTAATAACAAAGCTTCAAAATACACAAAGAATATTTACAGAAATAATTGGAGAAGCATACAATTCCACAATATAATAGTTTTTGATCCTTTTTCAGCATCTGATAGAACAATTAGGCGCCCCCCTCCTCCAAAAAAAATCAATAAAGACATTGACCATGGTGGTTCTTAAAGTGTGGACCAGGGATTCCTGGAGGCTTTCCAAGAACTTTACTGAGAATCTACAAAGCCAAAACTGTTTTCATAAGGTCTGAAGACCTTGTCTTTTTCTCTTTTGATCTCTTATAGGAACACAGTGACATTTTCTAAAGGCTACAAGATATGTGCTCTACAACAAATTGAAAGCAAGACCAAGCTATCTCCTACTAAACCTCACATTAAAGAGATGTGTAAAAATCTAAAAGCAATTCCACTCGCTAAATTTTGTTTTGGAAAACACAGATTTTTTTTTGGTTTGGGGGATTTTTGGGGGTACAACTTTTTAATGTTAACATTATGCATTATGTTACATATGTTAATATTAATTAACTTAAAATTGCTACTTTTAAATGAAATAACTTTGAAATACACATTCTTTCAAAGTCCCAAAGATACATTCACCGAGATAGGACATACACTGGGCCATAAAACATGTCTCAATAAATTTATTTTTATTTATTTATTTATTTATTTTTAATAAATTTAAAAGAACTGAGATCAGGGTGCCTGAGTGTCTCCGTTGGTTAAGCATCTGCTTTCAGCTCAGGTCATGATCCCAGGGTCCTGGGATCAAGCCCCCTATCTAGCTCCCTGGGGAGAAGCACCTCCTCTCCTTCTGCCCCTCCACCTACTTCTGTTCTTTCTCAACTAAATAAATAAAACCTTAAAAAATAATTAACATAAAAGAATTGAGATCATACAGCGTATGTTCTCTGACAATAGTGGGATTCAATAATAAAATGCAACTAAAAAAAAAAAAGACCAAAAGGAAACGCAAGTGAAATCAATAATATGACATCTAGGGAAAAAAAACCCCAAATATTTGGGAATTAAACAATATACTTCTAAATAATATGTAGGCAAAATGATTATTCAGAAAAGAAAATATTTCAAAATCATGAAATTCAGCTAAAGCATTGCTAAGAGAGAAATTTAAGCTCTAAACATATGTATCAGAAAATAAAGGCTAAAGTCAATGACCTGTGGTTTTACCTTAAGAAGCCAAAGAAAGAAGAGCAAAAGAACAGGCAACTTGACACTTCTTAGTCTCACTAGGATGGGGCCTGTGTGGAGTTGGGAGAAGATGGACCATGTCTCAAGACTCCTCAAATTATACTGAGAGTTAATTTGTTCTGAGTTAAATTTTCTTTCCCCACACACTTATCATGACAGTCACTGGAAAACTATAGACCTAGGAGTTTCCACTGTCACCTCCTCTTTCCAGTTCCATATCCTATCAGGGAGGCTCAAGAAGGGGCATTTCTGGAGTTCTACCTTGCCCCAGCCTGGTTCAACAGGAGACTCCCAATCTAAGTCCTTCCTCTGATTGGGGAACACCTTGTCCATATTCATTCATTCATTGAGCTACTCACTGAATACCTACAATTAGGAGAGAATATTGTTTAGTAGAGTACAGGGATTTTATGACATATCTCTAGTTGAGATCTGGTTCCACAACTAATAAACAATCCAGGCCAAATTACCTCCTCTCCTGGAACCTCAGTCCTACCATCTATAAAATAGGGATGATACAAACTATCTACTTCCTGGGGCTGTTGTAAAGTTTGGATTGAAAAAAATGCATGCAGGGACACCTGGGTGGCTCAGTTGGTTGAGCATCTGCCTTCAGCTCTGGTCATGATCTCAGGGTCCTGGGATGGAGCCCCTCATCAGGCTCCCTGCTCAGTGGGGAGTCTGCTTCTCCCTCTCCCTTTGCACCCCCCCCGCCCTCCCCCACCCATCCTCTCTCTCTCAAATAAATAAATTAAATCTTAAAAAAACAAAAAAGAAAGAAAAAGGAAAATGCATGCAAAGCCTGAAGTCTGGCCCATCGCAGAGGCTCAATCACAGGGAACCATTACTTTACTCCAAAGCTCCGAGTGAGGCTCTGTGGAAGCAGACACTCACCCTGGATCCTCAGGCTCTCCTGATACTGGATGATGAAGTACTCTTGAGTCTGCTGCAGCTTCTTCAGTTCATTCTCTGTGTCCTGTGTGACCAGTCTCAACTCCTCAAATGTCTGGTTGATCTGGAGGTGTTTCTGGGACATGGCGTCAACCAGGATGCCAGCTGGAGAATTACCCTGGGGACATATTAGAGGGAAAGTATAGGCCACAGTGAGCTGGGCAGTAAGGATGGAAGGCAACCTCAGGCTTTGGGGAACACTACGATCACAGACCCCAAACTTCAAATCTAGAGTAAAAAGGGTAATTTGAGTCAGAAGGATAGTCATTTACCAGAATTGGTGTGGAGTTGGAAAGAAGGAGGGAACACAGGTGACCTGGCAGATTATGGCAACTTCATAAAGCACTACAGAATCTTCTATTATTATAGTTCTGGCGTCCACCAGAATCACCCAAACAGGGTCTCTCTTTGGAGAGACTTGAACTCAACACATCCAGGAGTTACCTGGGTTTTCCTGTGAATGATGATGACCCCTCATTCCACATCCATTCACTGATCCAATGTCTTGGATCGTGAGAGTTGCTGGGGACCCAGTGGAGAACAAGGCTGGGTGAACACACATCATCTGTGTCCTCACACAAGATCTTCTTGTAACTGAGGGAATTTACAGGGGAGGCATCGATAAAGCCTTGGATCTGGCCATTTAAGTGACCTGGTCTGATCTATTCCTTCCACATCTGGCTGAGAGGAGACCAAATCTTCAGGGCCTTTCCAGTAAACTGTTCTCAGAATAAAATCCAAACTCCTTCTATAGCCTCCGCTGCCCTAGCCAGTAGCTTCTGCTTACCGCCGCCCCCCCCCCCCCCCCCCGCCCCACTGCTGCCCAAGCACATCAGGTACTTTCCGTTCTTTGAATACACAAACATGTTCCTGCCTCAGGGCCTTTGCACTTGTTCCATCACTCTGGAACATTCTGGCACCAAATCTTCCTAAGGCTGGCATTTCAACTGGCACCTTTTCAGAGTGACTTTCTCTGATGCGTCAATTTCAAATAGTACCACCCTTATCTGAAAGTGTCTTGTTCTTTTTTCTTTCTTTCTTGTCTGCCTCCCTGCACTAGGATATACGCTCCCTGAGTGCTAGAACCTTGTCTGTCTTGTTCACCACAAAATCCCCAAGGGGTAGGTCATCAGAGGTTTTCAAGAACAGCTTGATGTGGTTGGGAGAAGGAATGATGTCCCCTGTGAGCATGACAACCCCTATGCTATAGACATGTATTTCTTAATTGGAGCTAAATTCATTCATATGTTTACAGAGAGTTCTGCGGTGACAACAAGTCAAGGGATATAAAAGTTTCCTAGAAGACTCTTTATGACCTGGCTTTTGCCTCTCTCTGGCTTTACCTATTGGGGTTTCCCAGTTGGCTCCCTTCCCCCCAGTACCACTGGCTACCTGCAAGTCTTCAAATGTGCTAAGACGGTTCCTACCTTCCTACCCACACATACACTCTTGTTACTTTTGCTCATCATTCCTTCCCCCTCACCCCTATAGTTTAGACACCCCTGTCTTCATGACATCCCCCTGCCAGGCTATCCCAGTCTGAGCTGGGTGCTCTTTTCATATATGCCCCCTTAGTACCCAGCTCAGCCCTAGAGAATTTATCACTGCTTGAATTCCTTTTAGGTGAGGACCAGGCCTTTATCTGTCTCCCCAGTCCTAGCCCACAGGACCTCCATAATTGTTTACTGGATGAACTGTAAGATTCCTGACATCAGCATCCACAGCAATAAATAAATAAGCTCCAGGCACTATTCTGTGGTCTGTACCCATGTGATGCCATGTTATGAAATTCATCTTGCTCTACTCTGGATAATATAATGTTCGTCCCATTGTTCAAGCAGATGTGCAATGCTTCCAAGATTACAGAGCTTGGGGGATGAGGTTCTAAGCCTCACCTCTCTGAGCTTGCCAGGGTTCTCTTCTGACACAGATCTCAGCTCCACCTCTCCTCACAGACACCACCAGAGAACATTCCTTATTTCACCTCAGTACCATTTATTAAACGACAAATCATTTCCCTAGTGGTTTGTGATGCCATGTCCAGTGTGGGTTGAATTTCCAGGCATGTGTGCATGTGTATATGTGTGTGTGTTTAGGGCCTCCTTTTCTGTTTCATTGGTCTGTTTGTCTATCCCTGGCCCACACAGTATCTCATTCATCCCTGATACCAACTCCATAAAGTAGATGCTGGTACTATCTCCATTTACAATTGAAAAAACAGGCTAAGCGAAGTTAAGTAACTTACTCAAGTTACACAGCAAGTAAGTGCTTGAGCTAGGGCCTGAAGCCAAGGACTGTACATGCATGTACTGTTCCTTCTCACACTTGCCCATGTCCCTTATCTCTCCAGTGCTCTCTTGCCAGCATTTATAAAACACAGTTGTGTCTGGAGAAAAAGACCTCAGCTCCTGTCCCCACACCTGTGGGACACTCACATTGTTGGCTTCTCGCACCAGCCTCTGTTCATTGTATAGAATATGTCGGATGCAGCGGACCAGCTCCATGGGGCAGCCATCATATGTGTTCTGAAAGAATCCAACAGCAGTTCTGATTAGCCACCCGCCACTCCCACCATGCCGGTCGTGGTGCCATGTGCCCTCCACCTACCCCCCACCTCAACTTTTTTCTCCTCCAGCCTCTGGCTCAGCCTTCCCTGAGAAATCTCAAGAACTGTCACCGACACCACTATCTCTCCTTGACTCGATTTCCACTCCCAAAGCTTTATATTTGGTTTGCAGTGCATTAGAAACTCAGTTCACGAAGTTTACAAAATACTTCCAATCTGCCATCTCCTTTGGCTTTCAGAGCATGGATCCTATGATGCATGCAGAAACTATTATCCCTATTTTGCAGATGAGAAAACTGATGCTCAGAAAGGTTAAGTACTTGTCCAGAGGCAAACAAATGAGCAGATGACTCAAGACTTGGGACATCCAATGCCAAGGTCAAGGTACTTTCTACCATGGCCCTGGCCCTGGGTTCCTATTTTGCCTTCCTCTTCCTCCCAGCTTTCTCCTGTTTCCCTCCTCTTCTGGGATGGACTTTGTATTGCTCTGGAACCCTGCTGCTTGTATTTAAGAAGGGTTCTCTAAAAAATATAAGTAAGTTCCAATAAATGCTTGGCTGTGATTACCACCCACACCCCTTTCCTGCTTCCACAAAAACTTCCTCTCCCCCCTAGACTCTTCCGGATACCTCCCCAACCTTCCCGGTTAAGAAGTCACATCCTAACAACTACGTCCTTCATTCAAGGCTCCTTTATCCAGCTCTCGCCTTCAGGGCAGTTCTGCCCCTCTTCCACCTGACTTCAGCTGTTCTGGCACCTTTAAAAGCGTCTTAGGAGAGATGTCTGGTTGCCTCATTGCCTCATCCCCTCTTTTCTAGGACTTTCAGGTCTTCCTTTCCCTAGCAAAGTACTCTTGACTCAGTCTATCCCCATCCCCTTTGCTTCATCAGTTTAGAATGCCACTTCACCCATCTCTCTTCTGTCCGGTACAAACACACACCTCCTCTTGCTCTGTAGCATGGTAAAGGTATCGACAGGTCTGATTTAGAAAGAGGGGGTGGGGGAAATTGAACAGCAGAAGTCATGGAGCAGCTCAGGGTCACACAGTGAGTCAGTGACCAGGCCAGGAAAAAACCCAGGGGTTCTGATGCTGTAAAGAGAATGCAGACACTGCTTTCCTGCTGATGACCTAGTGTTCACACCCACCTGCAGCTGCGAGGCATAGTGCCCCAGCTTGATCTTCAATAAGAACCCATCTTCCCCGACTTGGTGCTCTGCCTTCTTCTGCAGCTCCTGCACCAGGCCCTCCAGGAGCTGGGTGGCCTGTGCTCGGTCCTGGGGATTGTCCAGGTCAATGGCATCCCTTGGGGCAGGGGAGGGGAGAGAAGCCTACTGTGATGTCTCCTTGGGCAAGAAGGTCAGGAACCGAGAGGGACTTGGAAATCCCAGGCTCTGGTGAAGGGCACTCCAGAGCTCACAAGACTTGTTCCCTGGCAACTCCACAGGCCCTGGAGTCTAGAAACACCCCCTCTCTCCTCCCAGGGTCCCATTTCCCTGTTCCCCTTTCCCAGGGACGCCACCCCTTCCACACAGACGGGCAGAAAGGACCAGAATCACACGAAACCACAAAGAGGAGAGTTAAAGGTCAAGGGGCCTGGCTGGTAGGCCCCGCAGCGGACAGCTCAGGGCAGGGGGACTTACCACGGCTGGCTCTCGATCCACTGCGCTAAGTAGTGCCGAACCTCGATGGGGAAGTGCTGCCCATACAGCACCTGCATCTGGCGCAGGGCATCTCCCTGCAGCTGCTGGGCTTGGATCCAGCCCGCCATGTCTGTTCACCTAGGGTGGGCAGGGGGCTGCAGAGGCGTCTCTCCGCCACAGGGGTGAGGGCTGGGCCTGCCTCCTCCCTGCCGAGCCCACCCATCCCTGGACCGCAGTCAGGCCTGGCCCCTCCCCTCCCACAGACACAGACACGCTTTCCTGTGCGGGAAGAAAGATGGTGAGGAGGGGAAGGCCGCCCTGCCCTCCAACAAGGAACCCGCTGAGGCTTGGGGAGGGGCTCTCGAAAGTCAGGTGCCCTCCCCCTCTTCCTCTCCCCTCGCCCCACCGGGGCTTCCCCGGGGGTGGGGGGGAACAGCTAGAAAACTGAAAGAGAAACTTGACGCCGAGGCCCACGGGCCCTCTGGGGAGGGCTGCAAGAACCCCCACTACCCTGCCTCGAGCCCCCCGAGTCCCAGTTTCTGGGGTGGGGGGCGGGGTGTTATTCTAGCTGAAAGTTTGGGCGACGGCACCGACGGCTCCCGCTAAAAGCTCGCTCGGTCCCCGCCGGCACGTGGCTGGGGTGGTTGGAGGAGGCTGGACGGGGGAGGCAGACGCTGCCTCTTCCACGGCGCCCCCCGGCCGTGCCCCGCGGTCTCCCACGGTCCAGCCCGACAGCGCCCCCTGCTCCCCGTGCGCGGGGACGGCGCCCACCCTCGGCCCCCTCCCTCCGTCCGCGTCCAGCGTCCAGCGCCCGGCACCCTCGCCGCACCGAGGCTCCCTCTCCGGTCCCGGACACCCGTCCCCGCGCCCGGGCCGGCCGTCGGGCTCCGGGCCCCGGGGCGCGGGGGCCGCGGCGGGAGTCGAGCGCCCCGGCTCCGCGCGCGCCGCTCGGGCAGCGCTGCCGGGCCACCCACCTGGTGGCGCCGAGCGGTCGGGCGGCGGGGCCGGCTGTGCGCCCCGCGGCTCTCGCTCGCGGCCCGGGCTCCCGGCAGCGGCGGCGGCGGCGGCGGCTGTTACTACAGGAAGGAGCAGAGAGCAGCGATTTCCTCCTCGAAGGTCAGCTGCCTCCGATAGACCATACACAGCGCGCGAGCTCTCGCCAACACCCCTCCCTGCCTCCGCCCTCGGTCGCTGGCTCCCCTGCGAGTGCGCAGCGGCGGCCGCGGCCCGGGCCCCCGGCGGCGAGGATGGGCGGCGCCGCGCCCGGGGGCTGCCCCGACGGCGGGGTCCCCCGGGAGTCCCAGGCGGCCCTCGCCCGTGGGCCCCGGACCTGCGGGCAGCAGGCTCTGGAGTGGCCGGGGATGGGGGTGGGAGAGCCGGGAAGCCCCGGCTTCTGGAAATCCCAAACCAGGGCCTCAGTTTTCTCACCTGTAAAAAGGGAGGTGGGAAGGGTTGGACTAGCTAGAGATTCCTTCCAGCTCTGCATTTGTCATCTTTTGAGTCTCTAGGTTAAAAAAGTAAATGTAAATGTGTGTATGTGTGTGTGTTTCTGTGGGTTGGGGACAGGGCTTTTGTGACCTCAGAGGCAAAGCCGTAGGGAGGGGAAAGACTGGGGATTCCAGAGAACGCAGTTCACCCCAGGGCTCCACCTCCCCTCCTTCCATTGCTCCCACCACCCTGAGCTCGCCCCTGCAGTGGAAACAGGAAAGAACTTGGCAGTCTTATGTTTCAAACCCCTCCCCAAAATTGTGCAAAGAAGAAATGGAAGCCCAGAGAGGGGAAGGAGCTTGCCCAGGGTCACAGAACGGGCATATGGCCTGGTGTGCAGACTATGATCCATAAATGAGCCTGCCCCTCTGCTCACCCAGTCCAGTCACATCTGAGGCTGGTCCTACCTTCAGAAAGGTCCAGGAGGGCTGTCTTGAATCCTCACAAACTCACAACTGCTGGTAGGCCTTGCCAGAGTAGGACACGCCCTCCCTGAACCTTGCCTGGATCACAGTCCCCCCTCCCTGAGAGCCCCCTACGGGGCCTGCAGAGTTGGGCAAGGCTCGGCTGGAAGCCTTCCATCCCCTTTGCCCAGCTTCCCTCTCCCCTGGGCCTCCCCTCTGCCTGGCAGCTGGCATTGGCAGCACCAAGGGAGAGCCTAGCTGGGCCAAGACCATGTGTCCTGGAGGGAATCGTTCTTGTCTACCTCCCTCCTCCTCTATGCTTTCTTGGATCTGCCTTTTCTCTCCATTCCCTACCCCCTCACAACACTCCTCAACCTTCTTGCTCCTCCCTACCTCCCCCACTTTCATTCTTTTTTTTTTTTTAAGGTTTTATTGATTCATGAGAGACACACAAAGAGAGGCAGAGACATAGGCAGAGGAAGAAGCAGGCTCCCTGAGGGGAGCCCGATGTGGGACTCGATCCCAGGACCCCAGGATAATGACTGGAGCCAAAGGCAGATGCTCAACCACTAAGCCACCCAAGCATTTTTTTTTTAATTTATTTTTAAATTTCAGAGAAAAAGCCAAGTTTCAGGCTCCTTAAGCTGGGATATATAAGTCTGACACACATGCTTCCACGTATGGCTACAGTATCTTAGTCTCATGGAGGAGGAAGCATGCAGCCTCTCCCTTGCTTCTTCCCTTACTCTAGGTGATTCATTTGGCAGAGGAGGACCAGACACATAGCACTAGGAGGTCACCTGGAATAAGAGTCAAGTGTCAGAGGTGGGAAAACCTGTAAAGATGGTTTCAAATGGGGAAACAGAGGCTGGAGAGAGGAAGTGATTTGGCCAGTGTCATACCACCTGTCAGTGGCAGATGCAAACCCATTGCCCATGAGCCTCTCACCTCCAGCAGATGGGTAAGCCAGTTGTTGGGAGGAGAGTCCTTGGATTCTGAGTCCTCTGAGTCGTATCTGGAAGGCAGAGAACCATTCTTGCCATGGACCCTCTTCTGGGCATTTGAAGAAGGTGATATGGGGGCACCAAGTCCAGAGTGGGAGCCCTGCCTGCCCCCTTCCAGGTAGCCGCCTCTCTAGCCTACTCCCCAGGGCCTGTAGGGGCCTGCTGCTCCAGCTGGCAGCTGCACCCACCAAACATCTGGCTAGATTGGGCTGGGCTTGGCTAGAAGGTAGATAGTCCTGGGTCCTAAAAAGCTAGGACTGAAGTGCCAGTGAACATAACTGGAGGGGTTGGCCTATAAATGGATGTGCCCCAGGACCTTCAGGGAACTCACATGCTATGCCCTCACCTTGTGTCCAGTGGCTGCCACTGCTCACCTGGCTAGATCTGACTCTCTCCTCTTTGGCCTCTGTCTGTGAGGCCCTGAATCTCAGTGTCCTTCATGGCCTGTTGCCTCCTCTTGCTTTTTGATTTTCCTCTTCTTTTAGCTTCTTTCTCTTTAGGGCTCTGTCTGGTTCTCTGGTCCTGTCTGGGTTTCTCTCCATTTCCTTGTGCCTCTGTCCTCCCTTTGCGATGCAATGGGGTGGAGGAGGAGCTTTGGAGCTTTCCCAGGATGGGCAAAGGCCACCCAAGGGAGTGGCAGAGGGAAGGGTGTCAAAGTTGGGTTGGGGGCAGAGGTGATTGTGGTCTTGGCTCTGGATAACACAACTACCCGGAAATGTCAAATTTGGGGTTTCTTTTTGTTTTCAGTCCCCTGCTTTGGTCTCTGCTATTTCCCACCACAAAGCACTCTGGTGGTTTTAGGGGCCCAGACTATAGAGGAGAAAACTGAGGCCTATGGGATAGGGTTCAGGAAGATCAGAAATTGCTTAGGGTCCCAGGCTGGCCTCTGTTAATTGCCCCTCATTTCCAATTCCAAGACACACCATTACATGGAGAGTGAGAAAGGATTTTAAAAAATCATATGGGGGGCAACCTCGGTGGCCCAGCGGTTTAGCGCTGCCTTCAGCCCGGGGCATGGTCCTGAAGACACGGGATCAAGTCCCACGTCAGGCTCCCTGCATGGAGCCTGCTTCTCCCTCTGCTTGTGTCTCTGCCTGTGTGTGTGTGTGTGTGTGTGTGTGTCTCATGAATAAATAAATAAAATCTTAAAAAAATCATATGAGACTACATCCCCCAAAAGAAGACAGACCATAAAATATTATTAGGAGCAGTAATAATCCCTAGCCTAGTTTGCAGTTAGCATATGACATACATAGCCTGACTGAATCATGGCACATTGGTATACAAACGTCATCCTAGGGAATCCCTGGGTGGCGCAGCGGTTTGGCGCCTGCCTTTGGCCCAGGGCGTGATCCTGGAGACCCAGGATCGAATCCCATGTCGGGCTCCCGGTGCATGGGGCCTGCTTCTCCCTCTGCCTGTGTCTCTGCCTCTCTCTCTCTCTGTGACTATCATAAATAAATAAAAAAAAAAAAATTAAAAAAAAAAAAAAAAACAAACGTCATCCTACCCTTTAACTCAACTGATCCTTGTGACAACCTTGAAGGTAGGCAGAGCCCCCTTCATCCACTTTGGTTACTCCAGGAAGGAGAGCTGTCCACAGGTGTCTGGCCAGTTAGTATACAGCTGGATCCAGTTAGTATATACTAGGATCCCAGTAGCCCAGCCCATGTGCAGGTCTCCGTAGAGCCTTCCTGACATCCCCCAACCCCAGCACACACCCACAGAGGGAAGACGTCTCCTCTGGCTGGGCTAGCCCATAACTGTTCTGTTGCACAGCACATGGCACATCCATCTCCACACCACTCCGTGCCCCTGCTCTGTTGACCTGTGCGTTCTATGAAGGTGGGTTTGAATTTACAGAGGAAGGGAAGAATCATCCCAAGTCCCATTTCCAGCCTGCCCTTGGAAACCAGGTTAGCCTAGAAGGCTGTGCTCATGCCCCTTCCCTGGAAAGAACAGATTGAGGTCACCTTGACCTAACCGTCCCTGGCGGGTGGGAAGGGCTGGCAGAGGGAGGTGGTATAGAGATGTCTTTGTTTCCTCTGCTCCAAGTCCCTTCTTCAAGGAGAGTTCGTTTGGGAGCCAGAGGGCAGAGGGGAGGCGGGGTGGGGGTGAAGAGCCTTCCCAAGAAAGCTGGAGGCATTCCAGGAAGTATCTCTGCTGGCAGAGAGAGAATTGAAGCCCTTGGGCTTATCCATTCTGCTTTCCCCCACCTTGCCTCTGCTGGATTGTCGACCTCCTCTCTAAACTCTTGGAAGGGGAGCCATAGGCCCACATTCAGCCTATCCTGCACCCCCAGGATCACTGTCCCTTTCTCTCCCCAGATTCCCTCCCTATCCTGGTACCTACCTGTAGGAACACTGCCCCATTCTAGTCCCTGAAGAATGTCCTTCATTCTTCTTAGGGGAAGCAGGACTTACGGAAGGGGTGTGTGTGCAGTCAGTAATTCTGCGTGAATTGGGGGGAGGGGAGGAAGCTGCTGGGTCCTGGGTGAAGCCTGTCTGCCCTTCCTGCCTCTGTCCCTTGTCCTCCACCACTCTTCAGGGAAGTCAGTTTACAGTGAAGTTACCAAGAGAACACAAGGCCATCCTGCCTGAGGCACAGTGACTATCTCCTGTTTCTGGGAATAGGGGCGGGAGGGGTTCAGGACCCATGGCGGGGAGGGAACACCTGCCTCTCTTCCTTTGTCCAGCTGCCCTATCCACCTGCCCAGGGAGAGCCACCTATGGGATGAGGAGGTGAGAGGGAAAATGTCTGTGCTCAGCACACATTTCCCGCCAGTTAGGAGAACAGGGAGGAGCTCATCTTTGCTCTTCCTTTTCAGGGCAGGGGTTAGATCCTGCTGCCTGCGGGGTGGAGAGAGGACAGGTGGCCCCCAAGTGGGACTGCCAACTGTCCTAAGCAGCCCTGCCTCGAGTCTGGCTCTCATCCTCTCCCACGAAGACTACCAGGTCCCTCTACTCACTCATTTCTTCTCCTTCCAGACCAACAAGAAATCTTTTGTGCCTCAGCCAGCCAAGTACCCTACCTCAAGCCTTCAGTGGGGTGTGTGGGAGAAGACCGTGCCTCTCCTTGCTTGCCACCCCCACGGCTTGGCCATTCTCTTTTGTTACGACTAGAGGGGGTTCCTTTCTCCCTGTCTGTTTTTCATTGTTCCCTGGGTCATTATGTTACAAACCCAACCACAACTTTGCTGCCGTTCCCCTGCTCCCAGCCTCCGAAGGTGGCTCCCCAGCACAGAGCAAGTGGTAGATATAAAGCCAAAATGAAGATGAGGCCAATGCTCCGTTCCCTCCCCACTGGCTACTGGCCTGCTCTTCATTGGCTACTGGGATCCACCGACTCCTGGGCCTTCCCTTTACTCTTTCTTAAGCCATGCAGTCTCCCCAGTGCCCTGGCCTCTCTCACTCCAAGCTTTTGCCCCCTTCATTCCACCTCCCTGCAATACCATTCCTCCCTTGGCCACCTGGTAACATCCTGCTCATCTTTCATGGGGTCAGTGTGATGTAGAGAAAAATACAAAGGCTTTGGAGTCCTAAGGAACCTGGTACAAAGCCTGGCTCTGCTGTGTGACTTTGGGCAGCTGAGTTTGCCTTTCTGGGCTGAGCTACCTCCTTCGTAAAAGGAAAACAATGAGACCCATCTCCTAGGATTGCTCTGAAGATTCAGTCACAGTGACTAGCATATGATAGATGTTCAGGGACCCTGGCCAGTAGAGGTAGGCATTTTCTCCTGGGCCTCCTGTAGCTCTCAATCCTATACTGAGGCCACTATTTCTGGCTCTTCACTAGTTGCTGAAAGGCTATGTTCCACTGCTTGGTTCATGATAGAGGCTTCATAGGTATTTGTTGGCCTTTTTTTTTTTGGCTTAATGAAGGTCCCTCAAAAAGGAGAGGGATTCCCCATGCTCCAACACTTCAGGGGGTCCCTTGCACTGATACAGACCTCTGTTTCCCTTTCACACATCCTGACCCACAGCATCCAGAAGGCTCTCTCTGCCACCCTGGCCTTTGCCTGCTCTAGTGCTACTGACTTGCTTTCCTGCCATGCAGCAGCAGCAGCAGCAGCAGCAGCCTCATCTTTGCCTGAAGCTGGGCTGACTTTTGAATTCTTAATCCAATTCTCCAAGCCAGGAAGATACTGCCTGAGGTGACACTCTGCTCCTTCCTCTGTGTCAATTTTGTCCTCCCTGGATACCACCACATTGCCCTAGGGCTCTGAGTGGAGAGGGCACTGTGACACTGTCCCAGGAGGCAGGTGGCTTTCCAGAGAGCCATTCCTTTAGTTCTGGCTGGAAGGGAGCCCAAGTAAGTGAGGCACACAAGAGCAAGACAGAGAGTGTGTGAGAATCGCCGTGTGAGTCCTGCAAGGACCTGCACATCCATCCTTCACATCCCATCTCCCCACCCTCACCTCACTGCCACGCCACCTACTCCCAGCCCAGCAAGCTGCCTGGGGTTGGGCTGAGGGAAAGAAAGAGTAAATACACATTTATTAAGTGCCTTCTGTAAGCCAGGCATGATGCTTGGCTACTTTCACAAATATTGTCTCTCCATTTTTTCTTTTTAAAAAAAGTTTATTTATGTTTTATTTTTAAAAAAGATTTTATTTATTTATTCATGAAAAACACAGAGAGAAAGAGGCAGAGACACAGACAGAGGGAGAAACAGGCTCCCTGTGGGGAGTCGATGCAGGACTTGATTCCAGGACCCTGAGATCACCCAGGTGCCCCTAATGTTTTATTATTAATAATAAATATGTAATCTCTACACCCAACATGGGGCTCGAACTTGTGACCCCAAGGTCAAGGGGTCACATGCTCTTCCGACTGAGCCAGCCAGGTGTCCTTTCCTAATGTTTTAATAGGTAGTACAGCACATGGCAAAAACTCAGAAGATTCCAGGGTGCCTGGGTGGCTCAGTTGGTTAAGCGGCTGCCTTTGGTTCAGGTCATGATCCCAGGGTCCTGGGATTGAGCTGCGCATCAGGCTCCCTGCTCAGCGAGAGGCCCCACCCAAGCATGCTTGCATGCTTTCTCTCAAATCAATAATTAAAATCTAAAAAAAAAAAAACAAAAAAAAAAAACCTCATAAGATTCAAAATGGTGAAGAATTAATTTTCCACCTTTCCTGTCCCCCAGATCCCTTTTTCAGAAGCAACCACAATTACTCAGGTCTTGTGTGCATCCCGGAAAGATTCTATGTATTTATAAGCCTATACTTTACTTCCCATGACTCACACATAAGGGGAAACTGAGGCCCTGAGAGAATTGAAGTAAGGTAACACAGCTGGTAAGTTGGCAGAATTGGGATTTGGAACCAGATCTAATTAGAAAAACTCAGCTCTTTTCACCACCCACGCTCTGGCATTGACAAAGCCTCTCCTGAACCACCGGCTGTGACAAATCTCCATTCTAAGGCCCTAGAGATCTGGAGATCTGCCTTGCTGTCTGCTGAGTGTCCAATGCCTGTATTGACTTAATAAGGAGGAATCACTCCCCTATGAAAGAAGATAATTTCCTGCCAGGGTCCTTCCTTGGCTTCTGTCCCCAAGAATAGCCTGATTCCCAGGGTTCAGAGCATTCTGGAGAGGGAAGCCACATGAGCATAAGTTTCTGACTAGAGGGGATTGTGGTTGTGGTTTCAATGATGTTTCCAGAAAATGGTCTCATGTTCTCCCTGTGGCTGGGCAGGGCTGAGGGAGTTGTGAAGCAGGGAGCTGTTCTCTCTTCTCCATGGCAGCCACATGTGTGTTCTTGAGAGCAGGGGAAAGAGGCTGGAGTCAGTCCCTGGGTGAGAGTAGGTTGTATGTATGCACAACGGCTGCCCACCAGAATTCCAGGCTCTCCTCAAGCCTTTTTCTCTCCTGGGTCAGGATAGGGTCAGCTAAGAGATGACCAACTCTCTCTCCAGTGGGTGTCAGTGCGTCTGTAGGTATGTGTCTGGGAAATTTCTATGTGGGCTCTCTGTAGGGCTTTCTGGATCGTAGCTTCCCGTTCAGTTTCTTTCTCGGATTCCTTCTGTGTTATGTCCCAGTTCTGTGTGCCCTCCATCTAGGGAACTACATCCCTGAGGCCCAAGAGAAGAGGGTCTCACCTTATCTGAATTGACAAGTAGGGAGAGGTAGGTGTTAGACCTTCCTTCCTGTCTTAGGTTGACAACATTCTTGTTTTGCTGAGGTAGTCACCCAGAACATTCCGTCTTTCGTGTCTGTGCACACAGCCAGCCAGATCTAGCTTGATTCATAGTGGTCAGTCAGACATGTGCTGTGAGACACAAGAATAAAGGTGTACCTACCCCACCCTCATGTGCTGTGAGACACAAGAATAAAGGTGTACCTACCCCACCCTCCAGGACATTCTAACTAGCACCCTGTAGCCGTCACTTAGCAGCAGCCAAGGCAGCTGGACAGAATTCTAGACCTCACTAGTCCTAGGAAGAGGGGTGCAAATCTTTGCTGTTAATAGCTCTATAGTGCCTAAGTCTTTCAAAGCCCTATACATGTATTATCTCACTTAATTCCACAACAATGCTACAAGGTAGGTCCTATGACCATCACCACATGACAATGAGGAAATCTAGGCCAAAAACTTGCTCAAGCAGTTGACAGCAAGTCTGGTTTTAGATTCCTTGCTCTTAATTACTACACAGTCCTCCTGATTTCCATTTCTATTCTTAGAGTATAGGGTTTGTTCCTCAAATATTTATTGGGTGTCTGCTCTGGGCTGGGCATGGGATGGACTTAAATGGGATATTGTGTGCTGTCAGGGGTAGAGAGATACATAAACAAGACATTGTCCTTCAACACAAGAGGTGCCACGATCAAGGCATGAACATCATGTGATGGGAGACAGGGAGAGGGAAGTTCTCACTGCCTAGACAGAGGGCAGACATCTAGAGGGCAGGACCACATTCCAGGCAAAGGGAACAGCATGTGTGCAGATGGGAAAACTTACAAGGAGAAATATGGTATACTCAAGTGCCAAAACATCTTGCACAGGGACCATCAGAGGGGTGCCAGAGAGCTCAGAGCTGGTGTTTCCGTCCAGCTTCCTGCTCCAGCCTGTCCTGCTCTAACCTCCAGGTGCCCCGCACCTACTCTGGGCAAAGCACTGTGCCAGGTGTTGGCCCAAAGTGTGGGATAGAAGCAGTTGCCTAGGTGGGGGTGGGGGGGAGGGAGGACTTTGTGATCAGCTACAGACACAAAGATCTTTGTGGTTGGTGCCATTCTGGAGGTAAAGGGAAGGCTGCTGGGAAGAGCTGCCAAAGGAGGTTTATGGGAGAAGTTGGGGCCTTGCAGATCTCGATCATCTCTTGACATGAAGATTTTTCAGACTGTGAGGAAGGAAAGCTCGGTGTCTCTGTGTAAGGTCCTCCTTCTGCCCCTGCAGCTAGGTTTCTGGAGATCTGACACGTCTTGCTTTGGTGCTGGCCCTTGGAGGGTTGCCAGGGAAACGGCTGGCCAGCTCCAGAGATATAGCCAGAAGAGAGGAGAGTGGGTGACTCAGGCTCACAGGACACCACACCCCCTCCCCATTACACGGAAGAGGCTCTCAGAGACCCCTTTCCTCTGGATCTTACAGAGGCGATCGTGTTTATTCTTCCCTTTCTTGGTAGAGCAGTCCTTCCCTCCCCGCAGCTCTGACTGGTGGGAGCTAGCAAGAGTCCCCAGGGAGGGAAATGGTGTCAGACGCCCCCCCCCCCCATTCACTCTGGAACAGTGGACGCATCCAGTTGGCCTGGGCGAGTGTAAACTCCTGCTGTGCCCATTCAGGCTTTCCGCCCGGGGGGTAAGCAGGCAGCCCTGGCTGAAACGCCCTCCAGGGAGCAAACCCGGGATAATTATTGATGGGGCAGCGGTGGACTTCTGACCTGGGCCTGGGAGGGACAGGCCCCGGAACGCGGGCCTCGGCCCGGGGGAAGGGCGGGTGGCGGGCCGCGGAGGGGGGCCAGTCGACGCGACCCCAAGAGTCGGCGGCGGGCGCTGCTCGCGGTGGTCGAGCGACCCAAACAAAGCAGCATGTGCTGGCGGCCCAGTGGGACCCGGCTCGGGGCCCGGGAGGGGCGCCTCTCGCAGCGGCGACAAGGGGCCGCGCGCGGCGCCCGCCCCTCCCCCACGCCGGCGCGCCGGGGGGTTCCGGGTCCCTCCCCGGCGGCCGCGGCCCGGGTGCGAGGGGCCACGGGGCTCACGAGCGCGCGCCGGGCGGAACCAGGAAGCGGCGCGCGCTGGCGCGGGGCGCGCTCGGGCCGCGGTGCGCGAGCGGCGCGCGCGCCCCCGCGGGCCCCGGCGTGAGGAGACACGGCGGCCGGAGCCGTCACCCCGGGCGGGGACCCTGCGCAGGCGGCTACGCGCGGCGGCCCGGCCGAGGGAAGCAGCGAGCGGGCGGGCGGCGGCGGCGGCGGCTGGCGCCCGGAGGGCCGACGAGGTAGGAGCTGCTGGGCGAGCGCTGGGCTCGGGGCCGGGGAGCGAGGCCGGGGAGCCTGCACGGGCGGGGCCCCGCGCCCTGGCCGCCCAGACGCCCGCAGGGCCGCGCCGCCGCCGCCATCGCTCCCCGGGCCGCGGGGGCTGCGCGCCGGGGTCGGGGGCGCGGGGGGCGCCGGGGCACGCGAGGGGCGTCGTGCCGAGGCGGGGGCGGGCGGAGGGGGTCGAGCGGGGGGGCGGTGCGGGCGCGCGTGCCGGGGTGGGCGTGTGAAGGGCCCGGCGCCGACCCCTGCCGGCGGAGGGGGCTGCTGGCGTCCACCCCGCGCCTCCCGGTTGCGGTGCCAGGCAGCCCCTGGCGGCTCCTTGCCTTGCCTCCTGTTTCAGAAGGGGGATCTGCGACTCCCGGGGTGGGATGAGCCCGGGGGTGCCCGGTGGGGTGAGGAGGTGTTAGGCAAGCCTCAAGGAACAGTGCCTTATAAGGAGTCAAGACAACAAATACGAACGTTTCGATCCGGCTCTGGGGTCCGGGATCCCACATCAGGACCCGCCAGGCCCCGGCTGGTGAGTGTGGCAGCGGGATGCGGCATGCTTTGTGTTTTTTTTTTTCTTTCTTTCTTCTTTCTTTCTTTCTTCTTCTTTCTTTCTTTCTTTCTTCTTTTTCATTTTCTTTCTTTCTTTCTTATCTTTCTTTCTTTCTTTTCTTCTTCTTTTTTTTTTCTTTTTTTTTTTTGCTAGCCAGGGATAGTAAAAAAAAAAAAAAAAAAAAAAAAAAAAAAAAAAGCCCTGGTGTCGGGGGTAGATATGGAGAGTCGGAAGGCAAGTCGTGGTGTCACAAAAGCTGGTCTGAGGCTAAAGGAATCTGGCACGATGGTCAGGCTGATCAAAGAAGAGAAAAGAACTTGTGTGGAGCAAGAGGCGTTTGCAAACACTTGTAGCTAGCAGTGATGGAAAAGGCAAAGAAGAAAAACAAGTGCCAGCTTTTAGGAAGATGGGATTAATGAAAACCACAAGAATGTGAAAGGCAGAAACAGAAGGGATCCTTCCCAGTTCTTGTTCTTGTCCCTCGTGAGCCTGTCAGACCTTTGTATCAGATAAATAGTACTAAAAGTGGGTCATAGAATGTTGGAGCTGGAAAGGACCCTGGGATTATGCTACATTCTCTTATTGTACAAATGAGGAAATTGAGGTCCCAGGTAGATGGAGTAAGTGGCCTGCTCTGTTGTCGCAGCTGTTCAGTCCTTCTGGGGCTGAAATGTCGGGTTGAGGACTCTCAGGTCAGTGCTCTGCCCAAAGCACTGTGCAGTAGATATTTACCTAAATACAGTTCCATTAATTGTCGCTGGAATGTCCTCGGGGAATGCCCCTTGGAAGGGCTAGTGTGTCACCAAATTATTAAACAGGTTTATGTCTTTTTTTTTTTTCCCAGTCTTCAAATGGTGTTTATCATCTACTGGTATCTTAGGTTTCCAAAGTGTTTGGATAGCCGCCTGGGCCATAATAAGCTTTCAGCTGTTGCGTATATTATCTCAGATAATTTTGTTATTGTTCAATGGAGATAGCATAACTTTGCTTTTTTTCTCAACTTTCTTGTTATTTGTTTGTTTATATTTATCAGCTAGTAGGAGAGGATGTGTTTTATTTCATGTGCCTTTCATGTTTTTCTAATTTTATTTTGTAACACTGAACATTGGATCAGTTCTGATAATTTCAGATAGTGGAATCCTATTGATTGATTGACTTTTTATCGAGGCTTTGAGTTTTTTGTTTTGGTACCAATTTCCATCTCATGGCAGATTATAGTTGTTAGAATTGATAGTGTAACGGGGAGAAGGGGCTTCTGATTTTAAGAAAAATTTACCATTTGGCAGTTTATGATGTCATGTTTAAGTAAAACACTACACCTTTGGTCAGGTAAGTGTCATCTCGTAGATTACTTGTTTTCCAGAGCCTTTCAGAAGATGAAAATTTCAAGTGCCTGGTTGAGACACAGGGAAGGATTGGAGAGAGCTTTCTTCAAAAAAGCAAAACCTCAGAAAAAAAAAGTTGATTTCTATCACTAGCAGTTTGGTTATTGCATAACTTGGAGCTGAACTACATAAAATCTTTGCTGTATACCCAACTCCATAAATTATCCAGCCTTCTCTCTTGTCCTGGCTTTTTCAGCATTCATGTTTTTGCCAACAGGATATTTTGGATTGTGTTAAGAAATTTAAGGTGGATATATTTCTTCCATGGGTACTTCGTGATATATATGATAGAAAGGGGGGAAAAAGTGCTATCATTGTTTGGAGTGTTACAACATAAATATTTTGGTCAGCACTTCCTATTGTGCCCCAACTTCTCATTTCATCTTCATTTTCTGGCTCTCAATTGATTTTTTTTAAGTGTTATTTACATATGCAGAAACCACATCAAGACTAGTAAAGGGTGCCATTTATTTATTTATTTATTTTTTTTTAAGGGTGCCATTTATTGCTCTTCTGGTACTGATGTCAAGTTTTTCAAGTTATATTAGTGTTAGTATTCAAACTATTTGATTTGTGTTAGGTTTATATTTATGAATGTGCTTGTGGTGGTTCATTTGACTTGTTTTTGTGTAGGTAGGTGATCGAGGTAATCTTATAAAGGGAAGATGTTATAAATAGGTAAATAACATGCAAGATTAGATTGCAAGTTGAAGGTAGAATCAAAGGAAACTTAACTATTCTAGTGCCCTGTAAACATATATGAATCTCAAAAGTGTTCACAGATTTCTGGATATTCTAACTACCAGTGAGACATTTTTGCCTCTCTTGTTAGAGTATAGATTGCCACATTATTCTTACAAAAGGAAGCAAAAACAAAAACCTTCCAGTTTTTATTAATTTGTCTTGAGTATTTGAGTATCTTTTAAAAAGATATCTGACAATTCCAGGTTACTGAGTTCTTCAGAAAAATAATATCCCTTTACTGCACAATAAAGTGTCAGAATACTTTGACTCCGGAACTTAATAAAAATAATGTTGAAAAGTTAGCGCTAAAGTACCAGTGTCCCCAATTTTGTGTAGTGGTTAAAGGAAAAAAATTTTTCTTTAAATCTTAGCTTTGTTAATAGAAGTGTTCTAAAATCGGAAGTATTTTTTCCCCTGCAATGTTGGAAACACAAGTTTTAGGCTTATTTCTGGGAATAAGAAAGTCAAATTTCACAATCTAGTTTCCATTGATCAGACTGTTTTTTTTTTTTTTTGTACATTTAAATCGTGAGCATCACAGTGATAAAAAACTTTTTTGAAATTGTACTCATTTTTAATTATCCTTATTTTAAGTAGAATATTGACATTGGATCTTTTCTTGTTAATGATGATAATCCCTTGTTACTGAAAAACTTAAGTCAGTTTGGAGATTTTACAATATAAATCTATGCTCTTTTTACTAATCAAAGAGAGGAGTAATTTACAGGTGTTAGATTTCTAGTTGGTTGAATGAGACCCTCACTTTTGATGGTTTCAGGGTTTTAGATGACGTTTATTACTTTTGTTAGTTTTGGACACACCCATGACTTCCTTGGAAGGTATCTTTGAGGTTTGGTTTCCTTTTTTTTTTAATGGTAATATTGGGGTGGGGGTGCTTCCTGTTTGTATTTTCAAAATTAGGTCCACATGTTAACTTTCTGATACTGTCACATTTTAATTTTAAACATATAAAGACAAGAATCAGATGACATGTCGTTTATCTTTGTCCATTGTACTGCTTGCTTCCTGACAGCCTTACTGAGCTCAGCCTGAATACCCAGTTAGGAAGGCAGGGCATTCCTGATTCTTTTCCCAACTGTCTTCAAGGTATAGCAGCCTCAGAAGGACTCTTACAACAAAGGTGCAGTTAACAGAAAAAAGGGGCTATTGGTATCTGTCTTCTTCCAGGTACCTAGATAATGTATAGCACTAAGAGTTGAAATGTGTTCTGTGGAGCCTTGAACATCAGAATTTTAAAGAAGGGTTGCCTGGGGCTTATGTTTATATGGTCTAGAACCCCATGTATTAGAGTGATTATAGCAGGGTGTTTTTTTTTTTTTTTTTTTTTTAAGTTGTGAGAGACACAGAGAGAGGCAGAGACCTAGGCAGAGGGAGAAGGCAGGTTCCTTGCAGGGAGCCCAATGCAGAACTCGATCCCCACACCCCAAGGATCAGGCCCTAAGCCAAAGGCAGACACTCAACTGCTTAGCCATCCAGGCATCCCTGACTATAGCAGTTTTTCTGACCTCACTTAAGTCCTACAGAATGTCATGGAGAATTTAAATAAGAACTAGAACAAATTTAGGGTATGGTAGTAGAACTTAGGAGAAATCATCCTCAGCTATAAAACTCTTCTTTGACCCTCCTGGGTAATTTTTGTGTGGTATGTCACCTTTAACATAAATATTGGAATATGGGTTATATGGAGCCTTGAAGAGAAGTATATCCTTGAAAGGAATACATACAGTATTGTTTCAGGGATTAAAGCTAAGTGGCCTTTTCCTGGCTCTTAACTAACTATATTCTAAGGACTATAATGATGAGATAGACTCCAAATTAAATTGGCATTCAAATATATTTGCAGCTCAGGGGCATTTTATGTCTCCTAAATTTTCTTTTGTATCACATTAGTAAAGTCAATTACCATGTTGCACAGTTATGCATAATGCACTTTGCAGTTGAGCTTAATACAGATTATCTTGACCTCCCAGTCTCCCCTCCTCAATATTCAATAAAGGAGAAGTTATAATTTGTCTCGTACTGGATATTTTCTTTCTTGGATTTATTCATAATAATTACATCCATTATCTATGTATCATAATACTATTAAGATGAAAAACCATATATTGATTGATAAGAACATTTATGTTTTGGAAGCTGGCTTGCAAAATCTACTCCAACATTCACTCTCCATTTATTACTCCATTGCTTTTGGCACTCTTTTTTTAAAAAAAAATGTTTTCCAGATTTATTTTTATTATGTGAAGTATCTCTACATTCAGTGTACTGCTAGTTTTCTGAGGTGCTTGTGCTGACTCATTTTTTTAATTATACTAAGATATAGAGTATGATTTGAGAGCGGCAGTGAGATTCTCAGAAAATATGAAAACTTTCCTTTCTGACTAGTTAGAGAAAGGTTGGGGAAGACAAGGGGAAATACATCAATGAACCAATCAATTATTGTTATTTGTTGGGATTAATTTGATGACTAATATTTTCAATGCCCATCAGGCTAAGTAAAGGGAATTTGGCTTTACTCTGTAATGATAATAGGACAAACCCAAGTATTTTCTAATACTGCTTGTTTTCCCCTGGTTGGGTTTTTTTGTTGTTGTTGTTGTTGTTGTTGCATATGGGAAATCAAGCCAAAGTTACCAGTAACAGCCACATTCATTATTTGTATTAAAAACAACTATTTACCACTCTGGGCTATAGCTCTACCTATCAGGGGCTCATCTGGGAAGATGTTAATAGTTATCTGTATAATTATTCCATCTTTCAAAAAGTGATCAGAAAATTGGTTTAAAAATATTTCAAATTGGGATGCCTGGGTGGCTGCCTTTGACTCAGGGTGTGATCCTAGGGTCCCAGGATCAAGTCTCGCATCAAGCTCCCTGCATGGAGCCTGCCTCTCCCTCTGCCTATGTCTCTACCTCTCTCTCTCTCTGTGTCTCTCATGAATAAATGAATAAAATCTTTTAAAAAAAACTACTTCAAATTATGTCCAAAACCTAAAAGTGGAAAGATAACAAAAATAATACCTAACACTGCCCACTTAAAAGTGTGCCAAGCAATGTTATAAGCTCTTGCCATATTTTAACTTATAATCCTCAAAGGAGAGAGTATCATTTTCAGATGAAAGATGAAGAAATGGCCACAGAGAAGTTAACTTGTCCAAAGTCATATTGCTAGTAATAATGGCAAGACTGGATCTAGACCCAGGACAAGCTGACTCTGTAGGCTGTGTTCCTAACCACTGCACTGCAAACAAGAGCAGGCAACTGCAACTTTGCAATAACATTTGGTGTCTTTAAGGCTTATATTTCTTTATTTGTGCTCCCAAATGGACTTTTGTTTATTTTTAATAGAAAAAAATGTATTTAGAAATTTTTAGTTTATGAATGTGATAAGTATTTTTCCAACTAAAGTATATAATCATGGTAGAAATTATGTTAAAACAGAGAATGTCTTAATTCTGACTATAGATTGTCCTTTGTTGTTCTGCCACTAGCATTATCAGATATATCATAGAAGATCTATAAACTATCTCCTTGGCCTCTTCTTTACAAACAAAAGGATCATTTGCACCAAGTTAACATGTAACATATTTGTTTATTGAAAATGCAAATACCCAGTTCATTTTATTTACAACTTTATTTTGAAGGGATTTGCGACCCTATTCTTGCTGTATTGAAGCTTTTTAGAGTTACTAATTGTGATTTCTAAGAATTTTAATTTGGGATTTAATTTTTAAGGCAACTGAAGCAATTATTGTGTGTTTAGAGCTATGCAAACGCCAGAAACTAGAAACTAGTCTCAGAAATTTATTCCTTTTTATATGCAGTGGTCTCAGTGTTTTTCCTTGGAGGTAGATTGTTGTGAAGTTAAATCTTGGAGACAGAATTCACTACCCTAAAGTGTAGTAGTTTGAATTTGAGAGGTCAAGTCAGAGAGGAGAGAAACTCGAATTCCCTGAGCAGAGGGTATAAACTTGTTCAAATAAACAGAGGATGTTGTCTTCCAGGATTGTCAAACTGTCACCTTTGACCAGGGTTGAATTTTCTTTGAATGTTGACAGAAGTTACAATGTCAGTGGAAAAAGCTTAATGTGAAGTATCTATAACTCAGAATTTCCTTATGTTTGTGTCAGTGAGATCCTACAATTAAAGCTGTTTTTTTTTCTTCTGTGTCTGATGAGTTTTAAAAAGCCTTCAGTGGGGTTTTCCATCCTTGAGGTAAGAGTAAATTAGAAAGTTTGTAAGAAATTATTTTGTGTTGTCTAAAATTCAGAGCCTATAATCTGTGGCAGATTGTTATGTTTTTATAAAGAATGAGACTTAATTCAACCTGCAGAAAATGTGTTAAATAAGCGACGTTCACAAATGCCATTGTAGTTTTTGGTTTTTTTTCCATTGTAGTATTTGTAAATAGAAACTTTTGAGCCCTTAATCTGTTAAAGTACTAAAAATTACATTTATCAGCTTTATTTAATTTTTTTTATTTCTTTTTTTTTTAAAGATTTTTTATTTATTCATGATAGACATAGGGAGAGAGAGGCAGAGACAGAGGCAGAGGCAGAGGAGAGAAGCAGGCTCCATGCAGGAGCCCAACATGGGACTCGATCCCAGGTCTCCAGGATCACACCCTGGGCCAAAGGCAGGCGCTAAACTGCTGAGCCACCCAAGAATCCCCAATCAGCTTTATTTTTTTTCTCAGAATTTATTTACTTATTCATGAGAGACACAGAGAAAGGCAGAGACAAAGGGAGAGGGAGAAGCAGGCTCCCTGCAAGGAGCCTGATGCGGGACTGGATCCCAAGAGCTGAAGGCAGATGCTCAACCACTGAGCCACTCAGGTGCCCCGAATTTATCAACTTTATAATGCAGCATTCTACAAGATTAAGATAGTCATTTGTAATTTGACTAGGTAAAGCATTCTCTCAGAAATAATTTTAATTTTATGTTTTCATTTTGCTTCATGTTTCTAAAATATTTTGGTAATCTTTTATGCTTGAGAAAAATAGCAAACTAGAGATCCATAGAAATACATAGCTCTTTACAAAATGAAACAGTCCACCCTGTGGGTTTATGTTTTATAATTTGTGATCTGTTTCTGATAGAAAGTGAGGGAGAATTACAGTGAGAACTGGACATTATAGAGCCTTACTCAAAAGATATGGAAAGCCTAATAGGTACAGATGCAATGCACATACTCCTCTTTGTGTTGTTACTGTTTCAATTATGTAATGATATAAGGAAACTCTGAACCTATCCTGAGCATATTTTAAAGATAAGTTTATCTTGAAATGAGTTTTAATATCAAATAAAAATACTGAATTCATTGTGATGCATATAGATTTATCTTCCTCCTTAACTGCTGAAGGTATCAAAACAAAATAGAAAATATTTGACTTCCTGAATGCCATGGCTACAATTAATATGCTGAATTGTGATGAAGCAGGATTCCTTGATTTTGCAATACCAGAGCATAGCACATAATTTTAGAAGAATGGATCCTTAAGTAAGTTATTACCTTAAGCACACATTTTAAATTATGTCCTAGAAATATGACATTGTCAAAATTTATGGTTTTGAATTTCTATTACCCAAATGTGAGAAATTCTAGTTTGAGAGAACTTTGTAATACATTCCAGTTCTGTTGGTAAATTTGAACAAGGCAAACATAAAAACTAGCCAGTGGCTTTTATGGAATAACTCATAAAAGAAAAAATATATATGTAAGTGCATAAATATTAACAAGTTCCTTATGTCAAAAAAAATGCCAGAAGCCAAAGATAAATGACAAAAATAAGAAAAACATTGCAAACATAGATGGCAAAAGGTTGTGGGTTAATGTTATTGTTGTATTTATTTATTTATTTATTTTTAAAAGATTTTATTTATTTATTCATGAGAGACACAGAGAGAGAGGCAGAGACACAGGCAGAGAGGGAGAAGCAGGCTCCATGAGGGGAGCCCAGGTGGCCCAGTGGTTTAGCGCCGCCTTCAGCCCAGGGCCTGATCCTGGAGGTCCGGGATCGAGTCCTGCATCGGACTCCCTGCATGGAGCCTGCTTCTCCCTCTGCCTGTGTCTCTGCCCTTCATGTGGGACTCGGTCCCGGGTCTCCAGGATCAGGCCCTGGGCTGAAGGCTGCGCTAAACCACTGGGCCACCCGGGCTGCCCTGTTGTTGTTTTTAATAAAGTTTGTTTGTTTGTTTGTTTGTTTAATGAGAGAGAGAGAGAGAGTGCGTGCGCCAGCCAAGCAAGGGGAGGAGCAGAGGGAGAGGGACAGGCAGATTCCTGCTGAGCACAGAGCTGGATTCGGGGCTTGATCCCATGACCCATGACCCCGAGATCACAACCTGAGCTGAAACCAAGAGTTGGATGCACAACTGGCTGAGCCACCCAGGTGCCCCAGGTTATGGGTTAATATTAATATATAACGAATATATATCAAAGTTAAAAAGATGGTCTCCCAAAGGGAAAATGAACAAAAGAAGAGTTACAAATGCTCAGCAATCATATAAATTTATGTTCAGTTGCACTAGAAATCAAATGCAATAAAACAATTACATGATTTTTCCACCGAACAGATTTACAAAACTAAAAATATTGAAAAAATAAAAACAGTGTTGCTTAGGAATGTGGGGAAACTGACACCTTCATATTCATTGGTCAGCTGTAAATTGGTACTTTTTTTGAAAGGCAGTTTGATGTATGTATTGAAAGAATTAGAAATGGGCATTCCTTTTGACCTAACAGTTCTATTTAGAGGACATCTGAAATATATTAAAAGATTTATATATAAGGATGTTCCTCATAGTGTTTGTTTGTTTGTTTATTTATTTATTATTTTTTTAAATTTTTATTTTTTAAATTTTTTATTTATGATAGGCACACAGTGAGAGAGAGAGAGGCAGAGACACAGGCAGAGGGAGAAGCAGGCTCCATGCACCGGGAGCCCGACGTGGGATTCGATCCCGGGTCTCCAGGATCGCGCCCTGGGCCAAAGGCAGGCGCTAAACCGCTGCGCCACCCAGGGATCCCTGTTTATTTATTTATTTATTTATTAAATATTTTATTTATTTATTCATGACAGACGCACAGAGAGAGAGAGAGAGAGGCAGAGACACAGGCAGAGGGAGAAGCAGGCTCCAGGCAGGGAGCCTGATGTGGGACTCGATCCCAGGTCTCCAGGATCACACCCTGGGCCAAAGGCAGGCACTAAACTGCTGAGCCACCCGGGGATCCCCATAGTGTTATTTAAAATAGCAACAAGGGATCCCTGGGTGGCGCAGCGGTTTAGCGCCTGCCTTTGGCCCAGGGTGTGATCCTGGAGACCCGGGATCGAATCCCACGTCAGGCTCCCGGTGCATGGAGCCTGCTTCTCCCTCTGCCTGTGTCTCTGCCTCTCTCTCTCTCTCATTGTGTGCCTATCATAAATTAAAAAAATAAATAAATAAATAAAAATAAATAAATAGCAACAAATTGGAAAAAACTTCAGTATTCAGCATTAGAGGATAAATGAACTAAATTGAATATTTTATATAATGGAATACTATTCAGCCATTTCAACATGTTATAAAACAATATTTAATGATGTAGGTAAAGTTTACAATATATTACTAAATGAAGAGGCAAATTGCAAAGCACAACTGTGCTTGGAAAAGTATAAACATTGAAAAACATATTCTGCGTTATAGGATTCTGGGTGTGTGCATGCATGCGTGGTTTCTAAGTGTCTTCCCATTACAAGTAATAATAAACGGAATACTTTGTGTTCAAGAAAGAAGTTATTTTTAATGAATGGAAAAAGAAAATATGAGATATATATGTGTAACAATATTATTTAGCCATAAAATAAGGGAATCTTGCCATTTATAACAACATGGATGAATCTAGAGAGCATTATGCTAAGTGAAATAAGTCAGAGACACAAATGTATGATCTCACTGATATGTGGAATAATAAAAGTAAAAAACCAAACTCATAAAAAAAAAAAAAGATTGGTGGTTGCCAAAAACAGGGGTAGAGGACTGTGTGAAGGTGGCCAAAGGGTACAAACTTCCAGTTACCAGATGAGTAAGTTCTGAGTATGTAATGTACAGCATGTGACTATAGTTAACTGTATTGTGTATTTTAAAGTTGCTAAGAGAGTAGATCTTAAAAGTTCTCCCCCCACACACAATTGTAGCTATGTGAGGTAATGGATGTCTTTTTTTTTTTAAGATTTTATTTATTTATTTATTCATGAGAGAGACACACAGAGAGGCAGAGACACAGGCAGAGGGAGAAGCAGGCTCTATGCAGGGAGCCCGATGTGTGGGACTTGATCCCGGGACTCCAGAATCATGCCCTGGGCTGAAGGCGAAGGCAGGCGCTAAACCGCTGAGCCACCCAGGGATCCCCAGTAATAGATGTCTTAACTAACCTTATTTTGGTAAATGTTTTACTATAGATATATGTGTGTATGTATATGTATACACACACACATACATACATATATCAAATTACTACATTGTATACCTTAAACTTACACAATAATTTATGTCAGGTATGTTTAAATAAAGCTGAGGGGAAAAGTTAAAACGACTTTTGTGTGTTGATTTGGAATGAGAAACTTATTTTTATTTTCAGTTAGTATTTCCTTTTTAGGAGCAGAAAGTGAGTAGTTTGTGATGTTTATGTTAAATATTTCCCATAGTATATTTATTTGGTGTGCTTTATGACATCTTTTTTTTTTCATATGACATCTTTTGTTAAAGAACCATATTAAAACTATTCTAATTTTATATTTAATGTTTTCAGAATCAACATAATTTGAACTTGAGGACTGAGTTATTAACTATATTTGGTGGAATGGTCCATATTTTTATATATAAGCTGATGGTGAATTACATTGTTTTTTTTGTTTTGTTTTGTTTTGTTTTTTTTAAATTTTTATTTATTTATGATAGTCACAGAGAGAGAGAGAGAGAGAGAGAGAGGCAGAGACACAGGCAGAAGGAGAAGCAGGCTCCATGCACCGGGAGCCCGATGTGGGATTCGATCCCGGGTCTCCAGGATCGCGCCCTGGGCCAAAGGCAGGCGCTAAACCGTTGCGCCACCCAGGGATCCCCTGAATTACATTGTTTTTATAATTGTAATGAAGAGATTATATTGCTTTATTTGTGTATGTGCTCTGTTAAGCTACCATTCTTTTTTTTTTTTTTTTTTTTAAGATTTATTTATTTATTCATGAGAGACACAGAGAGAGAGGCAGAGACATAGGCACAGGGAGAAGCAGGCTCCTTGCAGGGAGCCCGATTTGGGACTCCATCCCGGATCCCAGGTTATCACGCCCTGAGCTGAAGGCAGATGCTCAACCGCTGAGCCACCCAGACGTCCCATTACCATTCCTTTCATATTGAAGATGTGTTTTTGTTTGTTTGTTTGTTTGTTTGTTTCAACTTTTGGGAAAAAAAGTTAGGTCTAGTTTATTTTAACATGTGGTAACCCTGTGAACATCGTATTATTTCAATATATTTTGTGTATTTGCTTTTGTACTGCTTTCTCTTTCATGATGATACCTACAAAGATTGCTAGGTTTATGGGTTTTTTTTCCTTGTAATCCCATTAGTCATGCTTAATGACTTCTCTAAATGTTTATTATGTTATTCATTTGGGACTATCTGGTAAAGGAAACCTCTAGTGAAATATTTTCTCTTGGGTGTATGTCATTTCTAATACAAGAGACTTGTATTCTGCCTTAATTAAATTCACATTAAATAGTTTCCTTGTAATTAGATTTAGTGTTTAAGAAGTGTTAAGTGTTAAGTTTAAAGGAGAAAAATGAAGATAAATTACAAGTTGATGTTTCAGAAGAATTTTGGTGCACAAGTATTTAGGTCTTAGTACTTTTGCAGCAAATAAAATTACAGTCTTAAAATATATATATTTGAACCCAGCAGAAGACTTACTTATTTTATTTTTAAAATTCTAAAGATTTTATTAGAGAGAGAGTAAGCATACAAACTGGGGGACGGGCAGAGGGAGGGGGACATGGATACACTCTGCTGAGCAGGGAACCCAACTCTGGCCTTGATCTTAGGACCCTGAGATCATGACCTGAGTGGAAGTCAATCGCTTAACCAACTGAGCCACCTAGGTACCATAAGATTTTTTTTTTTTTGAAGTAATCTCTACATCCAATGTGGGGCTTAAACTCACCACCCCAAGTTCAAGGATTGCATGCTCTTCTGACTGGGCCAGCTAGGTGCCCCAGGCCTACTTATTTTATGTAAAATTCAGCTCGTTAAAAATCTTCCTTAACCTGGATTATGCCATATAATTTATTATAATGGAATTTGCTGTAACAGAATTTTTTTTTAAAGATTTATTTATTTATTCATTCAGAGAGAGCGAGAGAGAGGCAGAGACACAGGCAGAGGGAGAAGCAGGCCCCATGCAGGAAGCCCGATGTGGGACTCGATCCCGGGTCTCCAGGATCACACCCCAGGCTGCAGGCGGCACTAAACCGCTGAGCCACCAGGGCTGCCCTGTAACAGAATTTTAAGTCAGTTTTGAGAATACTAAAACATAAGAGAAATCATATAGTACTTTTTAGTGCTTTGTAAACCTAAATCCATAAAATAGTTAAATGTATAAAGATAAATATTTTCATGTATTGAAGTTAAAACCATAAACATATACTGCCCAGGATACCTTCATAAATAAATCCTGTTGATTTTCTGGTTCTTTTTTGCTTATTATTTCTTTTCTTTTCTTTCTTTTCTTTTCTTTTCTTTTCTTTCTTTCTTTTTTTTTTTTTTTTGCTTATTATTTCTTAAACTTCTCTGCCTCCTAAAAATGTGATCAGTCTCATTTAATCCAAATTGTTTTCCTTTGGCTTCAGTGTATTGATCATTGCTGATTTTCTCTCTCATCTGTTTTATCACTATGATATTATTATGACCAGTTAGAATAATCCCCTTCTATTTTTTTCTGCAATTTTTATGTTTTTATTTGAGGAGAGGGAGTATAGGCAGGGGGAGGGACAGAGGGGCAAGCAGACTCTCCACTGAGCAAGGAGCCTGTTGTAGGGCTCCATCACATCCCTGAGATCATGACCTGAGCTGAGGTCAAATGCTCAACTTACTGAACCACCCAGGTGCCCCTCCTCTTTCTTCTTTTATGTATCTGAATCATACTTACCAAACCATGAGATACTTAAAAAATCATATAAATTTGGGGCCTCAAATTTAACATCATAACTTTTATAATATGGCATCAGCAAACTATAGAATATATTTTTAAATTAACATATAAAATGATTGGGCACCTGGGTGGCTCAACTGGTTAAGTGTCTGCTTTAGGATCAGGTCATGATCCCAGGGTCCTAGGATCAAGTCCTGTGTCAGGCTCCCTGCTCTGCAGGGAGTCTGCTTCTCCTTCTGCCCTTCCTCCTACTCATTCCCTCTCTCTGTTTCTCTCTCATGTATGCACTCTTTCAAATAAGATCTTTTAAAAAAGGAATAAAATGATTTATTGCTTTCTTAATTTAGAACTAATTATTTGATTGTGTTCTAGTCTTTTTTTTTTTTAAGTTTTTTATTTTTTGTTTTTAATTTGAGAGAAAGAATGAGAGCATGAGTGGGTGGGATAGGGAGAAGCAGATTCCCTGCTGAGCAGGGAGCCTGCCCTGGGGCTCCATCCCCAGACCCAGGGATCATGACCTGAGCCAAAGGACGCTTAACCTACAGAGCCACCCAAATGCCTCGATTGTCTTCTATCTAGTCTTTTGTCTGATTTTTGAGAACTTGGTTATTTCTCACAAAGATGAGTCTTCCCCAAGTCTGTAAATCTTAAGGTTATCTCTTTAAAGGAGCTCAAATATATGTAACATTCAAAAGATAAAAAAAATATTTCTTTCAAAAGTTATTATAATTTTGTTTGAAACTCTTTAATCTGCTTTTTGTTTCTTAGCTGCCAGGGGGCTTTGTGTGTGTGTGTGTGTGTGTGTGTGTGTGTATGTACTTAAAAATACTTCCAAAGTGAGTAAAGAAATTTATTTCAAAATTTTCCAGTAATTGGGCTATCGGTTAAGGTAAGACTTAATAAATATTTGTTGACTGGTGAATAAATGGGCTGTATAATCACAATACTTTTTAAGGCAAAATTAGATAACAACTTGCCCCATTAAACTGTATTTGCTAGTGGTTCTTAACTGGAAATGAGGGGACCTTTTGAGACTCTAATGAAACCATTGACTCTTCCCAGTAAAATACACATACACATAAAATTTTGCATATGTTTCAAGAAGTCCATGGACTTGGGTGGCTCAGTGGTTGAGTGTCTGCCTTTGGCTTAGGGCATGATCCCTGGGTGCTGGGATCAAGTCTCACATCAGGCTCCCTGTAGGGAGTCTGCTTCTCCCTTTGCCTATGTCTCTGCCTCTCTCTCTCTGTGTCTCTCATGAATAAATAAATAAAATCTTAAAAAAAAAAAAGTCCATATACTCAGGCTACAAACCCCTAATATAAACATCCAGCCTTCATTAATACAGGTAGTGGAGGTGGGGGCATATGGAGAAGAGATAATAATCCAAATTTACACAATGTGTACTTATTTTAAAACCTCTAGCCTGATTTTCTTACCTGGGGGCTCAGGAAGGACTTATTTACCCCCAGAAACTCAATAAATATCAATCTACTTCAATATTCAAAAGGTCTATTTCATTGCATAGCCCTAGCATAATTTAATCTACTAACATCTATTAATGGATATTTAAGTTGTTTCCAGTTTTACTTTTTTATAACGAATTCTGTGGTGTAGATTCTTAAGTTGAGTGGGTGTTTTTGCATTTACTGGACCATCCTTTTATTTTTTTAATTTATTTTAAATTTATTTTTAAAGATTTTATTTATTTATTGATGAGAGACACAGAGAGAGGCAGAGAGAGAAGCAGGCTCCATACAGGAAGCCCAATGTGGGACTCAGTCCCAGGACTCCAGGATCACTCCCTGGGCGGAAGGGAGGTGCTCAACCACTGAGCCACCCAGGCATCCCTGGACCATTCTTTAATGTAAGTTCTAGAAGTTAGAGTTGCTGAGCAATTTGTATAAATAGTTCACCCTCCAGAGAGACCATTCAAAAGCCACCCTTGGTAGTTAACATGCCTACTAAGAACTAGTGTATGATGAGGATGGCCATTTCCCCATATCTTCCATGACTAAGTATTGATAACCTTTATATCTTTGCTAGTCTCCATATTTTTATTTCTTTGATTTCTAGCAAGGTTAGACAGTGCTTCACATGTTTAATGGCCATTTTGTTTCTTCTTTGTCATTTGCCCTTTTATATAATTTAGCTAATTTTTTATATAGCTGTTTGAGTTTTCCCAAAGATCTTTCTGTCTTATGTATTTCCTCTCAGGAAGTTACTTGCCTTTCAACTTTGTGTAGTATTTTTTTGCAGTACAAAATGTTAAATTTTTATGTTGTCTAATTTAATAGTCTTTCTTCTCTGATCTGGGTATTAAGACATGCTTAGAAAAACCATCTCTACCCAAAAATTATAAAATTTTCATTCGTATTTTCTTTTTTTTTTTATTTTTTTTTATTTTAAATTTTTTTTTTTTTTTTTTTTTTTTTATTTATGATAGGCACACAGTGAGAGAGAGAGAGGCAGAGACACAGGCAGAGGGAGAAGCAGGCTCCATGCACCGGGAGCCCGATGTGGGATTCGATCCCGGGTCTCCAGGATCGCGCCCTGGGCCAAAGGCAGGCGCCAAACCGCTGCGCCACCCAGGGATCCCCTCATTCGTATTTTCTTTTAGACTATTTTGTGGTTCTATTTTTTGCATTAAGTTTCTCCATTCATCTGGAATCTATTTCTGTATAAGAAGTGAAGTGGCAATGTAGCATTGTTTTCCTGAGAACAATACTATTTATTGATCACTCACTATATGCCAAGCATTGAGCTAAATATTTCACATGTATTAACAATTTTAGGGCAGCCCCAGTAGCGCAGCGGTTTAGCGCCGCCTTCAGCCCAGGGCGTGATCCTGGAGTCTCAGGATCGAGTCCTACGTCGGGTTCCCTGCCTGGAGCCTGCTTCTTCCTCTGCCTGTGTCTCTGCCTCTCTCTCTCTCTCTCTTTCTCTCTCTGTGTCTCTCATGAATAAATAAATAAAATCTTAAAAAAAATTTTTAACCTAAACCAATTCCAAATGGTGAGCTAGTTATTAAAAGAAAAAAAAAAAAAACCACCATTCCCCACCATCTCAGCTCCCTCTTTGTATACTGATAAAGTACATGGTTAACATATATTTTAAGTCCTCATAGCTGTTTAGATCCACTGCTTCTTTGTTAAGTTCCAGAGATCAGTGTGTCTCTGAATATATCCCATTATTTTAATTATTGGACATTTTATTTGGTTCATTACAGTTTTTTCAGAGAGTAAGTCGGAGAGGTGAGAATTTTTCTGGATTGCCTCTGAAATAGGCATTAGGATAGATTTTTTTATCTGATTCAAAATGAATTTCATTCTTTGAGCAGATGGTAGATAATCACCAGTAGTTCCATTAAAGATACACTAGATTTAGTCTTAAACATGTGTTCCTATAGAAATAGTAACAGAGTAGTAATTTTTAAAAATAATACTCTGTCCACTTTCAACTCCCAATAGTGTAATTTCATTATGACATTTCAGTAAGTTATAGTAAAGCTTTATTTTTTTAATTTAATTTAAAAGCTTAGTATTGCTTTCAAAATGTTCTTCTAACCAAAACATTGAAGGAAAGTTATACATGTTACAGATAAAACATGTATGAACTAGAAAAATGTACACAAGAGTTATATAGGAATATGTAAAATATTTGTTATGGATAAGCACAGTTGAGTACAAATACAAATGCAGTTTTCTAGTAGCTACCTTTATTTTTTTAATACATTGAACTTTATTGAAATGAAGAACCTTTGTTCATCAAAACCACCAAAGAGTAAAAATACAAGCTACTGAGAAGATATTTGCAACATTTATCACTAGTAGCTACCTTTGAAAAAGCAAAGAGAAACTAGTGAAATCAATTTTAATAATATATTTTCTTTAACCCAATGTATTAAAAATATTGTAAAAGGTGAAAGATTTATGCGATCTGAAGAGAAACCAAAGTATATGTATTCAAAATATTGTCATTTCAACATGTACTCAATATAAAAACTACTAATGAGATATATTTTACCTTCTTTTTTTGCCAAATCTTTGAAATCTGGTGTTTTATATTTATATACCATATCTCAATTTGGATGCAAAATTTTCATCAGATATGTGTGAACTGAATAAAAAATACATATACAAAGTGTGTTCAGATTTCATAAGATTTTCAGTTGATGAAGTGGATTCACATAGCCAGGTTGTTCCAAACATACTTGAAAATTTTCCAATAACTAAATCAAGTATCAATTTTTAAATTTACATTTAAGTTTATTAAAATAAAATAACAAACTCAGTTCCTCAGTCATACTAGCCACATTTTAAGTACAATAGCACATGTGACTAGCGGCTATCATATTAGGCAGTGCAGTTACAGGCCTTCTAAAGAAATAAAATATAGGCTGGTCTCCTACTTTTAACATCTAGCTTACAAATGACTCAAGTACAAATAGGGTCTTGCTCTCTGGGAATTGAAGCCATTGCTCTGTAAGGTAGCAGAAGCTACTCTTACCTAAAGATGATGATGATACCCCTAAAACTTCCCACCAGACCCTCCACCATCACAAAATACACATAAACATATACAGATGCACTTACTTAAAAAAACAAAAAACAAAAAAAAAAACTGCTGCACTGAATGCCTGGGTGGCACAGTCACTTAAGTATACAACTCTTGGTTTCAGGTCAGGTCATGATCTCAGGACTGTGGGATCAAGCTCCACATTGGGCTCTAAACTCAGCGGGGAGTCTGCTTGGGATGCTCCCTCTCCTCCTGCCCTTCCCTCCTGAGTGTGTGTTCTCTCTCTCTCTCTCTCTCCAGCAAATAAATAAAACAAAACAAAAACAAAACTGATGCACTGAAGTATGGTTGAAGCATTATCTACCTCCTGGAAGCCCTTCTCTTTTCTTGGGAATAGGAGAAGACCAGTCTGTGCTGTGTGGCTGCTGGGATGGAGAACAGACAGGGGTAGAAGGATTATTATTTTTTTTACTAATGGTATCCCTGACTAGAAATCCTAACATCTTTTCCTTCAGAAACAAAATTATAGAGGGTAACTAGTTTTTACAAGATTGTAGATCAACTGAGGTTTTGGGGTTTACCTAGGTATTTTCATCTCTTTATAACTTTGTTCCCAAGGGAGAATGTTCCATGTTCCAAACAACATATGTACAAATGCATTTTGAAATATGATTACAGTTGTAAAGTGACCAGGAAGAGGATATGGGAAAGATGTTGGGAGTTGCTTGTCATTTTTATTATAGGAAGATACAGGGGCTTGAGTACTGAACTTTGATGCATCAGACCAAATTGTCTCTTGTTGCCCATATGACCTTATTTATAGCTGTGGAACTAAAACCTAAAATGGCCCATTCAGTTCTAGGTATAACTCGCCTATCAAATCACTTTTAGGATCCCTAGGTGGCGCAGCGGTTTGGCGCCTGCCTTCGGCCTAGGGCGCGATCCTGGAGACCCGGGATCGAATCCCACATCGGGCTCCCAGTGCATGGAGCCTGCTTCTCCCTCTGCCTGTGTCTCTGCCTCTCTCTCTCTCTCTCTCTGTGACTATCATAAATAAATAAAAATTAAAAAAAAAATCACTTTTAGGTAGAGTTTTTTGTTTTGTTTTCCTTCTCTCTCTCTCTCTCTCTCTCTCTCTCTCTCTCTCTCTCTCTCTGTGTGTGTGTGTGTGTGTGTATGTGTTTAAAATTGAATTTGCCTAGAAAATATCTTTTGGTCTTAGCTACTATTCATTTTTATGATATACATAAAGTTGATACTTAGAATTTGAAACCTTCTGGTTACAGTTGAATTCTTTTCCTTTCAAAAGAGATTACTGGGCAGCTCGGGTGGCTCAGCGGTTTAGTGCCTGCCTTTGGCCCAGGGCGTGATCCTGGGGTCCTGGGATCAAGTCCCACATTGGGCTCCCTGCAAGGAGCCTGCTTCTCCCTCTGTCTGTATCTCTGCCTCTCTCTCTCATGAATAAATAAATAAAATCTTTAAAAACAACAACAACCGAAAACAAAAGAGATATTCCTCCCCCCCAATGTTAGTTTAGTCTTTGAAGATACCTAAGGAGGAGAGTAATTTTTAGTTCTCTGTAGATGAGGTGAGGATAACTCCAACTGTGTGAAAGACTGAACAAATAGAGCTTCAGAAAACCAACTTGGTAGAGAGATTTTGGAACCTAGATAATGCCTAAGCTCCATTTTTTTTTTTTTTGCCATTCTTAAGACCTTTCTACTTAGTTTATCTTATCTATTTATCATTTTTTAAAAGATTTTATTTATTTATTCATAGAGTCAGAGAGAGAGAGAGGCAGAGACACAAGCAGGCATCATACAGAGAGCCCAATGCGGGACTCGATCCAGGGTCTCCAGGATCACACCCTGGGCTGTAGGCGGCGCTAAACCACTGCACTACCAGGGCTGCCCTATTTATCATTTTTTAAGTAGGTGTTCCACACTGGGTATGGGGTCCAAACTCATGACCCTGAGACCGAGACCTGAGCTGATATCAAGAGTCAGGTGCTTAACCGACTGAGCCACCCAGGCACCCCTCTACTTAGTTGGAGATCTAGATCTTTGATTCTAGAAGGAATCCTTGAAGAAATGGATAGAACTTCTGTGTTGCTTTGAATATTGGCTGACCTCTAAGCCATATTAGTTGGCTTCTTAATGTTTAATACAATATACTTTGTAGCTCTTACTGCTAGGTAGGCCTTAGGAACTCCTTTATTTTAGTTTGGTCCCCAAAATAGGTTAATTATATTAATTATACAGACACGCAACATCCCAATATAGTTTATTGAATATAAATTATTCCTCAATAAAATTGAGGATTATTTTCATTAAAAAACTTCCTGGGGTGCCTGAGTGGCTCAGTTGGCTAAGTATCTGCCTTTGGCTCAGGTCATGATCACAGGGTCCTAGGATTGAACCCCACTCTGGCTTCCTGCTCAGTGGGGAGTCTGCTGTTCTCTCTCCCTCTGCCCCTCACCATGTACTCTTTCAAAAAAAAAAAAAAATCCTGTTTTCCCAATATAATATGATAACCTATTTTAGATTATTTAAAATATCTTAAAAATGAAAATTAAAAAAAAAAAAAAAATAATAAATGAAAATTTAAGAGCATGCATAACAGTTGTTATGCTTTTAGGGAGTCTGTTTTGTTTTAAAATTCATTATATTCATTATTGTATTAAACAAAAAAAAAAGGTTGTGTTGATTTGAGAAGCAGGTGGCGCATTTTCAAGTATTACAAAATATTTATGTTATACCTAAGTTTTCACTGTGATGGTTACTTTAGTCTACTTGTTATTTTAGTAGACTTTGATCTGTATTTTATTCTGTAGGAAAAAGAAGAAATGGAGTGTTTGCTAGCCACCTACCACCTTGTGCTGCTATGCATTGATAGGTAGAAACTTGAGTCCCATTGAATTTTTAACTCTGCCCTATATTTTTAATACCTTGTAGAGATTGAATCTGCAAATCATCTTTGAAAGAGAAATGATTTGATGTGATTGTATCAAGCAGGAAAGCTATCCATATATAACTGTGTATCTTGGAAAAAAGCTAGACTAATACCACAGTGAAATGATCTTAACTGTGGAATCCTTGATTAGACCCGATTTGTTTTGCATGTACTATATAGCTCCTTAGAGATGACCAGCTTTCAACGAGGATAAACAGATGTCCTAGTTTTATCAGAAATTGCTTTTACATTACCAGGCCTTTCACAAAAGCAGTCTTCACATTTTCTGGTTGATTTTGTTGAGGTGCTTTTAAAACTTTTTTTCCAAATACTGTTTTGAATACACAGATTTTGTTCTTGTAAGATCCTGTCTCAGGTGGTATCCTTTGACCCCAACAGAAAAAAAGAAGAAAATTAAAGGCAGAAATTAGAAAGTATAACATAGTCTGTATCTGAATTTTAAAGTATTTAATACTAGGATCTAAGTTCCATAAAAGGCATGTCTGTTTTGTTCACTGCTATATCCTTAGTACCTAAAATAGAACATGGCATCTAACAGATGCTCAATAAGTATTTATACAATAAATACTGTTTCTGTGAGAGGGTTGATCCACTTTTGTTTGTGGTAGGCAGATACTCGTCTTCGGTAATAAGCATTGGCTTGTGTTGAAGATACCTTAACTCCATTTATTCCCCTTTAATCTCAATATAGAGGACATATCCAGAGATTGCTTCAGCCATCAGAAAGTGTTGCCTTTTCTATGGGAAAAAAAACGAGAGGGGAAAGCCAATTCCCTTTGTTACTTTTGCATTTAAAGTTAAAGATGGAAGAAATATGAGTTAACTAGGTAAGAACTAATAAATTTACCAGTTTAACCAGTTCATTCCATTAAGTATATTTACATTGTAGAACGGCTATCACCATTCATCTCCAGAATGTTTTCATTATCCCAGACTGAAACTATGCATTAAACAATAACTTCCCATTCCTCTCTCTCCCAGTCCCTGGCAACCACCATTCTACTTTCTCTCTAGAAGTTTGACTATTCTAGGTGCCTCATATAAGTAGAATCCTATAACATTTGTCTCTTTGTCTATGGTTCTTTTTTCTTTTCTTTCCTCAAATTTTTTTAGTTTTTGCTTTGTACCTAGACCTAGCCAGTGATGCACACAAAATAAATATCCAAAAACAAGTTAATTCAACAGCTTGTTGCATACCACTAGGGGGTTATTAAAGCTTTGAAATAGGATTCCTAGTCTTTATGTCTGTAAGCTTATCTCCTCCAGGTCTTGTTGATAAAGCTGCACTCACAGTAATAGCAGAGATTAGTCTTTCTCCATGTTTAATAAAACAAATTGTTCTTCTTTTAGCCTGATGATGAACTGGAAAATTACTGGTACACTGTTGGAATTGTTTATACAGATACTAAGGTAAACTCTACATAAGGGGACAGCAACTACAAAAGAGATTTTGATTGTAGCTTCAGTAAGAAATTATGCACCTGGGTAGCTCAGTCAGTTAGGCATCTATCTGCCTTTGGCTCAGATCATGATCCTGGAGTCCAGGATCAAGCCCCATGGAGGCTCCTTGCTCAGTGGAGAGTCTGCTTTTCCTCCTTCTCCCTCTGCTCCAATCTCCACTCATGCTCTCTCTCTCTCAAATAAAATCTTTAAAAAAAGAAATTTTGTTCATAACTCGTTTCTTTTCTGTTTTCTATTCTCATTATATCTTCCTTGTTCCTTCCCTCCCTTTCCTTTCCTTCTTTCTCCAATCTGTCCCTTCCTCCCTCCCTTCCTTCCTTTTTGTTCTCATTTTTCCAAGTAGTTGCTACAGAGACCAGCAGACCCTGTGGCCCAAATATAAATAAAATAGTTGTGACTCTCCATCAGTTTATCTGGAAGGATAGGGAGAAAGAGAGAGAACTGAACTGAAGGAGGAAATATCCCTAATTTTTTTTTTTTTTAAGGGTGGAAGTAACTTGTTCGGAGAAAGAAAAGAAATACACTGTGAGATCTGATGCGTAAAGAAAGAGAGGGAGAACCTTGGAGAATGATTTGAAAAACAACCCATGCAATTTAGATTTCAAGTAGAATCTTAATCTGTGGACTACTTTAGAGCCTCTTAAACAGAACATTAAACATATGGCCATAAAGGTAGAAACTTGAGGTTTTTTTTTTTTTTTTACCACTGTATCTCTTGCTCACTGACCCTGGGCAGATGATTTCTGTTATCCTTGACTCCATCTTCTCAACCTGTAAAATGGAGTGTCACCAGTTAGGTTCAGAACCAGAGGAGTTTGGGCCAAAGCCATAAGAATATGAAAGGCATTTATTTATTTTTTTAAGATTTTATTTTTATGTAATCTCTACACCCAAGGTGGGGCTTGAACTCACAGCCCTGAGACCAAGAGTCGCATCCTCTACTGACTGAGCCAGCCAGGTGCCCCTGAAAAGTATTTTTTAAATTCAATTTTTTTGATGTTTACTAATGCAGGTGTTAGTGTGCGAGAGACAGAAGTATTGACAATGAGAAATTACCCAAAACCAAAATTGGTTTCTATTAGAAAGGTAGAAATAGTTGTCATGGAATTCAATAACCTCAGTATTCTGAGATTTCTATAACTTTCAGGAAGTTAGGAGAATATTCCAGTCCTTCTTGTTTAAATATGAATGGATGTGTATTGCTATTATTGCCCTGCCCCACTTCTTACAAATTTAGATTGCCAGTATTTATAAAGTTTACTGGTCACAAATAGAGTCTTGCATCTCCCATTCCTTGTCATAGGGCCCTCTTGCAGTTCAATATGCTTTTATTGGCACTTACTTTGGTTTTCTTTACAGCGGCAGCTGCTAATTAGTGACAGCTTTTGAGCAAGCAGCTTGTCATTTTTGGCAGGGGTAGGGGACATCCATAGCAATTCAAGACTATATTTCACTTACTAAATTTGCTTTTGCTTCATGGAAATACATCTCAAAAAAAGTCTGTAGTCAAAGGTGGTTGTGTTTACTAAAATACCTCCCCGAGTTGGCATTCAGTCCGACAGTTGAAGAACCCTCAGGAGATTAAAAAATAGGTTCTGTGTCTACCAGACCAATGCCCATTCATTTGTCCTGAGTCATCCTTCTAACGTTAATCTACATTCTGGTTGTAGAACCTCATCATCTTGTTTTGGCACAATAATAAATCTTACTGGATTGTATTTGGTAGTATGCATGGTAACCAGAGGAGTGAACTGTTGATAAATGTTGTGCTTTCCATTTATACTCAGCTTCTTTCTTGAGACATAATTAAAGGAAAGAAACAGTTTAGTTTTCATAAAGAAGAAGCTTTCTTTGGAATTTCAGCTTATATTAGCACCATCGTATTTCATGTAATTCTCCTCTTTGAAATTGCTGCAATAAGATGTTAGCTCTATTTTACAAACTTGTCACGATGTTTGTGGAATGGTACATTGCAATTATATTTATCTTGATTAGTACCAATGATGAGTCAAAACCTCCGTCACAGTTTCTATAAAGTGTGATTCAGTCCCATTATTCCTGTAATAAGGATTCAAGTTAATGACTTCCATAGTGTCAAAAATAACATCTTGAAGAAAATAACTGACCTACCATTCATTTCCACTAATTTAGCTTCTTTTTGTAACATGAAGGTCTACCAAAATTATATTTAATTTAACACCCAATTATTGATTATCTCTCATGTACCAAGTACTGTGTTGAGGAAATCAAAATGAATGAGAAAGGGTTCCTGCCCTGGGATAACTTCTAGTCTAGTAGTTAAGCAACAGATGACCCAAAATAGCATTGGTTCTTATGCCCAGAGTGTAGGGTAAATTCTAATTCTAGAGAGGTAAAGCATTCTACCTTTTAAAAATGGGATGTTCAAGGGGCTCCTGGGTAGCACAGTCAGTTGAGTGTCCAACTCTTAGTTTTGGCTCAGGTCGTAATCTCAGGGGTCATGAGATCAAGTCCTACATCAGGCTCTGCGCTCAACGCAGAGGTTGCTTGAGATTCTCTCTCCCTTTCCCTCTGCTCCCTCCCTCCCCACTCTCTCTCTAAAATAAATAAATAAATCTTGAAACAAATGGGATGATCAAAATAATAAAAGGCATAAGATACAAGTATTGTGTTGATTCTTTTTTTAGCTAGAGATGGTAAAGATTGTATGAGGGACCTTTCAAGATTGTATGGAATTGCTGGGTATCCTTGTCCTAAATTTTCCCTTGACATGTTGCACAACACTACTATTATTATTTTTTAAAGATTTTTATTTTTATTTATTCATGAGACACACAGACAGGCAGAGACAGGCAGAGGGAGAAGCAGGGTCCATGCAGGGAGCCCGATGTGGAACTCGATCCTGGAACTCCAGGATCATACTCTGAGCCAAAGGCAGACGCTCAACTGTTGAGCCACCCAGGCATCCCACACGATACTATTTTTTAAAAAATATTTTATTTATTTATTCATTAGAGACACAGAAAGAGAGGCAGAGACATAGGCACAGAGAGGAGAAGCAGGGTCCATGCAAGGAGCCCGTTGTGGGACTCGATTCTGGGAATCGAGGATTAGGCCCTGAGCCAAAAGCAGATGCTCAACTGCTGAGCCACGCAGGCGTCCCTCGCACAATACTATTAAATTCAGAAGTTGTCTTCCACATTAGAGTAGCTACTTCTTAGTGGCATGGCTTAGTGAACCCACATGATCTCCTAATATTCAATTAATATTTATCCTGCACTGTGCACAGTAACCTAGTTATTTCTATATTTGTCATATTAGCATGTATCAGTGATCGCAGGAATTTACCATTTACACATTGTCTAAATATGTGTATCAGTTTTAGGCAAGTTGATGTTTAATTATTGATGTAAGGTGAAAAGTTATTGAGATAACTGACTTTAGTAGCTTTTAAGATCCTATCTTTACCCCCTGGAATATTTCACTAGTTGTTGTCTCATTTGTATTAATGATATTGCCCTTTTAATGAAAAATGTTTTTTGTCAGCAGAAAAGCCTGAGTTTAGAATGATCTCTGGTAAATATTGGTGATGAATAGTAATGTATCTAAGGGAAACCCAATAAGGAATTCAGGGACAAATATAACAAATGTAACCACTTTGCTGCTTATAGGAAATGTCACAGTGCTAATTCTGACCACAGGTGGTCAGGATCTAGGTTTTGGCCTCATTGAAAAGTTACCCACCTCCAGAACAGTTCTCGTTATTCTCCTCCCACTCCTTTTTACAATCTAAAGCATTAGGTGATTTCTGATTGATTTAGAGGAGTGAAGGCGAGCCACCAAAGACCTACTATGGCTGGCTTCATTTGATTGTGTTTTAAGGTTGGTCATCTCGATGTTCTCTCACCTTTAGGAAAGGGGAGTCCCACTTAAAGCATTTTGGGATTGTCAAATAATTTTTCATACCTATTGTGATTTGTACTTTGTGTTAATTCACTTTGTACCTTTTATCATAAAGCAGTCTTGAGTCACAGATATCAAGTCAGGAATTAGATGAGGGTTCTTTGAGAGCATGAGCCTTGGAGGTGGGCAGCCTTCGTGGTAATCCCAGCTCCTTCACTTACTTGCTGCAGGACATCAGGCAAATTCTCTAACTCTTAGGCCTGTATCGTCATCTATAGAAGAGGGATAATAATCATACTGCCTCATAGATTTGTCATGAGGATTAAATGAGGAAGCTACGTGCATACAACAGTACATAATGGGGATCCCTGGGTGGCACAGCGGTTTGGCGCCTGCCTTTGGCCCAGGGCGCGATCCTGGAGATCCGGGATCGAATCCCACGTCAGGCTCCCGGTACATGGAGCCTGCTTCTCCCTCTGCCTGTGGCTCTGCCTCTCTCTCTCTCTCTCTCTCTGTGACTATCATAAAAAAAAAAAAAAAAAAAACAGTATATAATGTAATAAGAGCTCCTTGAATGTTTACCATTACTATTATTCCTATTACTCCTACTATGGCTTGTACCCTCTTTTTCTCCTTTCCCATGCAAATTCTTTCTTATTATTAAAGACTTGATGATTAAGTATAGGAAAGGCTTGGCAATTTAATAGTTTATTTTGTTTCCAACGCAAACAGTTTCTAGTGTGGGTAGCAGCAATTAATTTAGCATATATAACAAACAAATAAGTTTTTCCTTAAACCCCAAACTGTCTTCGTTTTAAGCAAGGTATTCTCAAGAGTGGGTTACATACTCTCCATCATCAAAGCGTAGAATCTTTAGAACAAGAGCTTGTCTCAGAAGAAGCCTCCTGTCTCCATTGCCACCACAACCTGAAACTAACGAGGTAGAAACCACATAGAGCCCTATGACATGCTGTAGGAGCCCTTCTTAAGGACCCATCACTTTTAAGTTCTATGTAGATAACTACACCAGGAATCCATCTGAGAAAACTTTAAAAAGTCTTCCTTCTTTTTCTTCCTTCTCCTTTACTTTTATACTCAAAAAGATCTAATTTTGTTGCCTCTAGGAAGATTGAATGTATGGATGCTTGCTTAATTTAAAGAAGTCTACGTGCGAATACAGTGTTGTTTCTTTGGGGGTCGGAAATCTTTGTTATTATAACTATTCAGCATCACTACCTAAAGAAGATTAAAAATCATATTCTCTGTCCTCTGCTCCTTCTTGTTATTAATCATAGAGTCTTTTCCACATCTGATCTAAGAAACTGTGTAATCATTGTATGTACGCCTGCCTATGTGTGCTACTGATTGTCAGCATTGAACCTAGCCAGTGTCTTAGCATGTTGGACTTTAGTTTGAGAAGAGGAAAGCTAAAGATTTATTTTTATATCAATCAGCTGGAGACCTTATATGTTGTCACATTTATTGTAGCCAAAATACCGTTTTATTTTTAGATGGAGAACTCTGGAACACTAGTATAAAATCTGGGATGGTTCCAATTCTTTTCTTTTCCTCATATTTAAGTACACGTTAAATCTGGTAGTTCTTAACAGTTCAATTGCCATTTAAAAAGTGTAGCTCCATGTGATCTTATTGTTTTTATTTAGTCAAGTGAGACACTTTACATTGCCTCGGTTCTGGGTCTCACACTTGCTTTGTTTTTCTCTGGAGCTTTACTGGAAACCAAATGCTCTTGCGTACTAGCTGCAGAAGCGGGAGGGGAAGTTGGCAAGAATTAACTGCTTTCTGTTTGGTCTGTCTGAAGCAGCTGACCTTTTGGAAGGAAATCGCTGTGCTTTGCTTCTTCCTGTAACAGTGCAGCCTGTGAAAGAACATATACAACCGTTATCCTGGCTGATGTCTTACGGCGTAAGCTGTTAGTTAAGAGGCAGGAGTCTTTCACTGCCTCTGTTGTGTGGTATAGGAACAAGCATTCAGGTTCACAGTGTTAAGTTGTGTAGAGATATCCTAGTTGGTATGTAGTAAGGGAACATTGTTTCCGGAAAAAGTAGTTTGTTTAGCAAAAATGTTTGCATTGTATTGCAGAGTTTAGCAAAAGTATTTCATTGTATTGTGGTAAACATGGACAATTACTTTGTGCACAATTTTAATTCATCTTAATGTTGAACATAGTACCTCTTACACTAGACAGTCTTTTTTCTGAGAGACCAAACATTTTGATTTTCTAAGAGGTGAATGCTTATTTAAATGTCATTTCATCTCAGAATTAGCTTCTTAATATACCTGCTGCCCATTGTTGGACCATCTTTTCTACAGGACTTGTTTTACTGAAATGCAGTGAGTATTATACCCCCACACATAGACATTATTTTCAGAAAGCTGCAGTTGGGCTTCACAAATGGAGTATCAGCCAGTGAGTAACAAAGGAGCGAGCTGATGGAACAGTTCTCTCTTAAAGAGAGGATTTTAGTCTTCATTATTTTAACCAAAACCATTTAGGTTCATTTTTTAGTTTTTTTTTTTTTTTATAAAGAATCACATTTTTTTATTTTTTTAATTTTTATTTATTTTTATGATAGTCACAGAGAGAGAGAGAGAGAGAGAGAGAGAGAGAGAGGCAGAGACATAGGCAGAGGGAGAAGCAGGCTCCATGCACCGGGAGCCCGACGTGGGATTCGATCCCGGGTCTCCAGGATCGCGCCCCGGGCCAAAGGCAGGCGCTAAACCGCTGCGCCACTCAGGGATCCCTTTAGTTTGTTTTTTGAAATGATTTGTATTCAAGTAAATATAAGCAAAAACAAAGTAGATGATGATTATTGATAAATACGGAGAACATAGCTACATGAAAAGAGGGCAGAATACTGTGTTCTCCATTTATTTGGGGTTCACTGGGTAGGTGTGCTTTTCCAATATATTATTGGTTTCTCTCCTGGTATTTACTATTGATAGTAAAGATTATTGGGTGAGCATTAGTGCTAGTGTTCAGAAAAAATATAGACAGTAACATGGGGAGAATTATCTCACGGTTTCCTTTCCAGGATTTCCCTACAGGATTTCTTTTCTGTTCTTGGAAACTGGTCTGATCTGTTCAACCTTCTTGAGACAGTGAAGAATCCCAGAGGGAGTGTAAACCTTCCTTAGCTTTGGGTATAGATTCTTGGCACAAAATAAGTCGATATCAACATAACAGGAAGACTTTCCCCCAGTTCTGTTGGCCTAGGAGCAAAGTGAGGAACCAATGGCTAAGGTTTTCCGTGATCTGATTTTATAACTATAATCTTCTATGGCCTTGAATTGTTACCTTTAAACTATGAAGGGCCTTTACCTAGGCCGGTTGTATTCAGGTGTGTCATTAGGGATAAAGGAAGTATAGTTTTTGAAAAGCAATTCTTGAGATGCTGTGAGTGGTTTTTTGTGTATTTCATTCTGTTTATAATTGGTAGGTTTGCAGGGACAGTTAGTCATATCAAGGATGAAAAAAGAGCCAAATATGAACCTAAGTATATTATTTCTTGTCGTGAAATATGACTTTCCCAAACATTCTTTTTTTCTGTTTTTCATGTTTCTTTCAGAAATCACAATAAAACCTCCTAAATTAAAACTCCATTATCCCTAAGCTCACCACTCTTTAACTTGGTCCAAGTTCTGGTTCACCTTTTTTTTTTTCTTCTATTGGTATTCTGAACTTTTTGGTATGAACATTTTCAAACATGCCCAAAATAAGAGAATAGTATATAATGAATATCTGTAAATTCATCCCTAAAGTTAAAAAATTACCAGTTTTCTTAATCTTTTTTCTTCCATTCTCCACAAACACTTTTTTGTTTCTTATGGACTTCAAAAAAAAAAAATACTTCAAAGTATATTACTTTTATACTACCTCTAAAGGATTTATTAAACAAAAGGATAAAATGAACAGTTATTGAATGAAAGGCATTTTAAGGAATTTTTTAAAAAGATTTTATTTGGGATCCCTGGGTGGCGCAGCGGTTTAGCGCCTGCCTTTGGCCCAGGGCGCAATCCTGGAGACCCGGGATCGAATCCCACATCGGGCTCCTGGTGAATGGAGCCTCCTTCTCCCTCTGCCTGTGTCTCTGCCTCTCTCTCTCTCTCTCTGTGTGACTATCATAAATAAATAAATAAAAATTAAAAAATAAAAATAAAAGATTTTATTTATTCAGCACACCCAGAGAGCACAAGCGGGGGGAGCAGCAGACAGAAGGGAGAATAAATAGAAGAGACACACACACACAAAAACAAAACAAAACAAAAAAACAAAAGAAGAGACACACAGACAGAGAGAGGTAGAGACATAGGCAGAGAGAGAAATTCCCTGCGGAGATGACGACCTGAGCCAAAGGCAGACTTTCAACCACTGAGCCACTCAGGCATCCCACACCCCAAGGGACATTTATATTCTTTGCTTTGCTTTGCTTTGCTTTGCTTTGCTTTGCTTTGCTTTTTTCTTTCTTCTTTCCTCTTTCCTCTTTCCTTTCAGATTTTATTTATTTATTCATGAGAGACACACAGAGAGAGAGGCAGAGACAGACAGAGGGAGAAGCAAGCTCCATGCAGGGAGCCTGATGTGGCACTCGATCCCGGGACTCCAGGATCACACCCTGGGCCGAAGGCAGGCTCCAAACCACTGAGCCACCTGGGGATCCCTATACATTTATATTTAAATGAAATATAAATAGATGTCAAAATTATAAATTAGTCTTAGCCATTAATAGTCTTGAACTACTATTTAAAAATACATTGTTGCTATATATTTGCAAGTGATAGAATTGTACTTCTTTTTAAAAATGATTCTGGGGCAGCCCCAGTGGCTCAGGGGTTTAGCGCCGCCTTCAGCCCAGGGCGTGACTCTGGAGTCCCGGGATCGAGTCCCGCCTAGGACTCCCTGCATGGAGCCTGCTTCCTGCTTCCCCCTCTGCCTGTGTCTCTGCCTCTCTCTCTCTCTCTCTCTCTCTCTCTGTCTCATGAATAAATAAATAAAATCTTTAAAAAAAATAAATAATAAAAATAAAAAATGATTCTGAATTTTTACTATTTCATGCCCTACTTAAATCAAGACTTAATTAATAAGAAATTTGTAAGAGAAATTGCCATAACCTGGATATTGTTTTGTGGGAAATGTTTGTTTTTATGTCTTTTGCATGTCCCTTTATGGAACCATCCTGTGGGATGAGTAATACCAATTGCTCATGATCATTAAATTTATATTTCAAATTTTATATTTTAAACCAATTTTAGTAAATCAAAAACTATAAAAAAGTGTACCAAAATGCCTTCACCTAAATGGAACAACTGTTTATAGTTCTCTTTGACCTTTCTCTATTGTTTGTCCTTTAGCATACATACAGTGTACACTTTTCATTTAACATTCTTTTCTTTATATTTAAAAAAATAATGTCTACATGGCCTTATATTTCAATATTGCCTTTATATTTCATTCAGATTGCTGCATAGTAGTCCATCACATTAATATGTTATAGTTTAACCATCCTCCTATTTTAGATTTACGTTGTTTCCAGTTTCTTACTATTGTGTATTATATGATCTAACTAATGATTGTCTCTGGGAGTTGACCTAGTGCAAGTGTTCTTCAAAGCAAATTTTGCCAAGTGAAAATAGTGTAACTCTCAAAGGCTAGAGGGAAGCTATGAACTTTAATGAGGAAAATTTGGGAACATATATAGATTTATTAATAAACTACCCTTTTTAAAAACCAAAACAAGAGTAAGGGATTATCTTTTGTACCATCTAAGTGGTACAAAATCTCAGTATATTGCAGTGGCTGAGGAATTTTTATTTCGAAACTGAAGGATTCGAACTATATAAAAGCCACATTCTAAGATGAATTGGGGGGATCCCTGGGTGGCTCAGCGGTTTGGTGCCTGCCTTTGGCCCAGGGCGCCATCCTGGAGTACAGGGATCAAGTCCCACGTCGGGCTCCGGGCATGGAGCCTGCTTCTCCCTCCTGCTGTGTCTCTGCCTCTCTCTCTCTATGTCTATCATGAAAAAATAAATAAATAAATCTTTAAAATAAAATAAATAAGATGAATTGGTCTTGATTAACAGTACAGAATGGGTCCAGATATAAACCTTCATTAGAAATGAGGCTGGGCAGCCCGGTGGCTCAGCGGTTTAGCACGGCCTTTGGCCCAGGGCCTGATCCTGGAGAACCAGGATCAAGTCCCACGTCAGGCTCCCTGCATGGAGCCTGCTTCTCCCTCTGCCTGTGTCTCTGCCTCTCTCTCTCTTTCTTTGTGTTTCTCATGAATAAATAAATAAAATATTTTAAAAAAAAGAAATTCTGAGACTAACAAAGGCTACATGGCAGTGTCAGATCATTTCTTACTTTTCCATAATGCAGATAATCGTTATTTGTGGGCTCCAGAAACTGTTTTTAGTTATCTGGAAAATAGTATTGATGTGGCTTCTTCCCAAATGGGTTGTTCAAGTTGCTTAATGGATTTTGACACAGAGATGATGATAATGCACGTGTGTATTAAAGCTGCGGGCCACCATGGCATGAGGGAGCCCAGTTTCTATAACGGTGTCCTACCAGCTTCAGCACAAAGTCTGAGAAATACAGATTTTTATGTCCCGCCAGGGACAGTTTCAAGATGAGAGTCAAAACTCTACTCTCACTGATTTTTTTTCTTTTTTTGCAGTTTTCAGCCTTGTTTTTGATTTTGAAAAACTGAAAGGACAGATCAATGAACACTCATGTATACCTTGTCTACATTGACCAATAATTAATAGTTCTCTTTGCTTTGTCACTCTCCCTACTACCACCTCCCCCTTTCTCTTTCCTGTGAAAGTAAATTGCAGCCATCATGACTCTTTTTTCAAACATTTGAGTATGTATCTACTAAGAACAAATCTTTATAACCTCAATGCCATTATCAGTCTCAAGATATTTAACATTGACACAATGATATCCAGTATATAAACTATATTTAAATTTAATTTGAATTTAAAATTTTTTTTGTAATTGTTGCAGTAATGTCCTCTTTTTTTTCTTTTAAAGATTTTGTTTATATATTTGACAGCACAAGCAGGGAGAGCAGTAGGCAGGGGAATGGCAGGCAGAGGGAGAGGGAGAAGCAGGCTCCCATGGAGCAAGGAGACCAGTGCAGGCTCCATTCCAGGACCATGGGATCGTGAGTTGAGCTGAAGGCAGATGCTTAACCAGCTGAGCCACCCACATGCCCCCCAGTAATATCCTTTAGAGATGTAGTTTGTTTTATTATTTTAAAAATTATGCTCTAGGTCATAATTGTGTCTCTTTAGCCTCCTTTAATCTAGAATAGTTCCACATTTTTCTGTCTTTCCTAAGAATGTTATAATTTGGATTTGTCTGATTGTTCCATGAGTAGAGGTGAAACATTTAGTTTGTATATTCTTTTCAGTAGATCACATTTGGAGACATGCAACAGTTCCTGCTTATCCACAGTTTTGCTTTCTGTGATTTCACTTACACATGGTCCTTCTGACCTCTCATCAGAAGGTTAATAGTAGCCTAATGTTAAATCACAGTGCCTGCATCATTCACATTAGCTTATCTCATCATGTAGGCATTACCATCACAGGATGGATGAATGCAGTACAATAGATATTTAGAGAGCAAAAGAGACCACTTTCATGTAACTTCTATTATGTACATTGTTAAAATTGTTCACTTTAATTTTTAGCTATTTTTAATCTTTTACGGTGCCTAATTTATAAATTAAACTTTATCATAGGTATTTATGTATAGGAAAAACATACTATATATAGGGTTTCGTACTATCTGTGGTTTCAGGTACCCACTGGGGGGTCTTGGAACATATGCCTAGCAGATAAGGGGGGACTACTATAATGTCAGTTTGTTCCATGGTTGGAAGATACTTGATTATTTGGTTCATCAGCTTTTCCACTGAAAATGTATCTTTTCCCCTTTATGAATAGTAAGTAATATGTGAGTTAATACTTTGCGACTGTGTGAATATCCTGTTCTCCAGCAAGTACCACCTAATTAATGGTTTTAACGGTTTTAGTACCATCTGAGTTTATTCTCTTTATTTCTGAGATTGCGTTTTTGGCTAAAATATCTTATATGTAGGTGAGAGTTTTAATTTTAAGTATGTGATAATCCACTAAGACTTAACCTATATATTTAGCATATAGCTCCCCTTCCCCCTTCCTTCCCTCTCTCTACCTTCCCTCCACTTCTCCTTCTCCTGCCCCCCACCCCACCCCAACTTCCCTCTCTTCCCAAAGTAGTATGTAATGATTTGGCTGTGACATGAAGATTTATGACTGATTGTCTTCCCAGAATATGATCTCTATGTTGCCTGGGCAAATTTTTCCTTGTTTCTATGTGAGCCAAATACTTTCATTCATTCTTTTTTTTTTAATATTTTTTTTAATTTTTATTTATTTATGATAGTCACAGAGAGAGAAAGAGAGGCAGAGACACAGGCAGAGAGAAGCAGGCTCCATGCACCAGGAGCCCGACGTGGGAATCGATCCCGGGTCTCCAGGATCGCGCCCTGGGCCAAAGGCAGGCGCCAAACCGCTGCGCCACCCAGGGATCCCCACTTTCATTCTTTCTATTCTCTTTCCATCTGTTTAATAATCTGATTTTGTTAGCAGTTGCCTTTCTGATTACTTATAAAGTAGTGTTTAGAAATTTTTTTTTAAAGAGCAGATGGCTCTGGTATTGACCTACTTCTAGATGAGATAGTAGGTCAATACAAGTAAAAACTTGAACCTTGTTACTTGATGTTAGGTCAGTTTTAATCTGAACAAAGTCTTTTAATCCATTATTATTGCTATTTAATATTTTTCCATCCTTTCAAGTTTCTACTACTAGTTTTCCACCAGCACTGAGTATTGTGTAATAATGTTTATATTGACAGTAAGGCAGTAAACCCAACCAAGGAACTTGCTCTTTATAGTCTCTTCAAAGTCTGTAATCACTAAATGGTGCTGATATGGTTAACAGTTTCAAATCCTGGTTCCTTGCCTTAGACTTTTCAGATCAGAAGCAATGTTTGTGTATCTTCTGCATCATTTGCCAAGTAGCCCAAGCCTTTGCCCAAATCAGAGAGCCTTGCCATATTAAATATGTCATCTTATTCTAATTTCTTACTTTTTCTCCTTTTTAAATTATGAAATACAACAAACATAGAACAATGCAAAAAATAATATGAAAAACCACCACCAGTCCCCAGGACAGAGGCCACCTGATACAGTTGAGGACTGCCCAGATCCACTGCCCCTCAGTGGTATGAGACCTGGAGCAAATTTTTCACTCCATAAAGAAACCCATACTTATTAAGAGTCATTCCCAATTACTATAGCCCTTGTTAACCACCAGCCTACTTTATTTCTATGGGTTTACCTATTCTGGACATTTCATATGATGGAATTTACAGTATGTAGCTTTTTGTGTCTGGCTTCTTTCATTTAGCATGTCTCAGTATTTCTTTCCGTTTTATGTCTGAATAATATTCCATTTTATCCATTTTATTTTTCCACTTATATCCATATTATCCATCCATTCATTGATGGACATTTGGATTATTTTTACTTTTTCACTGTCATGAATAATGCTGCTTTGAATACTTGTGTACACGTTTTTGTGGACATAATGCTTTCAGTTCCCTTAGGCATACACCTAGGAGCAGAACTATGGGGTCATACAGTAACTCTGTATTTAACCTTTTGGAGAACTTACAGATTACTTTCCAAAGTTATACCATTTTATAATCCTGTTTAATTTGCTGAGCCTCAATTTTCTCATCTGTAAATTAGGGGTAATAGTAGTGCCTAGTATGTTTGGGTTTTTTTTTTCTTTTTTTTTTAAGATTTAATTTATTTATTCATGAGAGACACACAGAGAGAGAGAGGCAGAAACACAGGCAGAAGGAGAAGCAAGGCTCCCTGCAGGGAGCCCGATGTGGGACTCGATCCCAGGACGCAGGGATCACGCCCTGGGCCAAAGGCAGATGCTCAACCGCTGAGCCACCCAGGCGTCCCAATGCCTAGTATGTTTGTGAAGATTAAATGAATAGATTCATAAAAGTGCTTGCAGTTATAAATAATATAGTAGATATTCAGTAAATGATAGTAAATGATATATCTAGATGATGGATAATAACATTAATATGTTATTTTAATTCATTTTTTAATCATTTCTGAAATTTAGTTTTGTTTATTGGATAAATCAAAATATTTGTTGCTAATAAGTCATACTTTAATTATGTGTCCTTGGAAGGAATAGGAAAAGGTACAGCTCCCTGCTGGCTTGGTCTTCTCTGTCAGAAGGGCACATTGGAATGGACCTTTGTTTTTTTCTTTTAAAGTTTAGTATACTTAGACAGTCTTGCTCTTGTTACACCACCCTTCACAGTTCTTGGCTCTCTTATTTGGAGGTGTGAGAACAGCCCCCCCAGTGCTTTCCCACCACCTTTCATCCATTCTCATCTATAGAAGTCCTTCTGCCAGTAAATTTGCCTAAGAAATGGGAATTCCATCTTTTAAAAGGAAGATAATTGAAGGGTAGCAAGAGCTTTTTATGGAGGGTTGACTTTGGAAAGGGTTACTGAAGTGAGTTAAAATTGGAGATGAGGAGAAGGAAGTCAACTTTGTAAATTTAAGGTTGTAAAAATCAGAATAATTTTGGATGCTTATGATGGCCCAGGCACTGTTTTAGCATTTACACACATTAACGTATTTTTTTTAAAGATTTATTTATGATAGACATAGAGAGAGAGAGAGAGAGAGAGAGAGAGGCAGAGACACAGGAGGAGGGAGAAGCAGGCTCCATGCCGGGAGCCCGATGTGGGACTCGATCCCGAGACTCCAGGATCGCGCCCTGGGCCAAAGGCAGGTGCCAAACCTCTGAGCCACCCAGGGATCCCCACATTAACGTATTTTTTACAACTTCCCAAAAGGTTGTGCTCTTAGTACCATTTTACAGATAGGGAAAGTGAGGCACAGAGAAGTATAAGAAGTTAAATCTTACAGAACTTTATGTAGGTGAGTTCACCATTATCTCCAAAACTCTAACCTCATTTTAGAGACTTTGTTCCTGAGATATGATGGGATGGGGTGGTGGTTGTGGAATGGAGAGTACAAGTTACAAAATGCTTTAAATTATGCACACGAGGGGCATCTGGATGGATCAGTTGGTTAAGTGTAGATTTGGCTCAGGTCAATGATCCTGGGGTCCTGGGATCAAGCCCTGCATTGGGCTCACTGCTCAGCAGGGAGCCTGCTCATACTCTGTCGGTAGCTCTCTGTCAAATAAATAAAATCTTTAAAAAAGTGACGCCAAGGTGGCTAAGCGGTTGAGCGCCTGCCTTCAGCCAAAGGAGTGATCCTAGAGTACTGGGATTGAGTCCCACATCGGGCTCCCTGCTTGGAGCCTGCTTCCTCTCTCTGCCTGTGTCTCTGCCTCTCTCTCTGTGTCTCTCATGAATAAATAAATAAAATATTTTTTAAAAATCTTAAATTATGTACACAAGTCCAGTGAGACAAGTCACTACACACATTTTAAAACCCCCCCTCCTATGCCAAGCTACAATTCATTTACTCAGCACATATGTATTGAGAGCTTTCTATTGTCATGTACTCTGTATCCCCACCCCCACCCCCAGTTAGATATGCCATGGCTTTGGCCAGTGTTCTAGAAGTCTTAAAAGAGAGTGATGTTTTTACTTTTTTTCTATAAGATTTTATTTATTTATTTGAGAAAGAAAGAGCTCTGCAGGGCTCCATCCCAGCACCCTGAAATCATGACCTGAGCAGAAGTCAGACTTTTAACTGACTGTGCCACCCAGGCACCCTGAGAATGATGTTTTTCTGGAGAAAGGTTTATATTTTACTTTTAAAAGGGAAAGCATCTAATAAAAAGGTATTCATTGTCTAGACATGATTATTCCTAAATCCCACCCACTCATATCATTTATTTGTTAGCAGACATTCATTTTTATAGTTTTGAATAAGCCTGTAGAATCATGAGCTTATACTTTGAAACTTTTTTTAAGGAAGTACCCGAAGGTCTGCTTTATTTGAGACTCCTAGGATATATCCAGATATATAAGTTCGATTTCAGTACCTGAGGCTTTCAGAAAGCACAACATTCTGCATCAAGGCTGGTTTAGAGAAGCCCCTGTAATAACATACCAAAGATACAAACCACTTCCTTGTCAGAACATCACGCGTTGAAGATGGAACTGCCTGTAAATAAGCAAAAGAAAGTATGTATTAAGCACAGAAGTGCAGTTACTGCATATGTGGAGTAGTATTTCAACGGCGGGATGAATACTGGTGAGAAAGGACAAGGATTCAGCTTATGCCAGGTATAGGCATAGCTTAATGATGAGTGTGAAGAATTTGGGCACATATGAGGAGAAGCACTACTTAGGTTCTAGCTTCTATTGATGTAATGTGGGGTGGGGTTTTTTTCTCCAAATTGTATATTTTAAATTGTTATATGATAATTTCAGTAACTCATCTTATGTTCCATGTGTATATAATTATTAGCTAAAAAGTAAAATGAAAAGGATTCTGTGCTATTTATTGTACTTTTATTTTACATTTTTATTATTATTTTTTTATTTTTATTTTTTTTAAATTTATGATAGTCACACACAGAGAGAGAGAAAGAGAGAGGCAGAGACACAGGCAGAGGGAGAAGCAGGCTCCATGCACCGGGAGCCCGACGTGGGACTCGATCCCAGGTCTCCAGGATCGCGCCCTGGGCCAAAGGCAGGCGCCGAACCGCTGCGCCACCCAGGGATCCCTATTTTACATTTTTAACTAGTACTTGGCAACATCTACTTTTCTAGCTCTGTCAAAGCATTTTTATGTAGTGAAGTTAAAATTATTTTTATTTTTCAAAATAAGGTGGTTACCACCTTATATTTATCAGCTATTCTTCAAATGGCATTTTAGAAAATAACTATTATAACATGTTCATATTTAGAACCATAAAAGCTATTCTGACAAACTCTAAGTGCTCAGCATTCTACTCTGTTTTTTGTTTGTTTGTTTGTTTGCTTAAAGATTTATTTATTTATTTGAAAGAGAGTGAGCGAGCAAGAGCACACAAAGGGAGAGAAAGGCAGAGGTTCCCGCTGAGCAGGGAGCCCAATGTGGAGCTCAATCCCAGGACCCTTGAGATCATGACCCAAGCCGAAGGCAGATGCTTAACCAACTGAGCCACCGAGGCACCCCACATTCTGCTCTTTGATAAAAACTAAAGACTAATATAAAAACTTAAGATAGTATGTCCTTTTTTTTTTTTTTTTTTTTAAGATTTATTTATTTGGGAGGGTGGAGTAACCTGAGCTGGAGGAGGGTCAGAAGGAGAGGGAGAAAGAATCCCAAGCAAACTTTGCACTGAGCATGGAGCCTGATGTGGGGCTCAGTCCCACAACCCATGAGATCGTGACCTGAGCCAAAACTAAGAGTCAGATGCTTAATCAACTGAGCCACCCAGGCACTCCATAGTGTGGCATTTATATAGTATCCCCACATATATGGCATAGTACCATGGTACTTCTTTCTTAAAGCGATAATAGGCACCTGTAATATGCTAAACCATCAGGATATATGAAATATTTACTAAATATGTATTTATTCACTAGCAAATATGTCTTGATTACTTATTTGCCATGGCAAGCCACTGTACTAGGCATTAGGGACACAGTAGTAAATAAACATGCTCCCTTCACTCACTGTTCTTAGAGTTCAGTGGGGAAGATAAACAAAAATAAATTAACAAAAACTAGAAGGGAAAATTACAAATTGCAGCATTATTAAGGAACAAGTAGAATATTGTTAATACAGATTCATCCACGTTGTAAAATCTGTTCCATTTTCTTGCATTAGTATTTCATACTGATGATCATTGTTCCATAATAACTTTGAAAAGAGGTGATGGATTTGACCAAATTGTGTGTATACGTTTATTTATTCAACAACAACAAAAAATTGACAGAATGCTATGTGCCAGGCACTGTTCTAGGCCTAAGAGAAAGTATGAACAAAACAAAGTTACTGTGTTCATGGTGATTTTACCCCAATGAGAAGTCAGTAAACAAATATGTTATAAATGTCAGGAAGTGATAAATGATGTGAAGAAAAGTCAAGTAGACCAAGAGGTTACAGTGTGACCGGAATACTGTGCTCTTTGCAAGGACTGAGGGGTCTCTGAGGAGATAAACAATTTTCCTTCTTTTGTCTCTTGGGTCAGTTCAGTTAATGAATGCAGGATTCAAGACAATTTTTGTGTTTGTTGGTATTGTTCATATAATCATTAAAACAGCTATGGTGAGGTCCTACTTCTTTCCAGTTCCTTACTACTAAAAGATGAATACCTGAATTATGTTTTTCGTTCCTTCATTGTTCTTCCATATACTTAACTGTATAAGGATCTCCACCCTCCCATCCATCCCTTTTCATTTTATCCAAAAAACATGTGTTGGTATCTGTCCCAATTTTCCAAAATCTTGGGTTACAATTCATTTAATTAAACATTATATTGTAAAAAAAATATATTGTACAATTAAATTCTTCCAGATGTTAGATTATAATATTGATTGCCTCTGGAAAGAGCTCTTTTATTCCAAACCTTTCTCCTAGTAAACTCTCAGCCATTGACATTTGATGTCTTAGATGATCTTACAACGATCCCAGCCTTAATGCCCAAAAGCCCTAAATAAAATTGTACACTGCTCAAGTGTTCTATAGCATTGCACAAGTCTAAAATAGGTAACTGGCACCCACCCCACATCTCATTGTTGGCTAACTGACTTGTCCCATAAATAGCTCAGTGTTACACGATCAGACAACTACAACTGACAGAAGGGATTTTTGTTTCCTAATACACATGTGTAGTTTCTGGTACTCAACAAAATCAGGATCTGATTCACTGGACCCTAATTGTAACACAGTTAAGAGAATGGTGCAAATCAATAGCCAAATCATTTTGGGTGGGTTTCAGGTTAGCCTGCCTTCCACCAAATTCTACATTATGGATCATAGTATTACAGCAAGATTCAGTTTTACTACCTCTGTGTACATAAAGTAATGTTGCTGCCACAATTGGATTGATTGCAGAGAATTTCTGCCAAGTGAATTAAAAATTCTCAGGTTAATCTAAGAAGACATTATGGTAGTTTTTCTACCAAGTTTTCTACCAAAACTTTTTCTAGAATCAAGAGTGTATTTTAAAAACCTACCTACTATTGGAATATAATGGTTCTTGTTTCTAACTCTTAGCTGGGATGTATTGTTTTTATGTAAGAGAGATTTTTTTTTAAGATTTTATTTATTTATTCATGAGAGACACACAGAGAGAGGCAGAGACACAGGCAGAAGGAGAAGCAGGCTCCCTGCAGGGAGCCCGACGTGGGACTTGATCCCGGGTCGCCAGGATCAGGCCCTGGGCTGAAGGCGGCACTAAACCGCTGAGCCACCTGGGCTCCCTTAAATACGGTAATTTAACAGAAGATTGCTTCATAAATTTCTTAGCAGTAACTCAGAAGGTGAAAAATATAGATAAATCTATATACCCTTTGTGTGTAAAGCATTGCTGCGTAGGTAACTGGTAATAGTACATAGGTTCAATTCATGTTTCAGATATTTTCATTTATCTTCTACTGGGTCTTTTTCAAAATGGCGGTACGTTTATTGCATTTCTTAAAAGGCAAAAGACCAAATCTAAAACAAATGATTTTTTAAAAATTCCAATGCTAATTATCTTACTGTTGAAATGCTGCTTATTTTTACTTCAAGTTTGGAACAAAAATAAAGAATATGTGTGTGATATCAAAGCTATAGGCAGTTCTTCCCCTAACTGGCTTTGTACTTTTACTTGTAGAATTTCAGTATGTTTTACAGTCAGAGCTTTATGAAGCTATATATCAAGTTATATACCTTTCCATGGCTATACTGAATGTGTACATTTTGAAACTTTTTTTTTTAAGATTTTATTTATTTGGGACGCCTGGGTGGCTCAGTGGTTGAGCATCTGCCTTCAGCTCAGGGAATGATCCCAGGGTCCTGGGATCAAGTCCTACACCAGGCTACCCACTGGGAGCCTGCTTTTCCCTCTGCCTCTGTCTCTGCCTCTCTGTATGTGTCTTTCATGAATATATAAATAAAATCCTTTAAAAAAAGATTTTATTTATTTGACAGAGAGAGAGAGATGGGCATGCAAGCCATCACATAAGCTGGGGGAGGGGCAATGTGAAAGGCAGGTGGGGAGAGAGAAACAGACTCCTGGCTGAGCAGTTCTGCCAATGCAGGGCTCCATCTCAGGTGCACGAGATCATGACCTGAGCTGAAAGCAGGTGCTTAACCGACTGAGCCACCCAAACGCGCCCATTTTGAAACAGTTTAAAGCTAAAATTCAATTAAAGAATACTGATCTTTATATTCTACCAACCAGGGCTTAAAAACATTTATCTCTAGGTTTTTATACTGTGAATATTTATTCTAATGTATTTAAAGGGGGAAGAAGGAAAAAACCCACCCAAACCACTGATTGTTTGTTTAATAGATTGTAAACCATGGCTGTGTGGATACAAGCCCAGCAGCTCCAAGGCGATGCCCTTCATCAGATGCAAGCATTATATGGTCAGCATTTCCCCATTGAGGTGCGACATTATTTATCCCAGTGGATTGAAAGCCAAGCTTGGTAAGTGAACACAGTTTTTTCTATCATATTTAGTGAAGCACAAGTATATTAAAGTTTGATTGGAAAGATAACATGATGGAGACTTTAAAAGTTGTACATTTTTGGGCAGCCTGGGTGGCTCAGCAGTTTAGCACTGCCTTCAGCCTAGGGCATAATCCTGGAGACCTGGGATTGAGTTCCGGCTTCCAGCATGGAGCCTGTTTCTCCCTCTGCCTAAGTCTCTGCCCCTCTCTCTCTCTCTTTATTTCTCTCTCTCTCATAAATAAAATCTTTTAAAAAAAGTTGTACATTTTTTTAAATGATGTGACCCATGAAAATGTATTTAGCCCTAGCTTAGATTTTAGGGGGCTGGAATAACTCTCGGAATTTTTAAAATAGGATTTTTTTCCTATTTTATTTTTTTTCTATTTTATTTTATTTTTTAAAAGATTTTATTTATTTATGAGAGAGAGAGAGAGAGAGAGAGAGAGAATGGCACAGGCACAGGCAGAGGGAGAAGCAGGCTCCATGCAGGGAACCTGATGTGGGACTCCATCCCAGGACTCCAGGACCATGCCCTGGGCTGAAGGCAGGCGCTAAACCGCTGACCCACCCAGGGATCCCCTCCTATTTTATTTTAATAGTAAATTCTGGCTAAAAGCATTAGAGCATTGCTGCTAATAAACAACAGTTAACAAATATGTTTTGAGTGCCTATAAGGTGTAGAATTCATATGAACAGAGTAAAGCGCTTGTCCACAAAGAATGTAGTGCTTAATGGGGCAGCTAAGGTATGCATATGCTTATCATTTAATAAAATGTATTATTAACAAAGTTAACAATGGAGACATTGGTGTTTTTAAATTTATATATAAGGTAAAGACCAAAAGACAATACACAAAAACATTAACAGTAATTACGTTCTTGGTGACAGATTTAACAAGCATGTTTTTACTTTTCTTATTTCCCAAATTAGTGTTTATATACTCAGAAAATTGTTTTTAAATTCTTTCAGAGTTCGTATAATGCAGTAGATTGACAACAGCTTTTATTTTTTTTCTTTAAAGATTTTATTTATTCATGAGAGTCACAGAGAGAGAGAGGCAGAGAGAGAAGCAGGCTCCATGCAGGGAACTTGACGTGGGACTCGATCCCAGGTCTCCAGGATCACGCCCTGAGCCGAACGTGGCGCTAAACTGCTGAGCCACCTGGGCTGCCCTGACAATAGCTTTTAAATGGATGTTACTGCATACCAGGCAGCAGGCCATCACTGCTCTGTTCAGGGCCTGGGAGCATGTTGAATGCCTGTCCATCTGATCTGACAGACTCATCAGCTGCTTCAGGCCTCTGTGAGGGTGGTGGGGTGGCAAGGCTGATTGAGTGACTGGGGGCGGCCTCCACCCCAGCAGAGCCCAGGAGAAGTGGCCACTCTGTGACTGTCTGAGGAGGGCTGTGTACCTTATCAGTAATGCTGACTTGCAATAATTGCAGTTGTATGTTAGTAGCAGACTTCTGGTCAGAAGGTAGAGAGCACCAAAGGAAGGCAATTTTCTGGGCAATTTAAAAAATCTCAGCCTCGTGTAATGAAGTGAGAAAAAACCAAGCTAAACATAAGCACATCAGGTGTACTTTGCGTAGCACTTCTCTATTTCTTTTTCATTTTCTTTTCCGTTTAAATAATTTGGAGTTCAGAAAAACATTAGAAGTTTCTGGTGATTTAAAATTTCATTTAGTAGATTTCCCTGTGTAGTTTCTTACCGAACAAATGTTAAAAGACTTGTGTTGATATCAAGGAAAGCCTGAATTTTATTTAGTTTTGGTTTTCTTAAGAACATAAAGATTTTTTTTAAAGATTTTATTTTTTTGTGAGAAACACAAGAGAGAGAGGCACAGGCACAGGCAGAGAGAGAAGCAGGCTCCCTGCAGGGAGCACCATTTGGGACTTGATCCCAAGACTCTGGGATCACGTCCTGAGCCCAAGGCAGATGCTCAACCGCTCTGCCACCCAGGAGTCCCAGGAACATAAAGATTTTAATTTTTTAAAATGTCCAGTTCTTCATGTTTAAGCTAAAGCTAAGAAAAGCTTTTTTTTTTTTCTTTTAGAGTAGAGAATTAAGTTTTCAAATACCAGAGCCAGTACTTGATTTCCTGAGTTTTGCACGGAGACTGGAACTTCTCAAGAGTGGGTTCCTCAGATGAGGAGCATTATTGCCAGTCAAAACAGAGATGCAGGGCTGCCCTTCATTCCTCCCAGGCTTTTGTTTAACACATACTTTATTTAGTAGAGAGAGGCTACATATTTAAAATTTGCCTTTCTCTGCTCCATTCTCAGCAGATATGGGCATATTATTTGCTGAACTACATTATCAGTGTTTCGGCATACCTGTTTGTACCTTTGTTTGAAATTAGTTGCTAACTGACTTCAGGGATGGAGAGGTATAGCCTTTTAGCTACCGCTAGATCTCTTGTTTGGCTTCAGACCCGGTCAGCAGTAAGTGAATGTTATTTCAGTCTGACAGCTGTTTGGTTTCTGCAGTAAAGCAACTTAATACTACTCAATAGCAATTGTTGCCTAAAGTGTTTGAAAACAGAAAAAGAGTTGGAGAGGGGAATGGGGGAAGGAATAAAGAAGAGAAGAAAGGGAAGGAGAGAGGGAAACCATTCAATCTTTGTGACCAGTTCAATGGCTCTGAATTAATACAAAGTCCATAGAGTGGTTTCTCTGTGTCACTAGAAGAGTTAGCATTGCCCACAGGTCCCAGATCTGCAACCATTGACTTGTGTAAATACTTTTAGGCACCTTCTGTCTTAATATCTCATTTCCAGGTTCCTTAGAAATAGCAGTAAGTGTTGTTCCACCTGTTTTTAAGAAATATTCTGTGAGGGCAGTCCCAGTGGCTTAGCAGTCTAGCGCCGCCTTCAGCCCATGATCCTGGAGATTCAGGATCAAGTCCCACGTCAGGCTCCCTGCATGGAGCCTGCTTCTCCCTCTGCCTGTGTCTCTGCCTCTCTCTCCTTCTGTGTCTCTCACGAATTAATAAATAAAATCTTTAAAAAAAAATATTCTGTGAAATTAGCAACACAGAGAATTAGTCAAGGCTAGAAAAAGCATGTAGAGCATTTTTGACCTCGTGCCTCTTTACCCCCTTGAGGGGTAACTATAAATAGGAAGTTATCAGTGCCCTTATTTCCTTCAGAGTACACGAAGCACTTTCCTTTTCCCTTCATTTCTAGAAGAGATAGCATATGCACCAGAGCAAGTCAGTAGGAGGAAGGAGAATGGGTAGTACATTGTAAAAAAAGAGAGAAAGAGAAAGAAAAAAGGGAGAAAGAAAAGATACAGCTAAGCTAATTAGAGGATTAGTGATAGATTAACATAGGCATCTAGTTGATTTGAAGTGGACCGTTTCCTAAAACTTGCAGTGAGTGTTATGAAGAAATCACTTCAGCTCAAGAAAAGGTGTGATGCATTGAGGCTGCATTTATACAGGCTCGTGTGCATGTATGTATACATATGTATGTAATTTTTTTCCCCTAGGGACTCAATAGATCTTGATAATCCACAGGAGAACATTAAAGCCACCCAGCTCCTAGAGGGTCTGGTGCAGGAGCTGCAGAAGAAGGCAGAGCACCAAGTCGGGGAAGATGGGTTCTTATTGAAGATCAAGCTGGGGCACTATGCCTCGCAGCTCCAGGTGGGTGTTAAAACTGGTCACACTAACTCTCTCCCCTAGGAGGGACTCTTCCTTCATTTAGTACTTCCCATAGAGATTTTCTTTCTCCAACCCAGTGTTGACTTACATGTTAGGTGTATAAAGTTCTTACTATATAACTTTGTCATTGTACCCTTTTCTTTTTTAAAAATTTAAAAAGATTTTTATTTATTTATTTGACAGAGCACAAGCAGGGGGAGGGGCAGACAGAGGCAGAGGGAGAAGCAGGGTCCCTGCTGAGCAGGGAGCCTGACATGGGTCTCCATCCCAGAACTCTGGGATCAAGACCTGAGCCGAAGGCAGATGCTTAACTGACTGAGCCACTCAGGCACCCCTATTTTTAAACTTTTTATTTGAAAATTATTTCAAATTTATAGAAAGTTGTAGGATTGATACAAAGAACACCTACCTATGCCCAGATCTACCCATTGTTAACATTTGCTGTATCATATTCTGTTTCTACACACATAACATTTTTTGTCACTTGAGAGTAACTTGTGTATATCATGTCCCTTTGCCCCTAAGTATTTCAATGTGCATTTTCTTTTTCTTTTTCTTTTTTTTAAGATTTTATTTATTTGAAAGAGAGAGAGTGAGTGAAAGAGAGAGAACATAAGCTAGGGGGAGACACAGAGGGAGAGAAAGAAGCAGGCTTCCCAATGAGCAGGGAGCCTGATGTGGGGCTCAGTCCCGGGATCCTGGGATCATGACCTGAGCCCAAGGCAAATAAATGTCTAACTGACTGAGCCACCCAGGTGCCCCCAATGTGCATTTTCTATACATAGTTATAGCACAGTTATCAACTTCAAGTACATGTGACACTAATAAAACATTCTTAGGTGATCTTATATTTCCATTTTGTCAACTGACTTAATAATTGCCCTTTAGGGCATTTTTTCCCTCCAGCTCAGGACCACATATTGCATCTGGTTGTCATGTCTGTTTAATCTGGAACTGTTTCAGCCTTTGTCTTTCATTACATTGACTTAAAAAAAAAAAAAAAAAGATTTTATTTTTAAGTAAGCGCTACACCCAGTGTGGGGCTTGAACTCACAACCCCGACATCAAGAGTTACAAGCTCCACCAACTGAGTCAGCCAGGTGCCCCTTCATTGACATTTTAAAATAATTCAGCTCATCTATTTTTAAAGATAAAGTGGACCTCCTTTTAGGTTTGTGTGATGTTGCTACCTTAATTAGATTCAGGTTACACGTTCCTGATCAAAATTCTGAGTAAGAGATGTGTGTCCTTCTCAGGATATCACATCTGGAGACATACACCATCCGTGTTTCCTGCATCAGTGGTAGTAATTTTGATTACTCAGTCGAGATGGTGTCCACTTTCTCCTCTGATGTCTTTTTTTAAGTTATGTATACTTTTTCCAAGAATGATGCCCTAGTACTTTAGGCAAATTAAGAGGCAAGAAATAAAATAATCTTACTTTCTCATTGTAATTGGGTTTCCTATGATGTACTTTTCTTGTCTCTCATTTTTTGGAGGAGCAGCATTGCTTATGATTATGCCACATGTTTCCAGAAGTCTCCTCCATCATAAAATCTTAACCCTGCTCTGAGGTAGGTTTAGGCCCCATTACATGTTATGGACCAAAGTGATGTCTGCTATTGGATTCTTGCAGAACACATATGACCGCTGCCCCATGGAGCTGGTCCGCTGCATCCGACATATTCTGTACAATGAACAGAGGCTGGTGCGAGAAGCCAACAATGTGAGTGTCCCATGGGTGTGGGGACAGGAACTGGGAAATCTTTCCTTGCCCACCTCTCTATGGATCCAGATTTTTAAAGATAATCCAGTGTGTATCTGTTGATGTCTCTATAAACAGAGCACTGTCCCAAGAGGCACAAAAGAAATAGAGGACTGGTCTCTAATCTTTTTTTTTTCTTAAAGATTTTATTTATTTGAGAGAGAGAGAGGGAGGAAGAGAGGCAAGAGAGGGAAAAGCAGACTCCCCACAGAGCAAGGAGCCCAATGCAGTGCTCAGTCCCAGGACCCTGGGATCATGGCTTGAGCCAAAGGCAGACATTTAACCAACTAAGCTGTGTAGGCACCCTCTCTGATCTTAATTGTTCCATAACCTTGATGAGATTATCACCACAAAACAGTATGAATAGTGTAAAATAATTTAACCCCCAACAAATGGTTTTGGAGTAAAGGCATGTTCATATTTCTTTTTTTTTTAAAGATTTATTAATTTATTCATGAGAGACACACAGAGAGAGGCAGAGACATAGGCAGAGGGAGAAGCAGGTTCCATGCAGGAAGCCTGATGTGGGACTCGATCCCAGATCCTAGGATCACACCCTGAGCCAAAGGCAGATGCTCAACCACTGAGCCACCCAGGTGTCCCATATGCTCATATTTCTTAATCATACTTAAGAAAGGTTTCTGCTGAGCCCCCTCTCAGCTAAGTGTTGAGAGAATGGCTGAGACCAGGTCACTTAAATGGCTAGATCCATAAAAGCCTTGCTGATGCCTCCCCTGTAACTTCATTTTGTGGTCTCCCTGATGCTGTCTATGAGAGGTTCAGCTTCTTCCTTCAGTTACAAGAAGATCTTGAGTGGGATACAGATGATGTGTGTTCACACAACCTTGTTCTTCACTTGGGTCCCCAGCATCTCACATAGTCCAAGACATTGGATCAGTGAATGGATGTGGAATGAGGGGTCATCATCATTTGTAGGAAAACCCAGGTAACTCCTGGATGCGTTGAGTTCTAGTCTCTCTGGAACAAATTCGGTGGTATAGGTTTGGGTGACTCTGGTGGAGGCCGGACAGCTACAGAAATTTCCACTATGGTTTATGAAGTTGTCACAATTGGCCAAGTCACCTGTTTTCCCTCCTTTCTTCCTTCCTCAGCAGCAGTTCTCACAAATGATGTGTGCAGTTCCTTTGACTCAAAATTTCACTTTTGGGGATTCAGCCAGATTATAGGTGCTAGCCTCAGCTTTTCCTTTAGATTAAGACCTGAGGTTTCTTCTATCCTCACTGCCCAGCTCACTGTGGTCTGCACTCCCCTCAATCTGTCTCCAGGGCACTTCTCCAGTTGGAAGTCTTGCTGATACCATGTCCCAGAAACACCTCCAGATCAACCAGACATTTGAGGAGTTGAGACTGGTCACACAGGACACAGAGAATGAACTGAAGAAGCTGCAGCAGACTCAAGAGTACTTCATCATCCAGTATCAGGAGAGCCTGAGGATCCAGGGTGAGGCCCGTGCAGCCTGGACAGTGTGTGTCATGAGGGCTAGAAGGAAATTCAGGTCAGGTTGGAAGAGAACCAGATTTCCATTCAGAGACACTTCCCTTTCTCTGGAGTGGCCGGAACCATTTGCACTAAGGTTGGAGCAGGGAGGAGGCTTAGGAAAGGGAGAGGACACAGGCTTGCCATAGGGGAGTGTGGGTCTCACTCAGTCACACTCGGAGCTCCTGATCTACTGGAGAAAGCATTTCCTCCTATGGGAAGAAGTTCCAAGTCTAGTAAAAAACATTTGTATATTATTGGTGTTTCATAAATGCTGCTTCACTAAAATGTTAAATTCTCTGATTAGGGAAGTGTAAGGGCTAAGAGCTGTGTTTGTAATGACATTCAGTGCTGTTTTGTGCAGTGATTCAAAAAGGCTGTCCAGGCGCAGTGCATAATACATGCACCTTTCTTAGCTCTTATAAAGAAAGCTCCCCGTCCTGTGTAAATCCTTTAGGTGCTTGGGTACTGAAAACTTCAGTCTCGAGGTTGTAGAGCCCCACCAGTGCCCCCTGTTGACCTTGTAAGAATTTGACAGGATGACTTTAATTTATTTCCCTCTCCCTGCAAACATGCCCAGCTGAGAATCAGCAGGGCATCATAATCCCAGCATTTAGGATAGGGGTTACCTTTAGAGGCAAGGATGGGTTTGCAAGCAGGGAAGGATGTGTAGATGTGATTTCACCGTGGAAATGTATGGTTTCTTAAGCTGGGTTATTGATACACAGGTATTCCTTGCATCATTCCTTCTTCCTTCCCTGGGTCTTAAGTATTTCGTAATAGATTTTTGGTAAAAGGGTAAGGAGGCTTCCCTGACTCCCTATTGCTGCTGCCATGGGTGAGTCCCAACACTAGTTTGGAGAGAAGCTGCCTCCCTCTCCTGAGAGAATCTTGCTGCTTCTCTGTGGCCAGTGGGCCCTGGACATTCTCTCTCGCCTTCTCTCTGTCCTCTCTGTCCCTCTCCGTGCCTCCATCTCCTTCTGGTTGTTCAGCTGAGTTCACATTAACCCAACCTGGACAAACAAACAAACATGTTAGGCCCCTCCCAGCCCCTAGAGAAACACCTCTTCCCTAGGAAAGGCTGCTGTGCTCCAGGGGTGGGACCCAGGCCAGCAGGGCTGGGGCTTCCCTGAGGAGGCTCTGCCCTGTGACATGGGTGGGACCGAGCCGCCACTGGGCTCTGTCACCCTTTAAACCTGCTCTGTAAGCCACTATAACCAGCCAGGACTAACTCACCTACATCATCCATGTTATGCTGGGTGGTCCCAGCATAGCATATGAGCATATGAGCCTTTTGTGCATCATCACTTCTGTAATCCTCAGCGACCCACTGAGGCAGGGGCCGAGATTCTCCCATTTTGCACATGGACAGACAGAGGCCCCGAAGAGTGAAATGATTTGCCCCAGTTCACCCAGTTAGTAGTAAATGGTGAGGGCACAGGGCGAACCAGGCAGCGAGGCTCCATGCTGGACCCCTGTGTGGCAGGCAGCTGTGTAGACTGAGGTGGGAGGGGAGGCCTCAAGGCGGGATCCTCCTCGCTGTGCCCTCAGGCTTCCTTCTGGCTGCACACTCCCTAAAGGGGAGATCAGAGTGGAGAGGCCAGGGACCAGAGCCTGCTCAGGTCTGGCCCCCCTGGCCGCTAGGAGCCCAGGTTCCATTGGTCAGATGTCAGGCAGACCCTCGAGGGTGTTTTCCTCCAGAACAGGTGCGTGTGTTGCACGGGGCTTCCTACAGGAAGCTGGGAGATGATGGTGATGGGTGTCCTGTCCCCTCCTGTAGCTCAGTTTTCCCAGCTGGCGCAGCTGAATCCCCAGGAGCGCCTGAGCCGGGAGACGGCCCTCCAGCAGAAGCAAGTGTCCCTGGAGGCCTGGCTGCAGCGTGAGGCCCAGACGCTGCAGCAGTACCGCGTGGTAAGTGGGATCTGCGTCCTCTCTCCTCTCCTCCCAAGCTTTGCAGTCCGCATCCTGAGCTATCCGCGAAACCCGAGGGAGGGCTAAGGCCAGGAAGAGAGCAGGACCCGAGAGAGCTGGAGGCCAGATCCTTCTTTCCTGTGGGGGGCACTTGAGGCAGAGCAGGTCTGGGAGAGGGGAAGGCCTGTGCCTCCCGAGTGAGGCCTGCAGGGTTGTTGTCTGGGAGCCCAGGAGGGCCTGCTGTCCCTACCTCCCTTCAGGAGCTGGCCGAGAAGCACCAGAAGACCCTGCAGCTGCTGCGGAAGCAGCAGACCATCATCCTGGACGATGAACTGATCCAGTGGAAGCGGCGGCAGCAGCTGGCAGGGAACGGAGGGCCCCCCGAGGGCAGCCTGGACGTGCTACAGTCCTGGTAATGGGGGATGGCCCGGGGCAGGAATGGTGCTACCAACTACTCATTCTGCCTCCTGCGTTTCCTTGAGCAGCCAGCTCGCTCCACCCCGTGGCAAGGCTTCGTTCACTAGGGGTTCTGGTTTCTGATAGCGACTTTGGGGCCCCCATCTTGTGCCACCTGCCCAGGAAGGGAGTCACTGTGCTAGGGAGGGGGCAGGAGGGCAGGGCTGGGTGTGCGGAGCAACACTCAGGCTGAGTGGACTCAGTTTGGAGTTGCTGCTCCCAGATGGTTCTGTGTGTTCCTGAGAGGCAGGGCACTCTGCTCTGCTCTGCTCTGCTCTGTGAACAGGGGCGGGAGCTTAGGTACAGAGCCTTCCCTGGTGAGGCTGGAGCTGGGACTTGGGGCCTGGAGCCCGGGCGATGGGGTGACTCTATTGCCCTCCCGGTGGCCTGGGGCCCCCGTGCAGGTGTGAGAAGTTGGCCGAGATCATCTGGCAGAACCGGCAGCAGATCCGCAGAGCTGAGCACCTCTGCCAGCAGCTGCCCATCCCCGGCCCAGTGGAGGAGATGCTGGCCGAGGTCAATGCCACCATCACAGACATCATCTCAGCCCTGGTGACCAGGTGATTGCTGCCTCTGGCCACGCCCAGCCCCGGGTGGTTGCCTTGGGGGAGGCAGGTGCTTTGTCCCCTGGGGTTGGGGGGCAGCTCCTGTCTGAGTCCTTGTCTCTTGCCCGGGTCCCAAAGCCCTCTGTCCTCAGTTACAATGGCTGCTTGGTGTTGACCTTGCTGGGTTTCTGTTGTGGGCGCTACGTGGACTCCCCCCACCCCACGCCAGCCTGTGCCAGCTGCTGAGTCATTTCGCTGCCCCCTTTCCCCCCGGCCCACCATTTCCTCTGACTTCTCAGTGGCCTCTCTGGAAACAGGAGCTATGCCACATGCTCTTCCTTTACCTGCTAAACCCCAGTAGCCTCCCCACAAGGGGGACCTAGGCCCCATCTCCTGAGCCAGCATCATGTCTGGTCTGGTCTCTTGTGTCCTTGCAGCACATTCATTATTGAGAAGCAGCCCCCTCAGGTCCTGAAGACCCAGACCAAGTTTGCAGCGACAGTGCGCCTGCTGGTGGGCGGGAAGCTGAACGTGCACATGAACCCCCCCCAGGTGAAGGCCACCATCATCAGTGAGCAGCAGGCCAAGTCGCTGCTCAAAAACGAGAACACTCGCAAGTACGTGCACCCTCCCCTCATGTCTGCCTCTTTCCTCCAGTCCTTACAACAGAAACAAAGTGCTCCCGCCTCCTGGCCAGAACTCTGGATACTGCCATTCATAGTACGAGCTCCTCCTCTAGCTCTCAGAGAAAGAATTTAAGGCCTTTCTTCTGTTGCAGAAACACATGATTTTCATTCCTTTAGTAGGAATACATCCAAGAAAAATTTCTTTTATGTTAACATGTTATTTCTTAGTATTTTATGCTGCTAACATTTCCTCTAAATGACATCAATTTTTACAACTTTCTTTATTGGGTCCCCCCCAAATATTTTCTACCCTATATTTACTGAGACACTGTGTGGGTTTAGAGTCGAGTCTCTCTCTGCAGTGACTACAGTGGAGAGATCCTGAACAACTGCTGTGTGATGGAGTATCATCAAGCCACGGGCACTCTGAGCGCGCACTTCAGAAACATGGTGAGGATGGGATAAGAAAAAGAACAAGTTTTCCCTAGGGGTTGGAGGGCTTTAACCTTTTTGTCTCCTTTGCAGTCCCTGAAACGAATTAAGAGGTCTGATCGTCGTGGAGCAGAGTCAGTAACAGAAGAAAAATTTACAATCCTGTTTGAATCACAGTTCAGTGTTGGTGGAAATGAGCTGGTTTTTCAAGTCAAGGTAAATTAAAGCCTTCCTTCCTGTGAGTTGATGTGTGTGTATGTATTTTGTATCACAAAATAATTTTTTCGATCACATAGCATCTTAACTGTCAGTGAGCAGAAAGTGGGAAATCCGCATCCTTGAAATTGCATCTCCTAGATTCCCTTGAGATCTATAATAATAGGGATGCCTAGGTGGCTCAGTGGTTGAGCATCTGCCTTCAGCTTGGGTTGTGATCCTGGGGTCCTGGAATCGAGTCCCACATCAGGCTCCCTGCCTGCTTCTCCCTCTGCCTGTGTCTGCCTCTCTTTCTGTGTCTCTCAAGAATACATAAATAAAGTCTTTAAAAAAAAAAAAAAAGATCTACAATAACAAGCAATAGCAAATTGAAATAGCTGGAGATACAGGTAGGAATGAATCAAGAGAAACATCACTCTGGATGAATTTGAGTAACAGTTATAGTAAGTTTTATTTTTTTATTTTTTTTTAAATACAATGTTTATTTTTAATTTTTATTTATTTATGATAGTCACACAGAGAGAGAGAGAGAGAGGCAGAGACACAGGCAGAGGGAGGAGCAGGCTCCATGCACCGGGAGCCCGATGTGGGATTCGATCCCAGGTCTCCAGGATCGCGCCCTGGGCCAAAGACAGGCGCTAAACCGCTGCGCCACCCAGGGATCCCCTATAGTAAGTTTTAGACACTTGTTACTAGCTCTTTTTCCCTAAAAATGTCTCACATACTCATTTTCTTTTCTCCTGTTCTCCATTTGAGAAATTTCCTGCACCCTTCAGAAAAATCTAAGTAACATCTCTTTTAAAGATCTAAAATTGGGCAGCCCTGGTGGCTCAGCGGTTTAGTGCCACCTTAGCCCAGGGCATGATCCTAGAGACCCAGGATCGAGTCCTGCATCGGACTCCCTGCATGGAGCCTGCTTCTCCCTCTGCCTGTGTCTCTGCCCCTCTCTCTCTCTCTGTCTGTCATGAATAAATAAATAAAATCTTAAAAAAATAAAAAATAAAATAAAATTTCTAATTCGCCTGTGATTCCTTGAGCTATTCAGTTTCTGTATTCAAGGGTGACATTTACCGAAACTTGAGGAGAGAATGAATGTGTCATGATGAAAAGAAGAGCAAGAGAGGAAAGTGTCGCTCTTGACACTCAGCCCTTCTGTTTTGTCTTTCTAGACCCTGTCCCTCCCGGTTGTGGTGATCGTCCATGGCAGCCAGGATAATAATGCAACAGCCACCGTTCTCTGGGACAATGCTTTTGCAGAGCCTGTGAGTGAATTCCCTGGGCCTGCGGGTGTCAAGATCTTGATGCTGGTGTCATTAATCTCTTTTGTGTGTTCTCCCCCAGAAAAGCATAGAAAAAAGTGCAGTTTTCTGTGGTAGAAGACAGAGTGGAGAGTATGTGAAGAATGGAAAGAGTGTGGCCTTAGAGTCATGCCAAGGCTTAAACTCACAACCCACCGTTTGCTCACATTGTGACCACAGGGAATTCACTTTCCCTCTTTGAGCCTAAAGTTTCCCTTAAGTTTCTGCACCACAGGGATAATAGTGCTCCATAGCACTGTTAGGAAAAAGAAATTAAGTAACATGCAGGGGCACCTGGTTGGCTCACTCAGTAGAGCGTGCAAGTCTTGATCTCATCATCGTAAGCTCAAGTCCCATGTTGGGCATAGAGTTTACTTAAAAAAATAATAAATGAAATTAGGTAACATACAAAATCCGAAATGCTTGTCACATAGTCAATATTTAGTGAATGTTCTTTTGAATCCTTGTGTGAGACCATGAATGGAATTTGGGACTCCCAAGTTCCTTCTAGATGGTAGACCTCTCAGGACGCTACTTATAGTTTAGCAGTTACTTCTTGACATCTTCTGGACAATAAACGAGGGTGCCATTTAATGTCTTTTCCAAATCTTAGGTTCTTGATTCATGCCAAGTCTCTCATGAAGAATGAAATACTGTCTAAGGGAATAAACATGATTTTGTGGATTTATTCATCAAATACTATCAGAATATCACTATTATGCACTTGAGCGTTTTCAAAACATTTTCAGGAAGAGTTCTAAAAAAAAAAAAAATGGAAGAGTTCAGGGGTTACACATTTCCAGGAGCAAGTAGTCCATTAAAGCATGATAAAAGGTTACGATTGGTATTCAGGATATAAAAGTATGTCCTTCTCTAACATGACTCTAACGTGAAGAGTCTCACTGAATTCTCTCAACAGTCCTCTTTACAGAACAATATTTTTGCTGCAAAGGTGAGATTTTTAGCAGAAATTCTACGATAGCCACTCTATAGAATCCCGAGTTTGAGGCTTCTCTTAAAACTATCTGCCTGCAGCATGTCCTGATAAGCCTTCTGGATAGAATTGCTGCCTTTCCTCTCATTCCCTTCCCTGTCTGTCCACTGAGCTCATTCCTCATGTAACTTTGGCAGCTCTTGCAACATGGTCTTGCTAAATAAATTGCCTAAATTTAGGCAATGCCTGAATAAATAAGCATTTTTAACATTTTAAGTTGTGTTAATGACAAGTGTACATTTTATGCTCTTTTAAAATAAATACATGCTTATGGGAATATATTCTACAGATATATTCCATCTGTGTCAAATGTATAACTGCATTGCAGAATTTTTTGTAATAGCTAAAGGTCACTAGGCTGATACACAGATGTCCATCTATGGGGGCCTGGCTAACTATAGTACTGTTCTTCCATTCTGTGACGTATTTAGCAGCCACAAAAGAACATGTGTTTATGTGCTGATATAAGGTCTTGTAGGTATAGTATTCAGTGAAAAAAGGGAGATGTAGAACATGTAGATTTTATGCTACCGTTTATATATATGTGTGTGTGTGTGTACTTTTTTTTTTTTTTTTTTTGGTATTTACTTATTTAGAGAGAGCTGTGCGAGCAGGGGTAGGGGCAGAAGAAGGAGTAAAAAAGAGAGATTCTCAAGCAGACTCTCCACTGAGCATAGAGTTTGATGCAGGGCTTGATCTCACCACTCTGAGATCATGACTTAAGCTGAAATCAAGAGTTGGGCACCTAACCAAGAGAGCCACCCAGGCACACCCCCATTTATATTTTTAAAAAGGAAAAGTTACACATATTTCCTGGCATGCATAGAATATCTTTAGAGGCATACACACTAAACCAGATTACATACTGTTGGGACATATGGGGCTGCTGGGACACAAGGTTAAGAAAGTGACTTCACCAGGATGCCTGGGTGGCTCAGTGGTTGAGTGTCTGCCTTTCATTCATGTTGTGATCCTGGGGTCCTGGGATCAAGTCCCACATCCGGCTCCCCACAGGGAACCTGCTTCTCCCTTTGCCTATGTCTCTGCCTTTCTCTCTCTGTGTGTCTCAGTCTCTCATGAATAAATAAAATAGAAAAGAAAGAAGAAAGAAAGAAAGAAAGAAAGAAAGAAAGAAAGAAAGAAAGAAAGAAAGAAAGAAAGAAAGAAAGAAAGAAAGAGAGAGAAAGAAAGAAAAAGAAAGAAAGAAAGAAAGAAAGAAAGAAAGAAAGAAAGAAAGAAAGAAAGAAAGAAAAAGAAAAAGGAAGGAAGGGAAGGGAAGGAAGGAAGGAAGGAAGGAAGGAAAAGAAAAGAAAAAAAAAAAGAAAAGAAAGAGAAAAAGAAAAAGACTTCACCGTACACCCTTCCAAGCCTTTTACATTTTATATCACATATATTGCATTACTGGGTATTTACTCAAAAGATACAAATGTAGTGATCCAAAGGGACCTCTGCACCCCAGCATTTATAGCAGCAATGTCCACAATAACCAAACTAGGGAAAGAGCTGAGATGTCCATTAACAGATGAATGGATAAAAAAGATGTAGTATATATATAATGGACTACTACTCAGCCATCAAAAAGAAAGAGAAATCTTGCCATTTATAACAACGTGGATGGAACTAGAGGGTATTATGCAAAGTGAAATAGGTCAACCAGAAAGACAATTATTATATGCTCTCACTCATATGTGGAATTTAAGAAACAAAATGGAGGCCTGGGCAGCCCCAGTGGCTTAGCGGTTTAGCACCGCCTTCAGCCCGGGGCGTGATCCTGGAGACCTGGGATCGAATCCCATGTCAGGCTCCCTCATGGACCCTGCTTCTCCCTCTGTCTTTGTCTCTCTCTCTATCTCTCTCTCTCTCTCTGTGTCTCTCTGTCTCTCATGAATAAATTAATAAGATCTTTAAAAAGAAAAACAAAATGGAGATCATAGGGGAAGAGAGGAAAAGGTAAAACAAGATGAAATCAGAGAGGGAGACAAACCATAAGAGACTCTTAATCATAGGAAATAAACTGAGAGTCGCTGGAGGGGAGGTGGGGAGGGGGACATAGTAACTGGGTGTTGGACATTAAGGAGGGCACATGATGTAATGAGCACTGGGTATTACATAAGACTAATGAGTCATTGACCTCTACCTCTGAAACCTGTAATACATTATGTTAATTGAATTTAAATAAAAGTTTTTAAAATAATAAATTTTATATCATGTGAAGCAATTGCCTTGTCCAAAAAAAATTATAATAATGAAAAAATGAAGTATTGTGACTGAATGGAACGAAAAGCAGTTTATTAAAAATTCAAATTGTAACCTGTTTCTCGATAACAAGTGGTCCATAGTTTCCATTCTTCCACATGAAATTTTTTCATGTTGAGCTGGAATTCAAGGATCACACTTGTGCACACACATGCATGAGTGCACACACAATTCTCTCTGCCTGCACCTAGAAAACTTAGTCTTTCAGATTTCTGCTCTCCTGAGCTTACAGTGTAAGAGGCAGACCTTGGTCACATTTTGTTTTTGTGGCTCTTAGAATTAGGATGAGACTGTGCATTCAGCAGCTCTTTTACAGAACACCATAGATAGCTTGAGGGTACCTTTTAAACTATATGTGAGGAAGGGAAAATGGAAACTTCTGAATTTCACAGAACCACATATGTCAAAAAAAAAAAAAAAGCTAGAACTTATCCTCAGGCTTTAGCAAGACAAATGTTTGTAACTGCATTGAGCCATCAATGTTTTTGTTTTGTGGGTTGAGTGAATAAATCACACACTGTTTTCTCATAAGATTCTGGCCTCTCTCCCTCTCAGGGCAGGGTGCCATTCGCCGTGCCTGACAAAGTGCTGTGGCCACAGCTGTGTGAGGCGCTCAACATGAAATTCAAGGCCGAAGTGCAGAGTAACCGGGGCCTGACCAAGGAGAACCTCGTGTTCCTGGCACAGAAACTGTTCAACAGCAGCAGCAGCCACCTTGAAGACTATAACAGCATGTCGGTGTCCTGGTCCCAGTTCAACAGGGTGAGGGACCCACCGCCAGCTGCCATTAGATCAGTCCCTCCAAACTAGATGCCTTCTGGAGTCTTCCTGCCCTGGCCACTTGTTCTTCATGACTCTAATGAAATGTGCCCAAAGCAATAGAAAGTTCCTGAATAGATGGATAAGCACATACTTTTTTTTATGTAGAAAATTAGATCTTTGAATAAGTAAGCTGGGTTGTATGTGAGGTTAGTGCTTTTTTTTTTTTTTCCTTTATAAAGGAAACAGAGCAAAGCAAATGACATATCTCACAAGAAGTAAAGCTTTTGTGATCCGAAGTCTATATATAGTTCTTTCCCATTGACTCTCTGATGCTCCCTGCTGTGTAATCCTGTAAAGCCAGGTTAACCATGGGACCCTCAGCCCACAAAAGGAAATACTGATGGTGGAAACTTCTCCTCTGGCATTGAGTAATTGAGATGTGACCTGTCGCATCTTTGACTTCAAAGCCAACTTTTGTTTCTTTGCTTACAACCCCATCCCCAGGTGTTTTTTTTTTTTTTTTTTTTTTTTTTTTTTTTTTTTTTATCCCCAGGTGTTTTAAAAGCCCTCATTCAAAAACAGCAAAGAGGGGATTCCTGGGTGGCTCAGTGGTTGAGCATCTGCCTTCAGCTCAGGGCCTGATCCCAGAGTCCTAGGATTGAGTCCCACATTGGGTTCCCTACATGGAGTCTGCTTTTCCTCCCTCTTCCTACGTCTCTGCCTTTCTCTCTGTGTCTCTTGTGAATAAATAAATAAAATCTTAAAAAAAAAAAAAAAAACAGCAAAGAAAGAGCGCAGATCTGAGTGAAAGTGTTTGTAGCAGAGGGCCACTGGGTGTTGGTAATCGCTTTGCTGTATTTTCTCCCTCTTTTCTTTTCCTCTGTATTCGTGGTGGTTTGTTTTTGTTTTACTGTAGGACCATTTGGTAAAATTCAGGCAGGCACGTATAATTGTATGATTCTGACAGTGTGGATGTTTGTTTTCCATTTAATTTTTTTCAATTTAAGTACATGCAGGCAATATTCAAGGTGTTACTTGGCCTTCTTGTGTTCACTGTCGTATCTCCAATCAGGAGAATTTACCAGGACGAAATTACACGTTCTGGCAGTGGTTCGATGGTGTGATGGAAGTGTTAAAAAAGCATCTCAAGCCTCATTGGAATGATGGGTGAGAATCGGCATTTCCTAAGTCAACAATAGAGTATGAAGCTCTTCTTTCTGCTGCTAAAACATCACATCTGCTTCTCCTCCTTTGGCCTTTGTGATCTAGGGCTATTTTGGGTTTCGTGAACAAGCAACAGGCCCATGACCTACTCATTAACAAGCCTGATGGGACTTTCCTGCTGAGATTCAGCGACTCTGAAATTGGCGGCATCACCATTGCTTGGAAGTTTGATTCTCGTGAGTTGTTCCCTTTTTAAACCTACCATGGCTCTAGTTAGCTGCTTTTTTTGTGAAATTACTTCAACAAATGACTTATTGAGCACTAATTATGGGGTCAGTTCTGATGAAGGGCACACAAATGGATCACCATGAATGAGGCAGCTGGATTGTGAGCTTATTTCAGTAAATTACTTGGATAAGTTAGAGTCCTTAGAGTGGAAGTAATAGGCTATTTTAATTATTCCTTTATTCTAATCAACATAAAGGCATGGCCTTTATGGGTGATTATTTCCACCCAAGAACAGTTCTTTCCTCTGATCCTCACAATAAGATAACAGTAGCTCATTAGTTTTTTTGCAGCTTAAAAATATTAAGTTTTTCACAGCTTCATGCATTATCTGGCTATGGACATGCTTTCTGTCTCTCTCATATACTTCTGTACAGAGATCAAGGATTGGGGTCAATCAGAACTATTTCTTCTACAGAGGAACTAAAAGCCATTTGAACTTGAAGCTACCTGATATCATTGGATCTCTAAGGAAGTGCTGTATGCATTACCTGCTTATCTCCCCATGGCTTTTATAAATCACTTGACCTACAACCTGTGGTTATTGGTTTTATTTTTGTTTTAAGATTTATTCACTTACATTAGAGAGAGAAAAAAAAAATAGGAGGGGGAGAGGGAGAGAGAACCCCAAGAAGACTCCCCACTGACCTTGGAGCCCATCACTGAGGCTCACTACCACAACCCTGAGCTTATAACCAGAGCTGAAATCAAGAGTCAGAAAATTGACTGAGCCACCCAGGTACCCTACCACTTGTGGTTATTTTTAAATGGAGCTCTTTATGGGGACAGTAATAACTCATAACACAGAGCTTTGGTTTGTAGCATATTTGGGTTTTAAGATTTCCTGTTCAGAAATCATGCTTAGAATATGATTATTCTGTTTATTGTTCTAGAGGAAAGAATGTTTTGGAACCTGATGCCTTTTACCACCAGAGACTTCTCCATCCGGTCCCTAGCTGACCGCTTGGGAGACCTGAATTATCTTATCTATGTGTTTCCTGATCGGCCAAAAGACGAAGTGTACTCCAAATATTACACACCAGTCCCATGCGAGCCTGCCACTGGTAACAATGTTCGCATTCTGATTTGATTTTGTTGTGATTTTAGTTTTCTTTTAGTTTTTTTTTTTTGCGTGTGTGTGTGTGTGTGTGTGTGTGTGTGTCTGCCTGTCTTGCATGAAAACCTACATAATAAGTATTTAGTTATTGGTATTCAAGCATTATTCAGGGCAATCGTAAATCCTGGACTATATTTTTCAGTCATATAGGTAATATTTGTTGCTAAGCTTATTTTTTTAACGATTTTATTTATTTATTTATTCATGAAAATACACAGAGAGGAGAGAGAGAGAGAGAGAGGCAGAGACACAGGCAGAGGGAGAAGCAGGCTCCATGCAGGGAGCCCGACGCGCGGGACTCGATCCCAGGTCTCCAGGATCATGCCCTGGGCTGAAGGCGGCGCCAAACTGCTAAGCCACCTGGGCTGCCCTGTTGCTAAGCTTAAATCAAACAAAATTAGAAAGATAAAAATTGTTTTTCAAAACAGAGATGGTTTCATTGTTTTCTAAGCATAAAGGTATTCTGTGTTAATTGTAAAATTTCCAGAAAAGTATGGCAAAGAAAACAGATACCACATAACATCTCTCACCTAGAGATTAACCACTGTAAAAAATTCAGTGAATATTGTTCCCATCAATGTAGACGTGTATTCTGCATTACATCAGTCACCAGATGCCTGTTAGGTACTTCCTGTGTAGAGATGACAATCTAGTAGAGGAAGGAGGGCAACAAACAAATACATTTATTTAGTGATGGATGCTATGAAGACAAGAAAGCTTGGTAAAGGGTTAGATGTGGGACAGGGAGAAGGATGGGGGGTGACATTTCACTAGACAAGTGGTGGTCAGGCAAGGTCTCCCCGAGGAGGTGCTGTCAGCACAGAGCTGAATGAAGTGAGGAAGCTAGCCACACAAAGATCTTGACAAAAAAACTTCTCAGTTGAAAGAAGTGCAAAAACCCTGATGTGGGAGTGAGGTTGGTGTGTTTGAAAAACTCCATGAGGACCCAGGAGATAGAGCTAATGAGCCAGAAAGAAGAGTGTAGGAGGTGAGGCCAGAGCAATAGAGGGGCCAGACTGTGTCAGGCTTGGAGTCCAGTAAATGTTTTGGGTCACACCATATATCATCTTTTGTGATCTGATTTTTTTTCTCCCACTTAAAAATATACCATAGGCAGAGTTAGCAGGTCTGTAAATATAATCGTACAACATTGCTTTAATGATTGCATAGGATTCACTATATAGTGATTCAATGTCAGTTATTTTGAAAGATTTACAATTTAAGTTATTGACAGTTTTCTGTCATGAATTAATATCGAGATAACCTAGGGTACCTGACTGGCTCATTCATTAGAGCATATGACTCTTGATCTCAAGATCAAGAGTTCAAGCCCCATGTTGGGGGTAGAGCTTACTTAAAAAATATATAAATAAATAAATATACTGAGATAAAATGGTGCATACATCTTGGTCAACTATTTCCCTAGGATAGACTCCTAAAGTAGAATTCATGTCGAAGAGTATATATACTTTTTTTTTAGATTTTATTATTTGAGAGAAAGAGAGCATAAGTTGGGGGGCAGAGGGAGAAGGAGAAGCAGGTACCCCCCTGATCAGGGAGCCCCACATGGGCTCAATCCCACAACACTGAGACTATGACCTGAGCTGAAATCAAGAGTTGGATACTTAACTGACTGAGCCACCCAGGCGCCCCTAGATTTATGTGGTAATTTGGATTAAACTTATCATGGTTTCTTGTTAGCACAGCTAATCTAGATTTTTAAATCCTATTTTTTTACAGCATTTCTTTGGTTTTTATCTTTTTCTGCCAATCCATAAAATTCTTTTTTTTTTTCATAAAATTCTTTATAAACTATGAAACACAAAAAGCATGCAGTATTATAAAAAAGTAGTTCCTCACATTTGAAGCCTTAGAAGAAGCTGGTTAGGATAAGAAGCAACTTGTAAACCATGTAGCATTTCACTGTCTTGGACTTGGTTACCAATATAGGTTGTAAATCCTCCCTCTGAACATCATTGTAGGGTCTATCAATCAAGCACTTTTAACATTTCGTAGTTCCCGGCAGCCAAGGTGGCTCAGCGGTTTAGCGCTGCCTTCAGCCCAGGCGTGATCCTGGAGACCCGGGATTTAGTCCCATGTGGGGCTCCCTGCATGGGGCCTGCTTCTGCTTCTGCTGGTGTCTCTACCTCTCTCTGTGTGTCTCGTGAATAAATAAATAAGATCTTTAAAAAAAAAATTTCCTAATTGCCAAAGGGTATGGAATACATAATTAGATGTTAACTTCCCTGAAATCATTGCCTTCCACATTCACCACAGGGATACAAGCCTACTTGTGATGGGAAAGAGCACTACAATTTAATGGTCATCTAAAAGTAGAGTTTCTGTTGGACAGAAGAATTATTTTAAAAAAAAAACATATTTTATTCATTCATGAGAGACACAGAGAGAGAGAGGCAGAGACACAGGCAGAGGGAGAAGCAGGCTCCACGCAGGGAGCCCAATGTGGGACTCGATCCCGGGTCTCAAGGATCACACCCTGGGCCGAAGGCAGGAGCTAAACCGCTGAGCCACCCAGGCGTCCCTGGACAGAAGAATTAGAGGGAAGTTTATACTCTCTGATGCACACACAGAAAAGCCCTAATAAAACTTATTATGGTATAATGTAATTAATTTTGTGAGTATAAAATTAAAGCACTTGTATTTATAAGCATTTTCCTTCTTTTTAAGATTTATTTTTTTATTTTTTTATTTTTTTTAATTTTTATTTTATTTTTTATTTTTTTATTTTTTTTATTTATTTATGATAGTCACAGAGAGAGAGAGAGGCAGAGACACAGGCAGAGGGAGAAGCAGGCTCCATGCACCAGGAGCCCGATGTGGGATTTGATCCCGGGTCTCCAGGATCGCGCCCTGGGCCAAAGGCAGGTGCCAAATCGCTGCGCCCACCCAGGGATCCCAAGATTTATTTATTATTTGAGAGAGAGCGAAAGAGAGAAAGCACAAGCAGGGGGAGCAGCAAAGGGAAACGGAGAAGCAGGCTCCCCATCAAGCAGGGAGCCCGATCCCAGCACCCCAGGATCATGACCCAAACCTAAGGCAGATGCCCAGCTGAGTGAGCCACCCAGCTGCCCCTTAAAGCACTTATATTAGAGTTAGTTACTTGAAGATTGAACATTGAATCAAATTCTCAGGATTTTACAGGGTTTTTTTTTTTCCTGTTATTCAAAATAGAAAATAAAGTTCTCAATCATTAAAAAAAAAAAACTCTTTATCCTCTTGACCATACTCACATAGCCAAGCAACAGTGATTCCAGAGACCATCCAGTCAAATTCATTCCTTTCTTTGTTTTCTTGGTGCAACAAGTGTTTGTACCCCTCCCACTTGAAGGTCTCCAGTGATCAGGAAATCAGTTCTTCCCGAGACAGCCCGTTTATTTTGTGGGCAGTTCTAATTATGACAGCATTCTTCTTTCTGTGGTTGAAATTTTGTCCTCTTCTTATCTCCTTCTAATTTTATTCCCTGGGATACAAAGCAAATCCTGTCACTCTGCTGCATCTGTAACTTTAAGCTTTTGAGATATTTTTTTGTTTTTATACTTAATGTACAATTAATGTTCGGTTTAGATTTGTACTAAAGTATATATTTTCTGTGGCTTGAAGAATTTATTAACACACTCAAGCCAACTCGGAAGGTAACTTAACTTGCAGTTTTAGTATTGAGGCTTCCCCTAGACCAGGTCCAACTAACATTAAAATATTAAGTGCTTGTATCAGATCCTAAGATAGAATTAGGTGGTTGTGTCCTATCCTGAAAACTGTGATTTTTAAGAGAGATTGCATTTTTATTTCACTGAGAACTTCGGTTCTCATCACTGTTCCCCCTTCTTGGCAGCTAAAGCAGTAGACGGATACGTGAAGCCACAGATCAAGCAGGTGGTCCCTGAGTAAGTACCCAGGGTCCAGCTCTGGCCTCCCACTGCCTCTCTCTTCCCCTCAGCCCCCTCACCCCTCACCCCTGCCCCTCCCGTTCACAGGCCCTGCGTGGCCCAGCCCTCCCTTCCCCCTGAAACCTGGCTCAGTTTCCCCCTGGAGAGGGAACTGGGCTTAGTATCAGTGGGACCAGTACCCAGGGCCCCAGGCCCACATCTGGAGTCCCAGGCACAGTGGGCAATTTGTCCTTCCACACCCCCTGAGCCCTCCCCAGGTCAGCTGCTGCCGTGAGGCCGCTGAGGCTCTGCCTCGTTTCTCCTGCAGGTTTGTGAGCGCATCTACAGATTCTGCTGGGGCCAGCGCCACCTACATGGACCAGGCCCCCTCCCCGGCCGTGTGCCCCCAGGCTCATTATAACATGTACCCACAGAAGTAGGTTGTGTTCTCACAGGGCTTCTCGGGGAGGACCTGGGCACCTGGCCTCAGGCTGGGCCCCCAGAGGGCTGGTGGGCAAAGGGACCCAGAGCTCCTGTAGGTCTAAGACCACCCAGGCTGGGCTCTGGCATATATCCAGGTAGGAGAAAGATTCAACCAGAAGATATTGAGAGTTTAGAGTGGATTTGGGCAAATGTCATCTCCCCTTTCCCAAAGTGGAGATTTTTCTTGCTCTGTATAAGGACCAGATGGGCTTTAGATATGTGGACAGCCAGGATAAGGGGGAGCTGGGGTGGGTATGCTAGTTTGAGTCTCTATCCAGATAGCAAGAGGATTCTTTTTTTTTTTTTTTTTTTAAGATTTTATCTATTCATTCATGAGAGACACAGAGAGAGAGAGAGAGAGAGGCAGAGACACAGGCAGAGAGAGAAGCAGGCTCCATGCAGGGAACCCAATGTGGGACTTGATCCTGGGACCCCCAGGATCACAAGCCCTGGACCAAAGGCAGGCGCTAAACCACTGAGCCACCCAGGGATCCTCTAGCAAGAGAAGATTCTACTCTCCACTGTTTAAATCATGAGTATCTTTTCCCATGAAGCCTAGGCCAAGGGTGTAGGCAGCCTTGGGCCGTTCACTTGGTAGGGTTTGGGGCTTCGCTTGGTCTCTGCTGCTTATCATTAGGTCTGACAGCCTTTCCCTTCCCTTCATTTTTTCTTTTTCTTCCAAGCCCTGACCCCGTCCTTGACAATGATGGGGAGTTTGATCTGGATGACACGATGGATGTGGCACGGCGTGTGGAGGAGCTCTTAGGCCGACCTATGGACAGTCAGTGGATCCCTCACGCACAGTCGTGACCCCGCATCTCCACCTGCAGCTTTTCCGTCCTCGCCAGAGGAGTTACTCTTGTGGATGTTTTAATTCCATGAATCGCGTCTCTTTGGAAACAATACTCATAATGTGAAGTGTTAATACTAGTTGTGACTTTAGTGTTTCTGTGCATGGTGGCACCAGTGAAGGGAGTGTGTGTGAATGTGTGAGTGTATGTGTGCGTGCGTGCGTGAGTTTGCACGTTGGGCTGTTTCTCCCCCTTGCTGTGCAGAGTGTAGTTGCAGCATCGGGGCCACAAACAGAGGCTGTGGTTGTTTTAACCTTGTGCAAAAAGGCAATAGTTCTGTGAATCCTGGAACTTAGCCATGTGTCTGTTGGAGTAAGAGGACAAAGGGAGGAGAAAGCACCTCTTCTCCAGTGAGATTTGTCACTGTGTCTGCCAAGCAATTGATATATAACCATGATTGTCTCTGCTTTCCTTTGAAATGTAGAAACTGCCTTTTGAAAAAGAAAGCCTCCCTCCATCTTTCCCTGTCCCCCACCCCTGTTTTCCTGAGTAGGGATGGGCAAAGGGGAAACACACCATGATTGTTGGGACAAGGGAAGTCATGGGTTGTCTGATGGGTAGTGGCTTTTTAAATAATGCTTATAGCCCATCTACATGTTCTCTCCCTTGCCCTCCTTCCTTCCCCTCTGTGAAATTGCCACTCAGTCCTGTGTTTGTATACACGCACAGACACATTTGATGAACCAGGGGAAAGAGGGTCACATAATCGCAGCTTACAGTGTTGATGTCCTTTGTGTCGTGGCCAGAGTGGAAGGAAAGTCGGCTTGCTACCCAGAGCAGCTGCCCCCCGCCATCCCCGGTCTGCCCGTCCTTCCACCCAAGTGCGGCTACCCCAAGGCTTATTGATAATGGCTGTTTGCACATGGTGGTGTTACGTTTCTAAATTGGGATTTCTTGTTTTCCTCTTCCCACCCTCATCTGACATCACAGTTCTTTTGACCTGTGGCGGGTTCTGTGGCATTCGTGCCCAGGTCACCTCGTTTCCCTTCACTGTTCACATGGGCTGTCTTGGGGAGGGGGTGGTAGGAATGCAGCCTGAACCTGGGGCCGGCGTGTTCCGCGCTCTGTTGCCCACTTGGTACGGGCTGCTGGGTGTCACGCGTTGGTAATTTGGGAAATGCAGTCAGTGGATTTCCTAGGAAGTTTGGTAAGCTGCAAAAACAAAACAGCTTCAGTACAACATTGTCCACAGTTTCTTCCGTAGTTTTACATCAAATGGAAGGAATGGGCTATGGCAGTCAGGTGGGAAGAGGGGAAAGCAGATGTAGCTTTTGGGGTAGGCCTACAAGGTCACTCACCCCTGGCCCCCCTCTCCAAAAGAAGGAATGGCCCTAAAAACCTTATTTTTATACATGTGAGTAAATAAACATATTTTTTTTACAAAAATGACTTCTGAATTTATCAGTGTTTTGATGTTAAAGGAAAATATTCCTCTGTAGTAAATTATTTATTGGAAGATGACTTTTTAAAAGCTGCTGTTTGTCCTGGCTTGGTTTCATACACTGATTTATTTTTCTATGCCAGGCAGTAGAAGCTCTCTGCCTCTGAGGAGCAGGCCGACCCCTCCATGACACCAGCATTGACACAGGATGCGGCTAAGCCCTTTACACACCCCTCAAGATTTGATTAAAATTCCAACCGTGAGGCTGAGACTGTTGGGGAAAAGGGGAAAGGAAGCCTGACTGCTCTGGGACCCAGTCTTAAAGAGCCCTTACCTGCCTGTCACTCAGGCTTCACCGACACTCACCTCTGAGGCCCGGAGTTCAGCAGCCCTGCCGCCCGGCCGTATGGGGCAGGGACTGACTCGCTTCCAGACTGGTAGCACACCCAGCCCCAGGGAGTGCTGTTGGCACTAGGGGTGCTGGGACTGGCAAGTGTGGCTGCCCAGAGCACAAGGGTTCCGTGCTGGTACAGTTGCTGAGCTGTCCTCAGCTTTCCTTAGGCTGTGCCTATAGATGGGAGAGATCTTTGACCGAAAGGTGTGCTCGCTATCTGCATTGTATTTTCTCTTTTCTCCCTGCTCCTGCAAACCACAAAAGAGGCAGTGACAAGTCTTGACCACCTCTGCCTCTCACTTGCTCACACACACACACACACACACACACACACGTCATCAAAACATTTCAATGTGTGGTATGTGCAGGGTTTTGTAGGGGGTTGGGGAGACTAAAAGTGAATATAACTTAAAGTGGAAGTATACTTTTTATAATTTTTCTTTTTAAAACTTTGTGAAATTATTTCAGATACATATTTATTTAGTGTTGAGGCAGATTAGTCTATAGCCACCAAAAAAGTATTGTGTATAATTTGGGGCAGTCACAAAATTGTGTATTTTATGTTACAATAAAGGCTTCCTCTGAAGGGACAATATTGAATTCTGTTTTTATTTTTTTCCTATCAGGAGGTCAGAGAAAGTAGCTTTGATAGGGACATATTTGAAATCATCAGTGGAACTGTGAAAAGCAGAACTAGTTGGGAACTGGCCTCAGAGAGTGTCTTCAGCTTTGAAGGCAGAGGGGGCATTTCTGACCTTCCTATTCATAAGATGGTTTAAAAATCAGAATGATAGTCTGTATCTCCTAGCCACCTGATAAACACTCTTCCTGTTAGAAAGCTCATCCTTAAACTTCACATTTGAAGTGCCCACCCTATGCTGGGTATGGTGTGTGGGAGGAGAAATCGTCCTGTCCTCAAGAGGATTATAGTTGGGGAAAGCCAGCAATACAACCAATCATGATAGGATATTGGCTCCTGCTGCAAAAAAGTTATCCTGAGGCCAACACTAAATACTAGAGAATAGGGAGGAAGGGCACCAATTAGTTTGAGCTGACTCCTAAAGAACAAAGAGTTGAGAAAGGAGAGGTATTCCTCCAGAGAGACCAGTGCAGGCAGAGGCTGGAGATGACGGAGGGTGTGATATGGCTGGATAAAGTGATTTGTGGTTCTAAACCCAGGCATGCATCAGAATCTTTTGGGAGACTGGTTTAGAGCACAGATCGGGCCAGCCCGGGTGGCTCAGTGGTTTAGCGCCTGCCTTCAGCCCAGGGCTTCGAGTCCCATGTTGGGCTCCCTACATGGAGCCTGCTTCTCCCTCTGCCTGTGTCTCTGCCCCTCTCTCTCTCTCTCTCTCTCTGTCTCATGAATAAATAAAATCTTCAAAAGAAAAAAGAAAAATATATAGCAATCAGCTAACAATAAGTGTAACTTAGCTGGGTGTGGTCAGGGAAAGAGATCTGTGAAAATAACTGTCATGTGAGGGCAACTGTGGGCATACTCAAGTCTGTACCCCCTTATTGAGCAATATCTAGCTTCACGCCATATGAGGGTGGGTGGTGGGAAGTAGAAAGACTCCCTAATATGATCCAGCCACTCACTAAACATGTAAATAATAATAACAAACCCTGGAAAATTCACAAATATACAGTAAACAGTATACTCCTAAATAGCCAAGTGAAAAAGAAGAATAAATTTAAGTAGTCACACTTCACAATAAGTAAGTCAAAACACTACAAAGCAACAGTAATCAACATAGTGTAATACTGGCATGAGGATAGACATATGGATCAGTGGAATAGAAATCAGAGTGCAGAAGGAAACCCATGTGTCTATGGTCAACTGATTTTTTTTTTTAATTTTAAATATTTATTTATGATAGCCACAGAGAGAGAGAGAGAGGCGCAGAGACACAGGCAGAGGGAGAAGCAGGCTCCATGCACCGGGAGCCCAATGTGGGATTCGATCCCGGGTCTCCAGGATCGCGCCCTGGGCCAAAGGCAGGCCCCAAACTGCTGCGCCACCCAGGGATCCCCCTGATTTTTTTTTTGAACTGATTTTAACAAGGGTGCCAAGACCATGCAATGGGGAAAGAATAGTCTTTTAAACAAGTGGTACTGAGACAACTGGATAGCCACATGCCAAAAAGTAAATTTGGAACTTTACATCACATACAAAAATTAACTCAAAATGGATCAAAGAAAAAAAAAAAAAAAATGGATCAAAGACCTAAATGTAAGAGCTAAAACTATAAAACTCTTAGAGGAAACCATAGAAAGCTTCATGACATTGGATTTGGCAATGATTTCTTGGCCATGACACCATGAGCAACATAAGGTAAGTTGGACCTCATAAAAATAAAAACTTTTGTGCATCAAAAGACAGCAGAGTGAATAGGCAACCCACAGATGGGGAGAAAATATGTGAAAATCATATGTCAGATAAGGAATTAATATCCAGAACATGAACTCTACAGCAACAATAATTTTTAAACAGGATGTGAACAGATATTTCTCTAAAGATACACAGGTAGACAATAAGTACACAAGAGAGGCTCAATCATTAGAAATCATTAGAAATGTATATCACAACCACAATGAGATACCATTTCTTACTCATTAGATTGGCCATTATCAAAGCAAAACAACAACAACAACAAAAAATAACTGGTAGGGTACGTGGAGAAATTGGAACCCATATGCATTGCAAGTAGGCATGTAAACTAGTGCAGCGACTACTACCATGGAGAAGATAGCGTGGAGATTCCTCAAAAAGTTAAACAATTCCCATGTGATCCAGCACTTCCACTTCTGGGTATATACTCAAAAGAATTGAAAGCAGGGATCCAAAGAGATATTTGTACACCCATGTTCATTAGCAACATTATTCACAATAGCCAAAAGATGAAAACAACAGAAATGTCCATCAGTGGATGAATGGATAAACTAACTGTGGTCTAGACAATGGATAGACCACAAATACAATGGAATATCATTCAGTTTTTAAAAAGAAGGAAACTCTGACACATGCTACAACATAAGCAAATCTTGACATTATGCTGAATGAATTAGGCAGACACTAAAGGACAAATATTGTACAGTTGCCTTTATACCAGCTACCAGGAATAGATTCATAAAGACAAGATAGAATCATGGTCATCGGAGAATGCGGGGAGGAAGAATGAAGAGTTACTATTTAATGAGTAGAGTTTCAATTTAGGAAGCTGAAAAAGTTCTGGAGATGGATGGTGGTGATGGTTGCACACAATGTGAATGCCACTGAAGTGGATACCTGATATGGTTAAAATGGTAAATCTTATGCATCTTTTATCACCATAAAAAATAAAAACCTAAATGTAAGAGCTAGGATTATAAAACAATTAGAAGAAAGCATAGTATTCTTCATGACTTCAGATTTTGACAATGGACCCCTAGATATGACACCAAAAGCACAAGCAACAAAAGAAAAAGTAGATAATTGGACTCCCTCAAAATTAAAAAAAAAAAAAAAAAAAAAAAAAAAAAGGGCAGCCCCGGTGGCGCAGCGATTTGGCGCCGCCTGCAGCCCGGGGTGTGATCCTGGAGACCCGGGATCGAGTCCCACGTCCTGGCTCCCTGCATGGAGCCTGCTTCTCCCTCTGCCTATCTCTCTCTCTCTCTCTCTCTCTGTGTGTCTCTCATGAATAAATAAATAAAATCTTTAAAAAAATGAAAAGACAACTCACAGAATGGAAGAAAATATTTACAAATCATCTATCTGACAGGGGACTTGAATGTACAATATGTATAAAGAACCCTTACAACTTAATAATAAAAAGACAAATAGCCCAATAAGAAAAGGGTAAAGGATCTTAAAAGACATTTCGTCATAGAAGTCAACAAATGGCTAATTGATACACGAAAAGATATGTGATCATTGGTCATCTGGGACCATGCAAATTAAAATGGACTCTGGGGAAAAAAATAAAAATAAAAATAAAAATAAAAAGGACTCTGGGGCACCTGGCTGGTTCGGTTGGTAGAGCATGTGACTCTTGATCTCAGGATCTGAGTTCAAGTGCCACTTTGAGTGTGGAATGTACTTAAAACACACACACACACACACAAACTCAAGTCACTTCACACCCCACTAGGTTGGCTATAATCAAAAAGTCAGATAATAATAAGTGTCAACAAGGACCTAGAGAAATTGGAACCCTCATATACTCCTGGTGGGGTATAAAATAGTGCACCAGCTATGGAAACCAGTTTAGCAGTTCCTTCATCAGTTAAAGAGTTACTATAGGACCCAGCTATTCTACATTGGAATGTGATAAATCACTTGCATTCATTACATTTTTATGCAAAAAAAAAAAAACAATAATATATGTCCACAGAAGGACTTGCATGCAAATGTCTATAACAGCATTATACATAGTAGCCAAAGAACAGAGATGACCCAAATGCACATCACCTGATGAATGGGTAAATAAACGTGATGTGGCATATCCATACAATGAAATAAATATTATTTGGCAATAAAAAGGAATGAACTACAGCTACACAGTAATACATGGAAGAACCTTGAAAACATTCTAAGTGAAAGAAGCCAGATACAAAAGACCATGTGTTACATGATTCCATTTATATGAAATATCCTGAATCGGCAAATCTATTTTTAGAGAAAGTAGATTTGTGGTTGTTTTTGCTGGGGATCAGAAGGTGGGAAGGGACTGGGGTGATAGCTAAAGGGTATGGAGTTACTTTCAAGGTGATGAAAATGTCATGAAATTGCTGATGTTACACAGACCTGTGAACATAGTAGAAACCATTGAATTGTATGCTTTAAGTGGGTGACTTGTATGGTATGTAAATTGTACCTAATAAAACTATTAGTTTTTTAAGATTATTTATTTGTTTGAGAGAGAGAGAGCAGAGCAAGAGTGAGAGAGCACGAGTGGGGGGTGCACAGTGAGAAAAGCAGGCTCTCCACCAAGCAGGGAGCCCAGTGAGGGGCTAGGATCCTCAGGCCCTGGGATCATGACCCTCAGGCTCTGGGATCATGACCCGAGCTGCGCCAAAGCCAGACACTTAACCCTCTGAGCCACCCAGGCGGCCCGCTCTCACTCCTTTTAATTTCTTGTTTAGATCTTACACTTGATTTTTTTTTTAATTATAGCTTTCAGGGCGCCTGCTTCTCCCTCTCCCTCTGCTGCTCCCCCTGCTTGTGCTGTCTCTCTCTCTCCTTCTCTCTCTCTAATGAATGAATAAAATCTTTTAAAAAAAATCAATAAAAATGAGGTGCCTAGATGGCTCAGTGGTTGAGCGTCTGCCTTTGGCTCAGGTCATGATTCCAGGGTCCTGGGATCGAGTCCCACAGCGGGCTCCCTGCAGGGAGCCTGCTTCTCCCTCTGCCTATGTCTCTGTCTCTCTCTGTGTTCTCTCATGAATAAATAAATAAATAAAACCTTTAAAAAATAAAATAATATAAAAATAAAAGGGGGTGAGATCAAGGTGGGGTACCCCGACAGCGAGAGCAGAAATGTGCAAGGGAGCTCAGCTGTGAAAAGGAGGGAGACCCCTGTAAGACGGATGAAGGGTTGACGGGAGGGGTTTCAGTGTTTGAGAGCCTGGGTCCAGAGTACAGGAGGAAGGATGGCTTAACCACAGACAGCAGAAGAACCTCATTCTAGAGCAGAGGTTCTCAAACTTCACAGTGGGAGGGTAGGAGCCTAACTGAGGTGGGCACCTTGCTCCAAGCTGCAAAAAGACCTCATGTCATAAAGATGAGAGAAGTTTGTTTTTCCTGGGCATAAAGCCTACTAGCTAACACCGATGGTGACCCCAGTTAACAGGTAAAGTTGGGATGAGCTACGGGTGACAAATGGTGCCACCAAGTCCTCTTCTTTGAGGGCTAGTTATCGCTTGTCTGGATGACATGCGGGTGACGGGTTCTGGCAGCTTGGCTAAGTGAGGGAGGGAAATTCTCTTCTCCCTGTGCAATCTCTCAGTCATTGCCTGTGATGAGCATCCCATTCTGGTTTATGCTTATTCAATAATAAAAGGGCTTCCTGGGACGCCTGGGTGGCTCAGTGGTTGAGCATCTGCCTTCAGCCCAGGGCGTGATCCTGGAGTCCCCGGGTCGAGTCCCACATCGGGCTCCCTGCATGGAGCCTGCTTCTCCCTCTGCCTCTCTCTCTCTCTCTCTCTCTCTCTCTCTCTCTCTCTCGTGAATAAATAAATAAATAAAATCTTTAAAAATAATAATAATGATAAAAGGGCTTCCTTTCTCTACTACCTTTGTCAGGGAAAGCTAGTGGATCTTCGGGGAGAGGGTTTCTGGACTGGGAGACAATTTTGTTTTTTAAACAGTTCTCAAGCTTGAACCTGCTCTTCCGGGGTGCTGCGCCCTTCTCCCAACTCAGGCTGCTTCGTGGAGCTCTTTTTCCTTTTCCACACTCAGCCTTCTCCTCCTTCACCTGCAGAGTTTGAAGGCCACACTGCTTTGGCGGGAGTCCTCCTCCCGCAGGCGGGCCGGGGCGGCTCCGCGCACGTGCGGCCTCAGGCGACTGTCCCTTTAAGAGCCCCTCCCCCGGCCAGCTCCGCCCTCAGCCCGCGGCCGGATTTCCCCGTCGGGGCCCCACCCTTTAAAGCCCTGGCTCCATCTTTCTGGCTGGCTGTGAGCGCAAACCGGAGGGCCCGGGGCCCTGGGAGCTGGGAGTGGGCACAAGAGGGCTGTGACAGGTGCATATGGGCCATGGAACCACCGCCCGGGCCGCAGGAGGGACCCGGAGCCGGGACAGGGTGGATCCTGGGATGAAGCAGAGCCCCTCGGGTGGGCAGGACTTGTCATTGGTTGAGCAGCTGCTGGCTGCCAGGCACCGCGTCAAACCATTTCTGTATCTTCTGCGGAGCTATTATTATTCCCATTTTACAGACAGGGCAGCGGAGCCCAGAGCAGCAGGCTGCCTTGCCCAGGGCCCTGCAGCTAACCAAGTGGCAGAGCCAGGGTCCGAACTCAGGTCAGTGTGACTCCGAAGCCTTGATGTCCCCTCCTCTGCATCACCTGCCTGATGGGTCCTGACTTCTTCTCAGCCTTCCTTTTTCTTTGGTTTCTTGTGTGGTAGAGTGCGGTGAAGGTTGGGTTGGGTTATGGGGAGAAAGGGGTTACCCTCTCCTCCCCCCAGTACCAGAGTTTGGGTCCCTTCCTCCTCCCAGGAGCTGCTTGGAGATGCTGCTGCTACTGCTGCTGCTCCTCCTCCTCCTCCTCCTGGGGCTGCTGCTACCACTGGCCTCGCTCCGGCAGCGGCAGCTCCAGGGTGCCAGGCCGTCCTGGCTTGCCGGCCTCCAGCACCGTGTGGCAGGAGCGGCCCTGCACTGGGCAGCCGCCTGGCAGCAGCGCAGACTGGAGCAGAGCACCCTGCATGTGGGCCAGAGCCAGCAGCACGCCCTGAGGTGGTGTCTGCAGGGAGCCCAGAGGCCCCCCTGTCCCCTCACGGGGGCCACAGGTGTGTTTCCAAAGGTCTAAGGAGGTGGCCCAAACAGAAGTGCCACCAGACAGTCAGATTCTGGAACCTGAGGACTTCCCTTCTCCCCTTCTACTGCCAGCACAGAGGGGCCTGATCCAAACACCCTACCCAGGCTCAGGATTATTCAAAATGAATTCTCCATTCCTGTGCCCCAGTAGCCTTGTCCCGGGCCTCTGCTGGGCTCCTTCCTCAAGGGTCTTTTTTTTTCTTTAAGATTTTATGTATTTATTCATGAGAGATACACAGAGAAAAGCAGAGACATAGGCAGAGGGAGACATAGGCAGAGGCTTCCCGGGGAGCCTGATGTGGGACTTGATCCCAGAACCCCAGAATCATGACCTGAGCCAAAGGCAGGCGCTCAACCATTGAGCCACCCAGGTGCCCCAGGTCTTATCATTCTTACCTGAAACTCAGGAAACTGTGGCTTCAGGAGGAGTTTATGATGTCTTTGGGGCTACAGATACAAGCGCCTTCCGGAACCGTCTCCCTCTGACCAAGGCCAGCCAGGCCCAGGAGGAAGAAAGTCGGGGTCAGGAGCTGCCCCCTACCTCAACCCAGTACTACGGGGAGGTCTCCCTGCAGGTAAACTGAGAAGGCTGGAGCATAGCTGCACCAGAGGCCCCATCAGGCCAAACCTTCCCCCATCAGGGTAGACAAAGAACCCCTAACCTGGGGACTTGGGGACTGGCTCGGGCCCAGGGCCAACACCCTTTCTTGTCTCCTTCCAGGCCACCTTGCTGGGTCTGGCAGCCCTAAACAAGGCCTACCCAGAAGTGCTGGCTCCAGGGGGCACTGCCCGGGTGACCCCTACATCCCCCTGGCCTCACCCTCTCCCTTGGCCTTGGCATGCCCTGGGCCAGGTTAGCACCCCTGGAGCCAAGCACCCCGGGACCCTGCTGCAAGAGGCACTGAGGTCCCCAGGGCTGCGGGCCCTGGAAGCTGGGACGGCAGTTGAACTCCTGGACGTCTTTTTGGGCCTGGAGGCCGATGGTGAAGAGCTGGCTGAGGCAGTGGCTGCCGGGAACCCAGGGCGGGCGGCTGAGCTGCGGGAGGCCCTAGAGCAGGGGCCCCGAGGACTGGCCCTCCGGCTCTGGCCAAAGCTACAGGTGGTGGTGACGCTGGATGCAGGAGGCCAGGCCGAGGCTGTGGCTGCCCTGGGGGCCTTGTGGTGTCAAGGGCTGGCCTTCTTCTCACCTGCTTATGCCACCACTGGAGGTGAGCAGGACTCAGGGCTAGTGAGTTGGGGGCATGGGGCAGACGCCACACAGCGAGCTGCCAAGTAGTGAGCCCTACCTAATCACTTCATTTAATCCCCCCAACACCAGCAGCTCCATTTTACACATGCACAGACTGAGGCTCGTAGAGGTTAAGAGACTTGCACACATTCACGCAGCAACAGCATTTACCCCCAGGTCTGCTCCCCCCGGAACCACTGCCTCTTCCCAACCAGGGCCCTTGAGGCAGCACCCTGAGCCTGCGGGAGCCAGGAAGGAGAGGTGGAAGGGCAGCCATGGGATCAGTTGCTCAGAGACTTGGGGCCTGGGGTCCCTAGCAAAAAAGCAATGGCACCACCAGCTAAAGGGCTGCTTGCTCCCCCCCAGCGGTGGTGGGCCTGAGCCTGTGGCCAGAGCAACCTCGAGGGCTCTACCTTCTGCCCCCTGGAGCTCCTTTTATTGAGCTGCTCCCAGTTACGGAAGGAAGCCCAGGAAGAGGCTGCCTCTACTGTCCTGCTGGCCGAAGCCCAGAAGGGTGAGGAGTACGAGCTGGTGCTGACCAACCACACCAGCCTCACCAGGTGATCACCTGGCTTACCTCTAGGGCCACCTCAGGCCCTCCGGGACCCTACCAAGGGCCTAAGCTCACCAGCACTCCTGCCCTGTCAGGTGCCGCCTGGGTGATGTGGTACAGGTGGTGGGTGCCCACAATCAGTGTCCAGTCGTCAGGTTCGTCCGCAGGTAGGTGACTCCCTGGGGGAGCTGAGGGGCTGTCCTAGGGCCCCAGGTTCCTCTGCCTCCCCCTTCCTCCTCCCTAGGCTGGGCCAGGGCCTGAATGTGCGAGGAGAAGACATTCAAGAGGATACATTCTCAGAGGCCCTGGGCAGGGCGGTAGGGCAGTGGCCAGGGGCCAAACTGTTAGACCACAGCTGTGTGGAGAGCAGCATTCTGGGTAAGCTTCTCCATCAGCTCCTGCTCCCCATTCCTGAGTTGGTTGCCCACCCCACCCCCCGCCCATACCAAATCCATCCTGAAGGAAGAACTCTACGAAAGAGGTAAGACCCAGCCTCCTTTGCTGCTCCTAGTAAAGCCCTTCCCCACATCTAACTCCCATCCCTCCTGCTGCAGCCCCACCCCTTCCCTTTCCTGGCCTGTTTCATACTTACAATTAGGCTTTGGGTTCCTCTCCATTTACCACCCCCCCCCCTTGCCAAGAAATTCCTTTCCTCCCATGAACCTCAGGGTGAGGGAGAACAGGTAGGGGCACAGGACTCAGTGTTGGAAACCAAGAGCATGTGTGTGCATGGGGGTTTGTCTCCAGATTCCTCCGAAGGCTCTGCTCCCCACTATGAGGTGTTTGTGGCGCTAAGGGGGCTCAGGAACCTGTCAGAAGAAAATCGAGACAAGGTAAACAAGACAGGGATGGGATGTGACTGCCTGTCCTCTTCACTCTGCACGCCCCCTCCTGTCCCCGTGCCATGGGCCCAGTGCTGCGATGGGGGGGAGAGTAGGGGGAGGAGAACCTCCCTGGGGCTCTGGGAAGGGAGAGAGGTCCACAGACACAGGAGACACAGGTGAACATATGAAACGCCTCCCACACGTCTCCTGGCATCCTCAGGCGCCCACCATCCACAGGTCACACAGCCACACACCAGCCTCCTCACTCCGGCCATTCTGTTTCCAGCTTGACCACTGCCTTCAGGAAGTCTCTCCTCGCTACAAGTCCCTGCGGTTCCGGGGCAGCGTGGGCCCTGCCAGAGTTCACCTGCTGGGGCAGGGGGCCTTCAGAGAACTCCGGGCCACCCTTGCAGCCTGCCCCTCGTCCCCCTTCCCTCCCGAGATGCCCCGGGTCCTCAGGCAGAGGCATCTAGCCCAGTGTCTGCAGAGGAGGGTGGTGTCCTGAGCTGAGGCCTACCTGCTGCCCCATCCCCCTCAAAGGCCACCTGGCTCTTTCCTCTGTGGCCTTTCTGGATGGGAACCCTTGGCCAGGGTCGTGGACTCTGTCACCTGACAGTGGCCCATCAGAGCTGCCAGGCCTTAGGGAGGCTTGGCCTAGTCAGCTGCTGCCTGCAGAGCCCTGCTTGGAGCCCCAGGCCCCCTCTGGAGGACACTGCTGGAGTTTCCCCGCCACGCTGATGCTCCCGCGTCTCCAGCCAGTGCACTGTGCAAGCTCCAACTGTTGGCAGTTACTGCTCCCAGGAGCCACCCTCGGCCTATAAGAAACAGGACTTAGAGAAAAAGACCTTGGCGTCATTGTCCCTCAGGGCGACAGCTCTGAAGTGTATTCTGTGCCAGTTGTCCACAGTGATAACCTTCTCAATAACACAGTTCTTACTGGTTTTCCTGCCATCCCTCCTATCCCCACCCCCTTCTGTGGTTTCTAGGATTACCTCCCAAATAAACCTCTTGCACCAGATTCTTGACTCCGGATCTGCTTAGGGAGGAACTGTAAGAGGCCTGTTTGCTCTGCTCCTGCTGGCGGCTGGTTCCCCCCACCTTCAGCTCTGGACACCAGGGACTTTCCCCCCACTCTCCACTCCAGGTCACCCCCAGTGTGTGTGCACCTTCTTTCTATCCCAAGCTGGTCCTAAATGTGGAGGGATTGCTCCCCAACTTCCCTTGCCCTGGCTTAGCACAGGTCCCTGTCTGGCCCAACACCCACAAACCACTTTCCTGTGTAGGAACTGTACTACACATCATGAAGTATCACAACAGGAAGCAATCTCAGAGACCATCTGAGTTAACTATCCATCTTACCAGTGGGGAAACTGAGGCTTCATGAGGTTGTCAGCCTCACCCAAGGCCTTGAAGCTCCTCCTGAGTAACATGGCACCAGTTCCCCTTCAGTTGCTAAGTCTCCAATCCTGCCTCTGAATTACTTCTGAATTCCATGGCCACATCCAGGCCACCCAGCCCCCCATCAGCCCCAGGACTCCTTCCTGCTAGAACCCTCCCCTGGCTCCCCAGTGCCCACAGGACTGAGGCCAATCAGCTTAGCCTGTAAGACCCTTTGACCCACCCTGGTCCTCACTTCCTTGTCCAGCCACCTCTCCCCTATGAGGGGAGCCACAACTATGATGCCCACACCCTACTATCCCACATGAACTAAGCACTGTCACCTCCAGGTCTTTGCTCAAGTTGTGCCTTCTGTGGAATGCACCCCTCCCCCAGCCTTACCTGATAGAAATCCACCTTGCATGCAAGGCCTTTCTGGGGTCCTTTCTCCTACTGAGCTATCATCATGCTGGGCTGTCTTCTCACCTGGATTCTGGAGTCTGGGAAAACCGGAAGATCCAGTGCACACTGTGCCCCCAGCACCCATTGCAGGGCCTGGCAGAGAGCAGGTGCTCCACAGACGTGCCCTGTATAAAAGAGACTCTGGCTTGGAGATGGCACGGTCCTTCCCCCAAAGGGGCTCACTCTTTGCTGATGGTGGGATGGGACTCCATCCCCCCTCTCCAGGCAGCCTGACTAGGAAGGAAACTGCACAGGTTGGAGGACCTGCTTTCCTCTCCCTGCCCACGTTCAATTTCCAGGATTTTCCACCGTGGAGGTTGGTGGGAGGGGCAGAGAGAAGGAGAGAACTGGGGAAAGGGAGAGGCAACTAAGAAGCCTGTTCCAAGAAGGAAGAAGGCCAAGGAACCCGACAGACCCCAGGTACGGCAACAGAGGCAGAGGGCACAGACCTGCTGCCTGGCTGCCCTCCCCCCACCACACACCCCATGTGAAGTGTGGGGCTCATAGCTGCCTTCTCTTCTGCCCTAATTAGCAGCTGCCCCCCCCACCATTGTCCCAGGCCAGCGCCCCAGCCAAGGCCTCCTTTGTGCTCCCAGATTCCTGGGTGCAAGGTGGCCTCATTAGTGCCGGGAGACCGCCCCATCTCCAGGGAGCAGGCAGACAGACAAGGGGGGTACCAGGGGCACAGTGATGGCACTCCCGCTTCTGAGAGCCTTGGCGGCCATTCTTTGGGCCCAACCTGGAGACGGTCCCCCTGCAGGAGGCTAATCTTAGATTTGCCTTTGTCTGGCCCCAGAGAGGACGCAAGTACCCGCCTGTCCCCCACCACCTCAGAGCACTATAAACCCCAGGCCCTTGATCGGGGGTCACAGTCAACGGCCTCAAAGTTCCTGGCTATTCCGACCACTGCAGACAACACCCTTCCTGGCTACCCCACTCTGAGCTCCAGACGCCATGAACCCTCCCTCTACAAAGGTAAAGCCCCAGGGATAGAAGGGGTGACTCATCCTACCAGCCAGGCAATGGAAATGCTTGCTCAAGGGGCTGGAAAGAAAGCTGAGGTGTCTCTGCCCTTGGTCTTTTCCCATGTGGGATCCGAGGCAGGAGACTGATGGGGTGAAGCCTCCGCGGAGAGCCTGGGGTAGCACTAGATCCATGGCCTTCTCCTGAGAGCTCATGCATCAGGCGCGGTGCTTGCACCTGGTCTTTTGTGTCTTCCTCCTGCGGCCTGCGCTATAGGGATTAATACCCCTTTACAAGGGAGGAAGTTGTGGCCCCTAAGAGGTTTGGAAACAGGCCCGAAGCCACAGAGTGCAGTTTCCCCGGCAAGGGAGCAGGCAAACAAGACAATTTGGAACCTGCTAGCCCTTGACGTGCACGTGTTTGTCCGAGGAGAGTCTATACAGGGCCTCTGTTTCCCTGAGTGAACAAACTTCTGGTGCAAACACGCACCCGGTTTTCAGGCGCTTTAATGGGGGCACAAGGGACTAAGGGTCCCCAGAAAAGAGGGATTCACTGCCCAGGGGATCTCAAAACGCCTCCTGGAGGAGATGCTGTGCTGGGGCTTGAGAGATGAGCAGGTAAAGGAGCCAGAGAGGAGGCCTCCAGCAGAGGCAGCAGCGCGCAGAGGCAGCAGCGCGCAGAGGGCGGGGACCTAGCGGACTGAGAGGTGGGAGCGCAGGCGGCGGGGGCGGAGCCAGGTGGGCGGGGCCCGGGCCGGGGGTCTGCAGCGGGGCGCGGCCGGAGGACCCCTAGCGTCTGGCCCGGTGTCTCCCTAGGTCCCCTGGGCCGCCGTGACTCTGCTGCTGCTCCTCTTGTTGCCGCCCGCGCTGCTGTCGCCCGGGGCGGCCGCGCAGCCCTTGCCCGACTGCTGCCGCCAGAAGACGTGCTCCTGCCGCCTCTACGAGCTGCTGCACGGCGCGGGCAACCACGCGGCCGGCATCCTCACGCTGGGCAAGCGGCGGCCCGGACCCCCGGGCCTCCAGGGCCGGCTGCAGCGCCTCCTGCAGGCCAGCGGCAACCATGCGGCCGGCATCCTGACCATGGGCCGCCGCGCAGGCGCAGAGCCAGCGCCGCGCCCCTGTCCCGGGCGCAGATGTCCCGTGGTGGCCGTCCCCTCTGCAGCGCCTGGAGGGCGGTCGGGAGTCTGAGCTGACGCTCGCGCCGCGTCCTGGCCCTGCCTTCTCCTCGCTGCCCGCCGGATGTCAGCCCCCGACAAAAGGTCAATAAAGACGAGTCTCTTGGTGTGGCTGGTCTCTGTTCTGCGTGGTCGCATTCCGTCCTGCAGGGGGCGGGAGAGTCGAACTATAAAGAGCTCGCGGCCTGAAAGCCTGGCTCTGGGGCACCTCCGCCCTGGCGTCTTCCAACTGGAAACACAGAGCAAGGAACTGTGTGAGGCCCCGTGGTACGGAGACAACCGCACAGGCGCATGGTCGGAGGGAAGAATGGGGGACAGACGTATCTCGCAATGCTCTAGTAACCATTCTGTATCTCGGCCTTTACAGACAGACAGGGAAGGGAAGGGAGGGAGAGCCAGGAAGGTTGCACGGAGGAGCGGAGTCTGGCTGGGAAGGGATAGGAGCTGAGCTTGCTGAAAAGGCCAAGAATATAAGGTTCAACAGGAGCTGCACGGTGGTTGACGTTTGTGGGGAGCGGTGAGGCGCTGGAAGGGAAGGAGACAGGATCCTGCAGCCTAGATTGTGAAAGCCCTCACAAATCATCAGGCTTTACCTTTCATTCTGTAGGTACGTGGAGTCAGGAGAAATTCTTAACCAGAGACGGGACAAGGTTTTCCTGCGTCTTTAGCCAAATGCACCCCTTACCCCCAAATATACGTTGGAGTCCTAATTCCCAGTACTTGGTACAGTGATCTTATGTAGAAATAGGGTCATTGTAGATGTAATTGAGATGAAGTCATTCTGGAGGAGAGTGGACCTCTAATCTGGTATGAGGGGTGTCTTTACAAAAAGGGGGAATTTGAATGCTCAGAAACGTACACAGGGAGAAACCACGTGAACATGAAGACAGAGGTGGGGTGATGCAACTATAAACCAAGGAACACCAAAGATTGCAACATACAGAAGCTAGAAGAGAGACATGGAACAGATTCTCCTTCACAGGGATCCCTGGGTGGCTCCGCCGTTTAGTGCCTGCCTTCTGCCCAGGGCGTGATCATGGAGTCCCTGGATGGAGTCCCACATCAGGCTCCCTGCATGGAGCCTGCTTCTCCCTCTGCCTGTGTCTCTGCCTCTCTCTCCCTCTCTCTCTCATGAATAAATAAATAAAATCTTAAAAAAAAGAAAAAAAGATTCTCCTTCATAGCCTTCAGAAGGAACCATTCCTACCTTCTCTTGATCTTGGACTTCTAGCCCCCAGAACTGAGACAATAAATTTCTGTTGTTTAAACCAGTTCGTGGTCCTTTGTTATACTAGCCCTAGGAAACTCATATAACACCCAAAAGTAGAGACCCAGAAGGATGTGGCACTTTTAAGCAATCTAACAGCCCAGATAACGCCCAGTTCAGACTCTGGGGGTGAAGGTGAGGAGCTATTGGCCTGAGATGAGCACCAGCCTCTCTTCCCATTCTCACGGCTTTGTTCTGGGAAGCTGCCACGCTAAGCCCCACATTCAGCTGCTCCTGTAATTTTCTGTGTTTGTAGTGAAAAAGTCCCATGTCTGGTTTCACCTCCTGTCCTTCTTGTTGCTGCCCTGGTTTCCTCCTTGGGAGATAGAGATCAAAGACCACCAGTAAATACATCTTTGAGATTTGCAAACTGACTCTGCCCACCTTGAAGTTTTCTGGGCAGCTCGGATGGCTCAGCGGTTGAGCACCGCCTTTGGCCCAGGGCGTGAACCTGGAGACTCGGGATCGAGTCCTGCGTCAGGCTCCCTGCATGGAGCCTGCTTCTCCCTCTGCCTGTGTCTCTGCCTCTCTCTCTCTGTGTCTCTCATGAATAAATAGATAAAATCTTAAAAAAATAAAAAAAGGAATTATCTTTCTTGTCCCAGCCTCTCTTCCCACTTGAATGGCAGCAGAGAAAAAGAGGGTTCAATCAAGACTGTAGGAAGAGAGAGACAATTGCTCTCCAACACACTTAGGGTGTCCCCCAAACATGCATGATGCTATTAGGTTCTCACCACCCCATGAGTTGAAAATTATTAGCTCCATTTTACAGATAAGGAAAAAGAGGCTTGAAGAGGCTAAGTCACACATTCAGTGAGTAGCAGCAGAGTCGGGATTCTACCCCATGGACTCCAGAGCTCTTTTCATCCATCTGGCTGCACTCAGAGGCCGACCTCGCCTCTAGGAGAACTACTCAAAGCGAGGCACGAGTGAGGGTTAAGCCATTCTAGAAATTGAAATCCAGCCTTCCTATTGATCCTCCACCGGCAAAACTAGTCTCTTTAACCGATGCTGTCACACGCTCCAGCGCAGGACACCGGGGTGCTGCGAAATATCCTAACTCCAGCAGGCGGCACTGTGAACCAAACACCATTCCCAGCGTGGGAGGCGCGCGGGGAAACCCGCGGGGCGGAGCCACAAGGAGTCGCCGGGGGAAGCACGCGTGGGGGCGTGGCCACCCGGGAAGAGGGCGTGTCTGTCACCCAAGCCCCGCCCTGCCTCTTGGGTCTCTGCTCCAGGTGGGCGTGTCCCGAATTCTCTCTGGGAGAGACACGCGTGGGCCGCTCCCCCCTGGGAGGAGAGCCGCGGAGAAGGGTGAGGGTGTCGCTGGCGGCCCCTCCCCGTGCGGGCCACGTGGCGGGTGCGGGCCGAGCCCGGGGGAAAGAACTTGGCCCGCGGGGAGGTGGGGGGACCGAGGCGGCGCCAAGCTGAGCAGAGAGCTGCGGGGTTCAGAGCAGAGAGGCAGCGGCGGCGGCAGCGCCGAGAGGAGGGGAGGAGGCAGGCGGGCGCATGGGGCGCCCCGGCCCCGCCGGTAGCGCGCCCCCTCCTGCCCCGCCGCGCTGAACGCCCCCCAGCGCCGAGCCTCGAACCCCAGCCCTGAGGCCATGCCGGTCATGAAGGGGTTGCTGGCCCCGCAAAACACCTTTCTGGACACCATCGCCACCCGCTTCGACGGCACGCGTGAGTGGGGCGAGGCTGGGGCTGGGTGTTCGAGCGGGGGCCAGGTCCGCTTGGGCGCTGGCGCGGGTCCGCTAGACGTGGGGAGACCCGAGGCGGGGAGAGTGGAGTTGACGGTCTAGGAACTCCCGAAGCCGCGGGAAAGGAACAGGACTGGAGTGCACTGTGAAGGGAGGCGGGGAAAGGGCCAAGAGTGCGGGGGGCCAGGGTTGGGGGTGTGACTGGAGTCAGAAAAGGTTCTTGGTGCCGCAAAACGGAGGAGAGGCCTTGGCAGCCGCCTGCTCCCAGGCAGAGCTCTGCTGGGGGCGTGTGTGTGGGTATCCGAGACGCAGAGGTGGGACGAAGTGGTCAGGCGCTCTGGAGTCTACTTCCAGAAGGCTCCAGGATCTCCTTCCCCCAGAAGAAAAAAAAAAGAAAAAAGAAAGAAAGAGAAAAGATCAGATTTCAGCAGCACCTAGCTTGGATTAAGGTCATGCGCCCCCAAATCTTGGCTCTCCTCTGTCTGAGGGAGGTGAGGCAGGCGGAGGAGGGGTGGTCCGTGTGACGGAGGGAACTCTGCTCGCCCACCCCCAGTTTGGATTCCAGGTTCAGCACCTTGGACAGCCACATTCCCTCCTTCCCTGCCTATTCTCCCGCCTTTCCCTTTTCCTACTTTGGAGCAGAGACATCTCCCCCTGGCCCCTTTGGGTACCCTGGGCCGTATCTGGAAGGTGGGGGGAGCGACACCCGCGGGCGGAAACCAAGCCGCCGGGGCCCTAGCCGCCTCCCCACTCTCCCCCAACAGACACCTCCCTTGTTTCCATAGCTCCCATCACCGGGGCAACGGGCCCTGGGATGGAAGAAGGAGGCTGCTGCCCAGGGCCCAGAGCCTCCCAGGCACCTTCAGTCCCCATCTGCCTGTCTACCCCCCAGACACTCACCCCTCTTAGCACCTGGCACTGGTTGTGTCTCAGGCCCCTTCCCTCATCTGAGACTCTGCCCCCGGATGGCCCACAGAACCCTCCTGTGGCCTCCACCCACTGGAGCCAGATGGAGCCAGCTCAGGTTCTGCTCCTGGTGTTGCTGGATTTAAAAAAACAGCCCAGTGCTCTCAGAGTTTGAGCACTGGGACAGACCCTCTGAAATTACCTAAAGAGATGCTAAAAAGAAGACCTTCCTTGGAAGGCAGAGAATGAGGACACTAACTCATCACTGTCTCCCTCCCCCAACCAAGGAGATTTATGAGTTTGGATCATCTCTGTCTTTTGGTTTCCTATCAATAAAATGGGTGTGATATCACCGAAATCTCTGCCCTGGCTACTCTCTAATAGGATGACAGGATAGCAGCTCTGCATGCATTTTGAAAGCTGTGGGAATGTAGGGGAATCCTTTTACCTTCTCAGTGTAGTGCTTAGTATGTATCAGGATTTGTTCTCCCCAGGCAACTCATGTAACTTTCACAACAACCATGTGAGGAAGATATATTACCCCCCACTTTTGCAGATAAGAAAGCTGAAGCACAAGAGTTCATTAGCTTGCCCAAGGTTACCCATCAGAAAATGGCACAGGTGTCTCACTGGAGCCCATGTCCTTACTATATAGCTGCTCTGTAATAGTTCACCAGCTTGAAGGCAGGAGGAAAGATCATCTTCAACAGTGATCCCCATCTCAATTCCAGGCCACACTTAAGTCCCTGTCCTTTTGCTCTAGCTCTTCTTACTCTCATTTCAGAATATCCAGAAGGGGATCCAGGAATCACATGGAAGCCTAGGAAGTTTCTGGCTCTGTGACCTCTGACCACAGCTTGGGGGAGGTACTGCCCACCTTGAAGCTAGGCTCTTCTCCTGGCCTTGACCTAACCTTGACTTTTTCTTCCCACAGACAGCAACTTCCTGCTGGCCAATGCACAGGGCCCACGGGGCTTTCCCATTGTCTACTGCTCTGACGGATTCTGCGAGCTCACGGGCTACGGCCGCACAGAGGTCATGCAGAAGACCTGCAGCTGCCGTTTCCTCTACGGTCCAGAGACCAGTGAGCCAGCCCTGCAGAGGCTGCACAAGGCCCTGGAAGGCCATCAGGAGCACCGGGCTGAAATCTGCTTCTACCGAAAGGATGGTAGGGGGTCTGGCCCGCCCTGCAGCCCTGCCCAGATCCTGGACCTTACCCAGAGTCCACTTGGCATGGTGGAAGCCTGGGTACTGGTCCCCACACCACCACAAGCTGACTATATGACACTGAGTGCATCCCTGATTCTCTCTAGGCCTTGGTTCTCCCATCCAGAAGGGAAGGAGTCAGTTGACATAATCTCTGGGGTTCTTTCCATCTCTAAACCTTTGCCAAGCCCTTTGACCATGCCCAGGAACCTGGGGTGATGAAGGGGAAAGAGGTGCCTTGCAAAGGGCTGCTCACCCTCCCCTTCCATCCCTCCACATCTACAGGCTCGGCCTTTTGGTGCCTCTTGGACATGATGCCCATCAAGAATGAGATGGGAGAAGTCGTGCTTTTCCTCTTTTCCTTCAAGGACATCACTCAGAGTGGAGGCCCAGGACTTGGGTCCCCAGGAGGCCATGGGGACAGTAATCATGGTAACTGCAGGTGTTGGGAGGAGGCATGAATGGTCAGAGGTCCTTGCAAGGTCATACAAGACTTTTTCCTACCCAGCCTCCTAGGATGTGCCCCCACTTACCTCTGCACGCTTCTTTCCAACAGAAAACTCCCTTGGTAGGAGGGGAGCCAGCTCGAGACTTCGATCTGCCCGGAGGCAGAGCCGTACTGTCTTACACCGGCTGACTGGCCACTTTGGCCGCCGGCGCCAGGGAGGCATGAAAACCAATAATGTGAGTCCTATCTCTACCCCAATATCTCCCAGCTGTGATTCTAAGGCGCCCTTGCTAATATCTCCCTCCAGTGGCTTATTCCTCCGACCATCCATTTCTCATGTACGACTCTCTGCTGTGTCCCATGTGTCCTCACATTTTCCAACCCCATCTCCCTTTCTTCCCTATGATTGACATCATTCTACTCTGATGATGTCATAAGGGCAGGGATCTAGCAGCAACTATATCACTTACATCTGAATGATAAGGTTACCTCATAGGAGTGAAATCATAAGCTGTGGTTCTAGGGAGAAGGCTTCCATTGGGGTTTTGGTTCTAGCCCCAGGACCCTGATAAAGCCACAGGATTGATTCTCCAACCCTCTGTGTAGTTTGTGGGGGCTACAGGGAATGGGGTGCACTGTGCCAGTGTCCCCTCATCTCTGGGATATCCCCATCCCCTACAGGGATCCCAGACTCCAAGCGAAACTTGAAGAAGTTAGCGACCCCTCAAGCTAAGGCATGTGCCTGATTTGTCATAATCTCCTTCTCAAGCAGGGTTAAGGTCAAGCCTTATAAATACCCCACACAGGGGTCCATGGGTGGTTCAGTGGATTAGGTGTCTGCCTTTGCCTCAGGTCATGATCCCAGGGTGCTGGGATTGAGCCCCACATTGGGTTCCCTGCTCAGTGGAGAGTCTGCTTCTCCCTCTCCCTCTGCTCCTCCCCACTGCTCATGCTCATTCTCTCTCAAATAAATAAATAAAATCTTTAAAAATAAATAAATACCCCCACACAAAATATGATTTCTCAAAAGGGGACCTGAGCAGTAAGTTGGCAGAGGAAGGTAGTGTCAGGCGCCAGCCCCTGAACCCCTCTCCTGCACCTTCTATCTCCTCACGTGGTCATGCCTGCAGTGCCCACTCCCCTCCTCCCCATCCTGTGCCTCTCCCTTCTTGAAGCCTTGCCTCCCCTTTCCCTTAAATGTCCCCAACCGCCACCCCTCTCCCCCTAGAACGTGTTTGAGCCAAAGCCATCAGTGCCCGAGTACAAGGTGGCCTCCGTGGGGGGGTCCCGCTGCCTCCTCCTCCACTACAGCGTCCCCAAGGCCGTGTGGGACGGCCTCATCCTCCTTGCCACCTTCTACGTTGCGGTCACCGTCCCCTACAATGTCTGCTTCTTGGGCGATGATGATACCCCCATCACTTCGCGACACACCCTTGTCAGCGACATCGCCGTGGAGATGCTCTTCATCCTGGGTCAGACCCTCTGCCCCACATATCCTGGTGGGTGGGCTGGGGGGGACCCATGCATCCAAGCTTCGCTCCATCCTAGGCTTACAGGCCCCAGGCATTCAGAGCCCAATCATTTCTAAAGGGTCTTTGAGTCCTAATGGTCCATGCACCCTGACCCCTGACCCCTGACCCCTTCAGCCTTCAGCCTTTAGACCACTCCTCCCTAAAGAGTGGCCAGAAGCCTAGTCTGTCTTCCCCATTTCTGCCTCCAACTCCATTCTGGGTCTTAGGCTTGTTCTCAGCTTACTTAGTTTGTTGGCCCTATAACCTGAATTTCTGGGCCAAAGCCCCCTATTAACAGCCTCTTGCATTCCCAGATATCATCCTGAACTTCCGCACCACCTATGTGTCCCAGTCCGGCCAGGTGGTCTCTGCTCCTCGTTCCATTGGCCTTCACTACCTGGCCACCTGGTTCTTTGTTGACCTTATTGCTGCTCTACCTTTTGACCTGCTTTATGTCTTCAACATCACCGTGGTGAGTGACCCCCATCCCACCCTGCAGCCCAGTCTCCCAAATTTAGCACAGCATCTCCCACTAAGAGACCAACCCCAACCCAGACTCAGCCCTTCCCATCCATCCATCTGCAAGTAGTTGTCAGGCACCTGCTGTGGGCAGAGCCCTGAGCTAGCTGCTCAGAAGGAGCTGGGAGGGTCTGTGCTCTGGGGAGCTCAGCTCACAATCACTGAGGGAAGCTGAGACAAATGAAAAGCTAACTAGGGCTACCAAGGCGGCGTTGGTCTGATGCCAAATGAGTGGTACTTTTCACATTTTTATTTAACAAACAACCGATGAGCATTTAGCTGTCTGCAAAGCACTGTGTGGAGCATGGTCACTGTGGAGAAAAGGGACAAGGATTCAGCCTCCAGGCAGCTAAGCTGGTGAGGGGGCAGGACTGTTGGAGGGGACAGCAGGAACGGAAGAGGTGAATGGAGAGGAAGATGGGGCCCAGGTATTGTTGGGGGCTGGGCATGGAGCTAGCCTGCCTTGGAGTTCCAGGCAGGAAAGTGGGCATGTGTGAAAATGATCTGAAATCTAGCCAGCACCTGGGAGGCCAAGGCACCCCAGCTGGGAAAAAGGCCCCGAAGGGTCTGGGAAGGATTTCTGCAGGGAGAGAGAGCAGAGCTAGACCCTAGACAGAGATTTGGCTGGCAGGAGATGGGGAGAGAGCATCTGGGGGGAGCATAGTAAGCCAAGACAAGGAGGCAGAGGCTGTGGGGTGGACTTGGAGGCAGAGAGCCAGGACCTGGGTCCTCCCAGCTCTCTGGAGAATGCCTGGAGGTGCCCTGAGTGGTCAGCTCTGCACCCAGCCAGCCGATAGTAGGTGTTCTCAAGTCCAGGGTGAGGAAGTCCCACCTTGTGTCCCCAGACTCCCTTGGCTGTTGGGTGGGGAGGTGGAGAGCAGTTTCCCTGTGCGCTCCTCTCTCTGCCACACTCAGCTATAGCAGGAAACCACCTACACGCAGCCGGATTTAACTAGCCGCCAACGGGCTGTGGGCCTCTTCTCCTGGCTGTGTACACGTGTGTGCACGCTCCCACACACGTGCATGTGTGTATGTCTGCCCTGAGGCTCCGGCCACTCTGAGCAGAGCTACCTATCCCTCCCTGTGAGTGCACTCTCCCAACCCATGCCCACCGGGCTGGTGTCAGTGGGCAGACAACTGTCCCTGGAGAGAGGAAGAGCTGCAGAGAGGCCCCTGTTCCTCCTCACAGGCAGTCCCCCTCCTCTGGTACCTTCAGGAGCACCTTCCATTTACTAAGTGTGTTCATGCACATCATCCCATAGGAGTCTCACAGTAACCTCTTGGGTAGATTCTCTTTTTCAGAGGTAGATGCAAAGGCTCAGAGAGGTGACGCAGCTAACAGTGGCAGGCAGGAGATTGGAACCAGGTCTCCAGACTCCTTGTCTATTCCTCTTTCTACCATACTACCCTGCTTCCCCGGAATCCAAGCTCCCCCCCCCCAACCCCGAGTGGGTGATGTGGCGTGAGGAGAGATAAGGAGCAGTGCTGGGCCAGAAGGAGGCAGAGCAAGGATAGAGGATGAGTGGGCACTGGCAGAGCTGTGGACTTAAAGGATCCAGGCCTGGGGACATTCTGGTCTAAGGAGAAGGAGAGGAGGGCACCAAGTGAGTGGGGCACAGGAGCAGGTGACTAGAGGCAAGCCCTGAAGGATTCAAGTTTGGAGGCAGAAGTTCTGGGAGGTGGGGGCAGATGTTAAGCCCTGGAGATGGTCCATGTGGGGAAAGCAGGGCCACCTCCTTTCCAGCTCCTTCACCTAAAATTAGAGAAAAGGACAGGAGGTGGCTCAGGAGCTGTGTAGGGCCAAGGCTATGGGGGATGCTGCTGGAGGGCCTTTGTGCTAAGTTCACCAGGCGCTGCCCCAGGGCCCCCAGCCCTGGCTTCCAAGCTATACCCTCCCTTAGAGTACCTGCTCCTCATCTCTAAAATTTGAAGGACCAATTGAAGCATTAATGATCACAGTGAAAACAGTCATGGTGGTAATATTAGCTAACACTTACAGGATGCTTACTAGGTGCCACTAGCTCCATCAACCTCCAACCAGCCCCCGCAAGGGCTAAGACCTCAAAGCCGAGGCTCCCTCTGTTCCTGGTCTCTTTCCCTCAACATTCCAGCATGCTGCTGTCATCAGCAGCTGACCCACCATGGGAACAGTTCCCAGGCCTCTTGCCTGTTCCCACTCTACCTTGCTCTCTGTGTCTTGAGGGATGGTCCCCTCATAGATGCTGTAATCACTGACACCAGCTCCTGTCCACAGCTGATTGTGCCTAGGACCGTGGGGGCTTCAAGCAGGGGCTAGAGATCATTCTGTATGTTCCCCTACCTCTGACCAGGACTTGCTTTTTCACCAGCCCACAGTGCTAGAGGCAGAACAGCACAAAATGGACTTAGGTAGCAACTCAAATGGAAGTCCCAGTTCCATTATTTCCTTGGGTGTGTGACCTTGAGCAAATCACTAGCTTCACTGAGCTTTAGTTTACTCATCTGCAAACTGGGAACAATGATGATAATTTGAACTGAAGGCATGAGTTTTTCATGAGGATGATAAGTGCTTCACCCAGTGCCTGACATATATAGCGAGTGCTTATATAAGTAAGCCAGGACGCATATAGTAAGTGTTAGCCTTTATTGGTTTTAGTATTATTCTCTCCCGGCTGCATTCCCTCGTCATTTTCTCAGGACAGCAGGACCATTTTTCCTGCTGCAGCTTCCCCTGTCTCTAGGGCATCTGGTGACAAGGCGCTGGGAGGGGCCTTGGGGGTTCCGAGGCGAGGCGGTGTGCCTGCTGACAGCCTCTCCCCCGCCACACTCCCTGCAGACTTCACTGGTGCACCTGCTGAAGACGGTGCGGCTGCTGCGGCTGCTGCGGCTGCTGCAGAAGCTGGAGCGGTACTCCCAGTGCAGCGCTGTGGTGCTCACGCTGCTTATGTCCGTCTTTGCACTCCTCGCCCACTGGATGGCCTGCATCTGGTACGTCATCGGGCGCCGGGAGATGGAGGCCAATGACCCGCTGCTTTGGGACATCGGTGAGCCACCGACCCCAGGCTTTCACTGACACCCATCCACCTGCCCTGTCCACACAGGCCCCCAAGCCCATGCCTCCCCTGGCACCACCCCCACCACCCCCACATTCTTCCCTCCATCCCACAGATGTGCATTGAGCTCCTTCCCCGTCAGGTGTGGGAGTACTGAGTGAAGATGAGGGTTCTGCCTTAGGTTGGCTGACCTCACAGCCTAGCAGGGGAGCAAGAACAGTGACAGGCAATCAGAACAGTACAGAAAACATTCTGATGGTGGGGAGGGTGTTTGGGGCAAAGGGAGCAGGACTCCTGCCTGGACCCTTTCCATGACCCTGCATTGCCCTCAAAACAAAGTCTGCACTCTGTCCACACCCTGCATAGCCCTGCAGCCTTCTCTCTTCCCACCTGGCTTCCCCTTCTCCCCTGCGCCCTGTGCTGCAGCCACATTGGCCTCCTGCCAGCGCCCAGGATGTACTGCTTTCTCACAATGGCCTTGAACATGTTTTCCTCTTGGGAATCCTCTCCCTTTTTGTCTTCCCTCCCCTTCTTCCCTTACGTGGCTTTTCTATTCCTTGCAATATCCACTAAAGTGCTCTGTCCTAAGGGAGTCCTTCAGGAACCATACCCCATTGCCCCTCAACTGGGTGGGCCCTCCCTAACCTATTATGGCTCCTGGGACACCCTATACTTCCCTTTTAGTAGCTCACTGACTACCTGCAAGGTATTTCATGTGTCTTTCCCCTCTAGACTTGTAGGTTCCACCAGGGTGGGGAGAATGTCTGGCTGGGTCAAGTGCCACCACGCTGTACAGAGGGGGTTGCTCAATAAACTACAAGAGAGTCAGAACCCGCCTCCCCCAAGAGTCAGCAGCTTAGCAGTTTAGCCTTGGTTTGCTGCAACTGTAACCAGTTCAGAGTGGGGAGTCCCAGGCCCAGGCTGCTCCTCACATTTCCTGTGCCTGCGGGTGCAAACCTCCCCTCGCCTCTGTAAATACTTGCCCAAGGTCAGGCGCGGCAGCTCGGGGGAAAGCCAGCTCCCAGCCACCCCGGGCAGCTGCTCCTTGCCTCCCTCCACCCCCCAGGCTGGTTGCACGAACTGGGCAAGCGGCTGGAGGAGCCCTACGTCAATGGCTCGGCGGGCGGCCCGTCGCGGCGCAGCGCCTACATCGCTGCCCTCTACTTCACGCTGAGCAGCCTCACCAGCGTGGGCTTCGGCAACGTGTGCGCCAACACCGACGCGGAGAAGATCTTCTCCATCTGCACCATGCTCATAGGCGGTGAGGCCGGGCCTGCCAAGCCCCGGGGTGGCCCTGCTAAGCCCCGCGTGCAGATGGGGAAACGGGCTCAGAGAAGGCAAGATGTCCACCCACGTCCAGCCAGCCGTGCATTCATTCATAGCCGTTTCCTCGGCATCTACTACCTGCTGGCCCTGGGGGCATGCCACAAGAAAGGGCGTAGCCTCTCACGGAGGGGATGAGACACCCAAGCTCATGATCTAGTGGGGGGCGGGCAGGAGAGGAGCACCAGACCTGGCCCCTTCCTGCTGCCACCCCAGCCCACTGGCCCTCCTGGCCCTCCCTCCCCGGGACCCCGAGCCGCGGAGGGCAGGGAGGAGGCAGGGAGGGGGCCGACCCTCACGGGCTGCCCGCTGCCGCCGCTGCAGCGCTCATGCACGCCGTGGTGTTCGGGAACGTGACGGCCATCATCCAGCGCATGTACTCGCGCCGCTCGCTCTACCACAGCCGCATGAAGGACCTCAAGGACTTCATCCGGGTGCACCGCCTGCCGCGGCCGCTCAAGCAGCGCATGCTCGAGTCCTTCCAGACCACGTGGGCCGTCAACAGCGGCATCGACGCCAACGAGGTAGTGCGCTAGTGCGCGGGGCTCCCCGGGCCCGCCGCAGGGAAGGGGCGGCCGCCCACCCGGGTCTGGAGTGGAGGCAGCCGGGGGCCCAGGAGGCAAGGTGTGGCTCACGGGGGACGCGCACCCACCCAGATCCACATCCCATTCCCTTTGCGCTAGGACACGGGAGCTGAAAGGGAGCTCAGGCCTCAGCTAATGCCAACCTCCCCGCAGCTGGTATTCTCCTGATCACTGGCTTTGGGCCAACCTCTGTGCTGGACACAGGGAGCTCAGAGACGATGACATTCAGCCCTTGTCCTCAGGGAGACACCAGTGGGGTGAGGCAGGTGGACAGGTAAACCATTAGGCAGTGAATAGGACTCTCCTTCAGGGCACCGTGGTGCAATGAGGGGACATTGTGTCTGGGCCTAGAGGAGTTAGGGAGGTGGCACAGAAGAGGGAGCGTTGTGAAGGGCAAGAAGGAAATCAGCCTGCGACCAGAGGCCATTCCAGGCAGAATGAGCAATAGGAACACTGGTCAGGAAACGTTGACGCAAAAGAACGCGGTGAGTTCAGGGAACTGAAAGTCCTTCAGTGAGCCTTCAGGAACGGGTGTGTGAGTGCGGTGAAGGGAGGAGTGAGACAGTGCAGGAGACAGGGTCTGGGAGGTGGGCCAGCCCAGCTCATGGATGATCTCGAATTTAGATTTTATCCTGCAAAATTTAGGCTGGTGAGTGGTCTGGAGATGTTTCTGAGAGCAGGAGCCATGGGACCTGGTGATTAGCTGGTTGCAGGGGAGGAACTCAGAAAAAGTCCCAGGTTCCTGGTTTGGGCAAAGGGGTGTGATGGAGGCATCGCAGGAGGAAGGTTGGACTTCAGGATGAAAACGAAAGTCCATGGGCAGCCCGGGTGGCTCAGCGGTTTAGCGCCGCCTTCCGCCCAGGGCGTGATCCTGGAGACCCGGGATCGGGGTCCCACATCGGGCTCCCTGCATGGAGGCTGCTTCTCCCTCTGTCTGTGTCTCTGCCTCTCTCTCTCTCTCTGTGTCTCTCATGAATATATGAATAAAATCTTAAAAAAAAGGAAAAGAAAGAAAGAAAGAAAGAAAGAAAGAAAGAAAGAAAGAAAGAAAGAAAGAAAGAAAGAAAGAAAGAAAGAAAGAAAGAGAAAGTCAGTCCAGGATTAGGCCATGTTGAAGGTGTGGTGCTTGTGGGAGATCCAGGTGGAGGCTGCTCCATAGGTAGATGAAAATACAGGTCTAGACCCATATGCAGGGCTCCAGGCTCCTCAGGAGTGGGGAATTCACAGAGTTGGTTGCCATGATGCAGGAAGAATGTAGCAAGTTAGAAGAGGAGCCTGGGGAAGAAATGAGGACAAAAGGAAGAGGTCAGCAAGTCAGATTGGCCTAGAGGCTCCGTACCATGAGGATGGATCTGTGAACATTAAGTTTGGTTCCTTGAAGGTCATTGGTAATGTTCAAGTCTAGTGTAACTCTGCATCTTTACAGATGAAGATACTGAGGTCCAGAGAGAGCAAATGGATTGTCCAAGGGGCTGATTTTAGTTTCCTGATGCCTGGTTGAACGGCTGACCCACCAGGGCTGGTCCTTGTGTGGGATTGAGTAACTAGGACAACATGTGTGACCTCTGCATGTAGTCACGGGTGGTAGCCAGAGAGGAAGACTTATCTCTGCTCCAGAACTTGGGTTGGGAGGTCCACACACACAAGCAAAATTGAGGTTTGACATGCACAGTTCTTCCTGATGGTCAGAAATGGGTAACTTCAAAGCAAAAGGCCAGTTGGAGCTCTCCCCTTGGAGACAGCTCAGCACATTTGTAGAACTCAAGTAGCAGCTGTAGGGGGATGGCCAGAATGACCTATGCCCCTTATGCAGTTACTGCGTGACTTCCCAGACGAGCTGAGAGCTGACATCGCTATGCACCTGAACCGGGAGATCCTGCAGCTGCCGCTGTTCGGAGCGGCGAGCAGGGGCTGCCTGCGGGCCCTCTCCCTGCACATCAAGACCTCGTTCTGCGCTCCAGGCGAGTACCTGTTGCGCCGTGGGGACGCACTGCAGGCACATTACTACGTCTGCTCCGGCTCGCTTGAAGTGCTTCGAGACAACATGGTGCTGGCCATCCTGGGTGAGGATCCCACCACCATCTACTACCTACCCCAGAACCTTGCCCCAGAGGCCTTGGGTGTGGCCAGGAATCAAGGGACTGAGAAACCCCTGGTGGATATGTGGAATTCCTGCTGAGGAGTCCTCTTTCCTGGTCCCTTCACCCTACTATCATCCTCTTTCGTCCATACCCTTGGACTCTGCCCTAATCCCATTGGCCATCAACCCATCAACCCTTCCCCTGCCAATGACTCTCTCCCAACTCAATTGGTCCTTTTCCCACTGTATTGTCTTCCAATTCCACTGGCCCTTCCCATTGACCCTCAACTTCACTGACCTTTACCCTTTAACTGACCCGTCTGGCCATTCTTTACTGATCATCCAATTCCATTGATTATACTGAAATCCCCCATTGACTATCTTCCAACTTCATCCATCATTCTCCACTGACTTTTTCCCAACTCTGTTGATTATTTCCACCAATCCTATTGATTGATCCATCTTCAACCACCCTTCAAACACACCTACCATCCATCAAATCCATTGACCACCTCCTGCTGATATCCTCTTGGTCCCTCCTGCCCCACCTGACTGTCCCCATCCCTTGCCCACAGGGAAGGGGGACCTGATTGGGGCAGATATCCCTGAGCCGGGGCAGGAGCCTGGGTCAGGGGCAGGCCCAAGCTGCGTGCTGAAGACCAGCGCTGACGTGAAGGCACTGACCTACTGTGGCCTGCAGCAGCTGAGCAGCCGAGGGCTGGCTGAGGTCCTGAGGCTCTATCCTGAGTACGGGGCTGCCTTCCGGGCTGGCCTGCCCCGGGACCTCACCTTCAACCTGCGCCAGGGCTCTGACACCAATGTATGTAGACCCCCTATGGCCTGTCTCTCCTCCGAGGTCCCCTCCTTCAGAGCAGACCTCCCCCAGCCCAAGAGAGGGCCCCATGCATCTCCTTCCACCCTGAGAAAATTGTTTCTCAAGCCCAGGCACCCCCTTCCATTGTCCCTTCCATGCTTGCTTCGCATCTTCCACTCCCACCTGACCCTTCTCCATTGGCCATCACCCAACCCCATGGACCATCTCTCACCACTTCTACTTCCAACTCCTCTGACCCATCATCTCTTATTGGCCACTTCTCAGACTCACTCCAGACTCCTCAGAGGGCCCTCACTTTGGAAACAGTCTCCTTCATGTGCTCCTCTTCTGTCAAGTCCCTCTCTAAACTGGGCATCATCCCCTGGGTTTCCTCTTCTGCACTCACCAAATATTTCCTGAGCCCATTTTGGCTTAGGCTCTGGGCCCTTGTCTTTCGCTACTTTTCAGATTTACTTTGCTACTCAGACGTCTCTGAGTTGGAGTTGGAGGTATCTCTGACTCAACGCCACAGAAAAACCCCACATTCTCAAAGCCCACAGCACTGATGGGTAGGACTAGGAAGTGCTGCAGCAGGGGAGGGAGGAGGTGTGAGTCAGCTTGAACCCCTGTGTGTCCCCCGCAGGGCCTCGGCCGCTTTTCCCGGTCTCCTCGCCTCTCCCAGGTAACACTGCCTTCCTGGGGAGGGTTGAGGTTGCATGGGGGAGAGTCTGGGAGCTGGGGGGTAACTTTCCTTGGCTCCTTTGCTGTGGGGAGAAGGGAGGGAGTGAGGAGCAGCATCTGCCAGTGAAGGCTATTGCTTAATGAAGAGGCCTATTGTTCACTGTCCTGACATCAGCTGCCCTCTGCCCACAGCCCCGCTCGGAAAGCCTTGGCTCCTCCTCAGACAAGACCCTGCCATCCATCACGGAGGCTGAGACTGGGGTGGAGTCTGGGGGTGGTTCTAGGCCCCGCCGGCCCCTCCTGCTGCCCAACCTCAGCCCAGCACGACCCCGGGGCTCCCTGGTCAGCCTCTTGGGCGAGGAGCTGCCCCCATTCTCAGTCCTTGTCTCATCCCCTTCCCTGTCCCCATCCCCTTCCCCTGCCTTGGCTGGCCGGGGCCACAGCCCCTCGCCTCATGGCCCCCCCAGGGGCTCTGCTGCCTGGAAGCTCCCCCAGCTTCTCATTCCCCCACTGGGAACCTTTGGACCTCCGGACCTCAGTCCCCGGTGAGACGCCAGCCTCCCCTGCCTTCCCCATACCCCTGCTGGCTTCCAGAACCTTCTCTGGGCTCTGTCCCCAGCATTCCAACCAGTGCTCATCCAGTGCTCATCCTGTCTCTGCCCCATCTGCCCCTTTGCCTTTCCTGATCCACCACACTTGCAACCCCACCCCTCTTTGAACGCTACTCCTCCCCAGCTCCCTGGCACTGCTGCCCCCAGTCACCCTCTGCCTGCTCTGCTCTGGCCCTTGCCCTCTCCCCGTGGGACTGATGATCACTGCCCCCATCCCAGGATAGTGGATGGCATTGAGGACTCGGGCAACACAGCAGAGGCCCCTACATTCCGGTTCAGCAGGAGGCCTGAGCACCCTAGGCCCTGCTCACAGGCCCCTCCTTCAGGTAAGAGCCAGCCACAGACTTCACCTCCTGGTCACCCAATTCATATCCACCATACATCTATCCCTTCATCCATCCATTCCACACATAGTAAGGGCTGACCACATGCTGGGCTCTGTGCTGGGCGTACACAGATAAACCAGACCTGGCCTACACCCTTAGTGAGCTCCCAGTGTAGTGTGGGACACAACTGTGTCCTCAGATAAATGATTCTAGAACAGGGTGTTGAGTACCATGACTGAGACAAGGACAAGACTCTAAGGTAGAAGAGGGCACCCATAACTCTCCTTCTTAGAGGAGGGGACACTTCTGGTGGGACTTAAAGTTTCGGTGGGAGTTTGAGGGGTGGCACAAGGCAGTTGTTGGAAGGCATGAAGGCAGGAGAGAAGAGCATATTGTGTTTAGGTGCTGAAGAGAAGCTTCTCTGTAAAGAGCTTGGGTGGGGGAGGGGGGAGGGGCTGGGGAGGTCAGCCAGCCTGAGGAGTCTGGGTTTCCCATGGTCCTGAGCCCAGAGCTCCCTCTCCCCTTGTTCTGTGCCTGCCCAGCCCAGGCTGTAGACTCCTGCTTCCCCGCACTCACCCTACCTCCCTTCCCCTCTGTTCTGTCTGCAGGGACCAGGTCCAGCCAGGAACTGGCCACTGAGGCTGAGGAGATGAAGGAGAAGGTCTGCAGGCTGAACCAGGAGGTAGGTTGGTGCTGGCTCTCCCCTCCCACCTTGGAAAATACTATCTTGGGAGATGTGCCTCTTAGAAGAGATGAGCCTCATAGAAGAGCCTTTCCGTGTTCAGAGCCAGAGTCCTGAGTTCACACTAGCTGGGTGACCTTGGGCAAGTTCCACAAAGACCCTGAATGTCCATTTCTTCATCTAAAAATAGGGAAAATAGGTTTTTGCCAGAGTTATTGAAGATAAGAGCACCTGCATGCCCGCCCTGCCCAGTCCGTGGCACACTGTAAGTACTCAGTGCTTCCACTGAGTGCTTCCACTCCTTCCCAGCTGCTTCAGGTCGTCCTGCCTGTAAAGAGAGCCTCTCTTCCCTCCACCACCTTGGGGTTCTCTCCTTTAGGGACCTGACCTACCAAGTCCTTTTACTCGCTCCAGCCCTGGGAAGCGGCTGCTCAGCAAATGTAGGAGGCAGAGGACAGGGAGGCAGAGAGGCTTTCAGCCCTGGGAGAGCTGGATCCTAATGTTTGAACCCTGGTCAGGAGGAGCCCAGATCTTGTATGGCAAGGCGCTGTGTTTGCCTCCTCCCCAGGGATGTCTGAGCCATCACCAGGGCACAGCCAGGCCCAACCCTTTGGGAGTGGGTCTTCCCTGGGTTCTGATAAACATCGGCTGCATCCCAGGAGGGCAGCCCCTGGGCTGGGCGCCCCTGGGGCTGGGGGCGGGTCCTGGCCCTGGTTGAGCCAGATGAAGGGCTAGTCCTGCTTCCGTCATAGTCCTAGGCTGGTGGTTCCCACACTTGGGCGTCCATTAAGATGCAGACTCCTAAGCCTCACCCAGTTTGGAATGTCTGGGGTGGGGCCCAGGAATCTGCATCTTGACAAGTTTTACAGTTGATTCTGTACTCCCTGAAATTTGCAAAACACTGAATAGACACACTTGAGCTTGTGTCCTGGGATCACCTGAGACTAACGCTGTGTCTGTTACCTTGAGCTTTGTGGCCACTTTGAGAAGTCGGGGTGGAGGAGGTGGTTTGCAATAGCTGCTGTCCCAAATCCTTTTCATAGAGAGGCTGAATGTTTACATCTTGACAAAGATAACCCCTGCCCTGCCTTTTTCTCAAGGTGGCCGTGAACAGCAGTGGCTGGGAAGGAGTTTTGTAAACTGAAGGAGGGCGTGTGGTAGCAGGGAAGGAGGGGGGCTGTAACTTGCACTTAGGAGAGTGGTGTGGTTGTGGCACCTGGGAAAAATTTGTTATGTTTTCAACAGATCTCCCGTCTCAACCAGGAAGTGTCTCAACTGAGCCGGGAGCTTCGACATATCATGGGCCTGCTACAGGCCAGGCTGGGTCCCCCAGGCCACCCAGGAGCCTCGGCTCGGCCCCCAGACCCTCCTGGTCCCCAGCCAAGGGCTCCGTGCATCTCTCCCTGTCTATCTGGACCACTGCCTAGCCTCCAGGATACTACTCTCGCTGAGGTCCACTGCCCGGCCAGTGTGGGGACAGCAGAGATGGGGGCCACCCCCTCCAACCTGAGACCCTCCATGCTGTCCCCCTACCCCTCAGAGCCTGAGTCTCTGGGACCCTCCCCAGTGCCAGAGGCCTCACCTCCGACCCCACGCCTCATGCGGCAGAGCTTTCGGTCCAGGCCAGACACGTTCCACTGACCCTGGCCCTGGGCCCAGGCCTGTCTGGGGTGGGCACTGCTGTCTGCCCTCCAGGAAGGGGCTGGGCCCCTTGGCCTCCTGCCTTGGGTCAGCGGCCACCAGCTGGTCTGGTTGGCTCGGCATTCTCTGGACTTTTTTTTACAAAGCCTGGTCACTTCTGACCCTGTTCCCTTCTCTAAACCCTCCCCTGTCCTTCCCCTCTGTGAGGGGAGCCACCTGAGGCTGTGGAACCCAACAGGCATAAGACGGAATGCAGTGCGGATTAGGCCCGGCAGATGACATGTCCTGCTTTCTCCCCAGGACCTGGAGGCAGGTAGATATGGGGGAGCATTGGGGGCTGGGGGAGGGTCCCAGATCCAGCACAAGAAGTGAAGGCTGAGACAAGAGCAGGGAGGATCTTGGTGTCTAAGGCAAGAGGGACAGATTGCAGATCCCACTACAAGAGATAGCTTCATGGTATTGTGAGGCCTTCTGTCCTAGCCGCCCTGAGCCCTGCTGGAGACCATGGAAGCAATGTCACCTTGAGAGGGATAGGTTTGAGATGGCTGGCATCTGAGCAACACAAGACTCCTTAGACCTCCCACCACCAGCCCAGGCTGGAAAGGTTCACTTCATTCCTCAGCCTACACAGGAAACCCCTAGATATGTATTCTTCAGTTCTCACAGCTTTTTCTTTTTCTTTTCTTTTCTTTTTTTTTTTCAAAATATGAATGATTGCCAGCACTAAAAATCAGGAGAGTTCACATAAATATCCAGATATTCCAGCTTCTCTAAAAAAATTTGAGGAGCTCTAGCAATCCTGGGCCATATTCCATGTGGCAATAATCAACTGGTATTGAGTGGCTACTGTCCTCTTGAGAGGTGGCCTCTTGAGACCATCTCCTGACACCTAGCTAGCTTTCCTCATTTGAATTTTTTGTCTGGTCTCTATAGGTATTTGGGTTTGTGGTTCCTGCCTTAGAGTGTCCTCCTAGGTTTCTCTGCTCCAGCGGGTGCTTTTTCTCCAGCAATGTCTATTTCTACCCCTGGGCCTGGGCCTGTCAACATCTCTGTTTCTGTCTTTCTGCAGGCTGTCATTGAAGATGGTCTCTTCTGCGGCCAGCAACATGAAACAGTCCCCACAGCACTCTCTATCCCTCCCCCCTGCACCAGACCTCAGCCAAGCCTGTTCTTCCCACATCCAACATGGTCTCACTCAGGGCCCTGACTTCTCATAAACCCACCCTGGTCTCCAACTCTCCTTTACTACCCAACACCCAGGGCTCACTTTTGGATAGGAAATAAACGCTTTATTTTTGTAGTTGTTGGCTCTGGATGTTTCTGGGGGTTGATCTGAGAGCCCCAGGGCTTTGGAGGAGTCTACAGGGCAGTCACTCCCCACCACACCCCAGGGCCCTGTTGCTGTCTCTAGGAAGAAGGGCAAAGGCGCCAAGCAATCCACTTGGCACCGCATTCACGCCACCAGAGGCTCCAGGGATGAGGTAGAAACATTAATGAGTCACTGTGGGCCTGTTGTACCCCCTCCTCCTCCCATGCATCACAGCCACAGATTCAGATACAGTACGTGAGAGGGGCAGAGTCCTGGCTCAGGCCCACCTCCAGCCCTGGAAAGGTACCCCATGGGACTCCCCACTGATCCTGTATAACTGATCTGTACCTGTTGCAGGCTAGGTACAGCAGGGGTTGGGGAAAAAGCTTGTCACTAGCCAAGAACCTGTTAGGAATTCTACTCTGCCCTGTCTCCTTTGCTCTCCCAAGCCTCTCTTCCCTCTTAGCTTTCATTTCTCAGATGATCACTGAAGGGGTGCAGGGGTAGGGAGATGGGAGTTATGAATATTGTTAGAAAGAAGCACCCTGGTGACCAGATGGAACTAGGTGTGGGCAGTTTTATGGCAGGCTGTCCCAAACAGGTTGATTCTCCAGCTCAGGCTCCAAAATATGATTGGTGTTCACCCATGTCACAGGAGCAACGCCTACAGCTCTCTCTGGCCTGAGCTTTGATTGCATACAGGTTTTGAGTACTGTTCCAGGGAGTGGGACACAAAGGCAGAGGAGATACCGGTCTGTGTTGGGGGATGGGGGTGGGCGGAGACAAGAAGTGGTCCTAATCCACATTGAGGAAAGAAAAAAAAAAAGAAAGAAAGAAAAAAAGAAAGAAAGAAAAGAAAGAAAGAAAGAAAGAAGAAAGAAGAAAGAAAGAAAGAAAGAAAGAAAGAAAGAAAGAAGAAAGAAAGAAAGAAAGAAAGAAAGAAAGAAAGAAAGAAAGAAAGAAAGAAAGAAAGAAAGAAAGAAAGAAAGAAAGAAAGAAAGAAAGAAAGAAAGTCCTGATCCATACGGAGGTCACGGTGGGGGAGGCAAACAGAAGTCGTTCTAATCTGTGTTTATGGATGGAGAGAGAGTCAAAGCAGAAGTGGTCCGGCTCTGTTTCTGGCAACAGAGACATGAGCTGATTCTGGCTGGAGGTGTGGGAGGCAGAGGTAGAGGTGATCCTGGAGTCTTGGTGTCCGGCCAAAGGAGGAGGGTCCTGGTTTATGACTGACAAGTGGCAGGAGCTCTCCACACCTCGAGAACCCTTCCTATTAGCACTTCCATCACCTTCCCCATCGCAGAATGTCCCCAATAGTCGAGCTCCCGGAGCTGACTTGGCCTGAGAAAGTGCAGACAGGGGCTTCTCGGGTTTAGCCAGTGTTCAGGACTGCGGCCTCCTGTGCATTCATTCACACCATGTTTTTCCTTAACCAATTCTGCACACACAGCCTTCTGCCCTCTTCCAGCGCCCCACCACCCGCCTCCCCTCGGGGCTCCTGGAACCCAGGGTGACGCTGTTGGCAGCCCTGGCTTTAAGAAGTTCCCGGCCGAGCTCCGCCTCGCCGGCAGCCGGCTCCACCCTAAGCCTAAGTCCCAGGCGGCCACCGGCTCCTCCCAGCGCTGAGAACTACAAGTCCCGCCGTCCCTCGCGCGCGCTCTCCCGCCTCTCCCTTGCCCCCCAAAGGCGTCGCCGGTGAGTCGGCCAAGAGTGCCTCCCATTGGTCTCTCCACCTTGTCAGTCATCTGGTATTGAGGGGCGGGTCTGAGGTGGAGATCCGGATCCGGAGCGGCTGAAAGGCGGAAGTGGAGGCCGGAGCCTGGGACACCGCCGGGGGGAGAGGAGCGGAGCCTGTCCGAGCCCCGGCCCCAAGTAACGCCGCCGCCCCGGAGACGCCGTGAGTGTGCCTGTCCCGGGGCCTAGTGTCTCGCTCGCGTTGAGGCCGTTCGGGGCAACACTTCCTCCCGCCCAACCCCGGCTTAGGGGGATACTGACCCCTCCCCCGACCCGTAGCCCCCTCTTCAGGGGCTCCCCAGGCGTCGGGCCAAAGGGGGGGCCCTCCTTTCCTTCCCTTACCTGCCCTTTATGAGCCTTGGGAAGCCGCCAGGGTTCTCCTCTGGCCTGTCCAGTCCAGTTGTGGGAGGCAGAGACCACAGATTCTGCTCTCTCTGCTCCCAGAACTGGAGGAATCTTTGCTAGGTGTGAAGGAGTCGGTCTTCCTTCTCTATAGAGGCGGCGAGGAGTGCTGTCTGTCGCCGTTTTCCTCGCACCCCCCCCCCCCAACCGTCCCACAAAAACAGTTGTCTCCTCCAGCCCTAGAGAAATTTTATCTCGATTTCCTGGGGCGGGGTGGGGGCGGAGGGGTCCTGGGTGAGAGCCTTCCACACACACAGACTCCCACAACTCCTCACTTCCTCTCTTTCCTCAAGCCCAGGGAGCCAGCCAGGATCCCAGCAGGATTTAAAGTCTAGGCCACTTTTTAGGAATGAGCTGTTGCCTCCTTATCTTGCCCCCTCCACCCCAACTCTGTCCTCTGGTTATGTTGTTCTCTAGTTGTGCTCTCTGAGTGTATCTATCTCTCTTCCTGCCTCTGAAAAATTTAGCTGAGGTTTGCTTAATCCTAGCTACAGATCACAGATCATGGTGGATCTGCCCATTCATTATCTTCTCTCTCCCCTCCTCTCCCCCTCCCCCTTGCTCCAGGCTCAGCCCTGTCCTCCCAGAGCACGTGAGTGGTTTCCAAGCTGCTTCAGAGGGACTGCTCCTCCTGGGACTGCTGTCTGCTGGTCTTTAGGGAATAGGGGAAAGACCAGAAATAAGGACTGTGGAAGTGAAGGGTCCTGGCCTATCTCATTCCCACTCTCAGACACACATACCCCTCTCCTTGATCAACAGGTCTCTGCCACTTCTAGTCCCAGGGCCTCTCTCCAGTCCCTTCCGGGAGGCTTGAACAGATTATAGATTACAGAGAAGTGAATTGAGACCACAGTGGCACCTCTGGGTTCTTAATGTGTTAATTTTTGTAGCCCAAGGAATTCTCATGTATGCTGGAAAGTGCTGACATCCGCCCCGCCCGCGCCCCCTGCCCCCCCTCCAGCCTTTCCAAGAGGCAGCCTGTGCTGACATCTGATCCTTGTCTGTTGCTTGGGACTTAGGTGTGTGAAATGGCTGTTGTCTCAGACCAGGTTCGCAGGTTTTGTTATGTGGCCAAAGTACAGGCCAGAGACTATACCTTAATGAGAGTAGCCTGACTCTTTGAGGCCATGACTGACCCTTGCTATCTACAGCCAAGGGAGGGAGGAGAGGCCATGCAGCCTTTGGGAATTTCAGTAGCTCTTCAGTGTTTCGGGCCATCTTTACTGTCCTTACAGGTGCTAAACATTTTTTGTCTTGGGATCTTTTTGACTTCTTGTGGACAGTCACCAGGGTCCAACTCCTACAAACTTTTGAGCTAGACCTGGGTTGTACTCATTTCATTTTTTATTGGACAACAAGAAAGCCTACCTTATTAGGATCAGTGGTTGGATCACAAGCTCTCTATCTGTGTGGTCTTCTTTGGAAAGTCGTTGGAGACTTCTGCGGCCAGCTTAGTTTCTCTAATCTGGTCAGCCTGTGCCTCTGAGGGACAGACCAGAGAAGCCTCTCTGCTCACTGGCCACTGGTCTCTGACCAGACTTACCTCCTCGGTAGTGGGCTGTGGTTTCTGGAACTCTTTGGGAGTCCCAGGATGAGGCTGCCAGCCTTCTGAGGGGACCGTCTTTGTCTGGACATGCTCTCCCAGCTAGGATTCTAAAACAGGTTTTTTGAAGGAGAAGCTCTTGTTTTCAGAGAGACATGGAAGGCATCATTGCCCCGGTAGTTAGGTAGTTAGGCTGCCACTTCTGGCATCCAGAGATTGTAGAGTCCAAGCAGAGCTCTGATGTTACTTGGCAGAAAGAGGGAGGGCTCTGTGTGAGACAGAAGCCTCTCCTCTCTTGCCTCTTCCAACTAGTTGGCCTTTTCCTGCCTTCATACAACAGAGAGGTGGTAACAACTGATTTTTAGAAATCACTTTAAAGTTGCAGTTTTTTTCTTTTAAAGATTGTATTTATTCATGAGAGGCGGGGCAGGGTGGGGGAGGCAGAGACAGGGAGAAGCAGGCTCCCCTCAGAGCAGAGAGCCTGGTGTGGGACTCTATGCCAGGACCCCGGGATCACGACCTGAGCCAAGGCAGAGGCTGAACCTGACTGACCCACCTGGGCAGCCAAAGTTGCAGTTTTTTCACACATGTTTCTCACAGGAAACAATATTATATTTTCACACCTGTTCCTCACAAGAGTCCTGGGAGATAGTGGGATTTGTATCTCCGTTTTAGAGATGAGGCTGAAGGAATTTAAGTAGCTAGCCTTAGATCATCCAGTTAGAAAGTGGTGGAGTTGAGGTTTGGGATTTGGGATTTGATGTGCCTCATCTTCCCTAAGAGTGGTCCCTTCTTGGGTCTGTTTAAGGAATGAGCATGCAAAGTGAGCAAGCAGAGGCCCCAGTGCAGAGACCCTTAAGCATCCCTCATCCTTGATGCCCCTCTGCTTCCATTTACTTCCCCACCCCCACTCTGTCCTGCCATCATCCTGGATCCCCATCTCCTCTGCCTCTGGGGACCATGGCAGTTAGGAGTCCCAGCTCAGTACTCTTCAGGGCCTGACAATTGGCTGACATCTGTACCATTAATTTCTGGGAACCTGAAAGCCATGATGGGTAGAAAATGAAAGTAAAAGTGACTGGACTCAGGGGTCTCTCTGGGCAGGGTTATGGGTAATGGGAGCCAGCAGAGGCGGCTTCTGCTTCACCCTCTTCATTCCCCCTTGGGGCTGCCTGCTGCTTGCAGGTGGGAAGACTGTGGCTCTCCACCAGGAGCTCCTTTCACTAGAATTTACATGGAAACAGCGAGGTCATACATTTAAATTAAACCCCACAACACAGGTACTTTTTAGAGAGAGCTTTCTTGCTCTGACCTTGCCCAGTAAACAGGTGGTATGGTTTAGAGTCAGCCAGAGCCCAGTTGTCATCTGGACTCTCCCACTTAGCAGTTGCAGGGCCTTGGACTTGTTACTTGACCTTGTTGAGCCTCTGTTTCTTCCAGTAAAATGGGGAAAGAAAGTATTTTGCAGAATTGGAAACAGAGGGTAAAGGAGCTAGTCCAGGCCCTAGCATGGGCTAGATAGACACAAATAGTAATTTTGTGGATTGGTGGGGTTGTGAAGGTGCATTATAATTCATCCCTAGGATTCTGATTCAGCATTTGTACCAGGTGTTGCTGTGACACTTGGTGCGCTTTGCTTGATGATTTCACATGTTGTCTCAGCTCATAGATATCGATCAGAGTTGCTGTGGGTTGTATTCCCATTTTACAGAAGAGAATGCTAAGACCTTGACTGCTTCTCCCACTGGGGTTCTCGGACCCTGCTGGGGTCATGTGTGGTGGATACTCAGAGCCACAGACTAAGAGAGGCCTTTGAGTCTCCTAGGCACTTCCGTCTTCATTTTAAACATTTTTGTATTAAAATGGTTCTGGATCTATTACAGATTAGAATGCAAAGTTTGCAGAATCTAAGCTAAGACAAGAAACTCAAAGACAATATTTTGGTTGTGGCAGGCTGCTTTGTGTTTTGCATTCCCCCACCCTGACTTTAGTCAGGGGGACTTTTGTTGGGGCTATTTGAAAGGCAGTGCTTCAGGTAGGATTTATAAACTGGGATGGCACCAAGGTCAGGTGCTTTTGGGAGCCATGGCAGAGGAGAATTGAAATACTTGTTTTTTGTTTTTGTTTCTGTTTGTTTTTTTTTTTTTTTTTTGAATTGGAATATTTCTTAAGTTCTCTGTGAATAGCTTGGTATTTTGAGAGAGTAGTTTTCAAATTAAAGATCCCTGTCTCCTGTATATACGAACAATAATACAAGTAAAAAGTGCAACTTTTTGAGCTTTGCTTACAAGTACCTGTGTGCCAGATAGTCTCCTCAGCCCTTCACATGTACTGATTCCCTAAGCCTCAGGACAACCCCAGGAGACTGTGTTTAAACCCGGTACTGTGTTTAATCCCCCTGTTACAATGGGGGAACTCGTGGGGGAACTCTGGCAGTCAGGGTCAGAATCCAGTCTGTGCTCAAATCCCCATGCAGCACAGAGCCTCTTGTCCCACATCTGAGCTCTGTGTTCTTCCCTTCACCTGGAGGGCTCTTCTCCCCTTCACCAGCCTGGGGTTTCACCTGTCTAGAAGCTGCATCTCCAGATTTTGCTGTCAAAGTGCAGTTGGAACATCACTTCTTCTGTGAAGCCTTCCCTTCCCCCCAAGTTGGCCAAGGGCTTCTCTCCTCCCTGCAGTTGCCTCTCCACACCCCTTGTCTAGTGCATGAGTCCTGTAGGGGTGTAGATCATGTCCTGTTTGGTCCATGCATGGTCTCCAGCATGGAAGGGAGGACTGGTTGTTAAAGGAAAGGGCAGACATTCATAGGTGGCCTTGAAGCATAGGGCTGTCCACATCTTTGAACACAAATTTTCTGAGCTCAGTGTAGATCTGGTGAACCCGAGAGTCACATCCATCTGATCCCAAAGCCCAGGCCATATCATTAGCCCATCCTCCAGCAAGTTGCTCATAAACAGGAGACTAAGCAAGTGAATGGGATGAATGTTACAGTGCAGATGACACAGAGGTGGGGACAGGTCACAAACTAAATTTTCAGAGGGTAGCGATCTCCCAATCTCCAGTCTTTCCAGTGAAGAGTTTTGTAGGGAGGGCACCTGGGTGGCCCAGTTGGTTAAGAGTCTGCCTTTAGCTTGGGTTGGGATTTGGGATTGAGCCCCATGGAGAACGAGCTCCCTGCTTAGTGGGGAGTCTGTTTCTCCCTCTCCCTTTGCCCCGCCCCCATACTTGTGCGCATGCTGTCTCTGAAATAAAATCTTTTTTTTAAAAAAAGCGTTTCGGGGATCCCTGGGTGGCACAGTGGTTTAGCGCCTGCCTTTGGCCCAAGGCGCGATCCTGGAGACCCGGGATCAAATCCCACGTCGGGCTCCCAGTGCATGGAGCCTGCTTCTCCCTCTGCCTATGTCTCTGCCTCTCTCTCTCTCTTTCTGTGTGACTATCATAAATAAATAAAAATTAAAAGGGGGGGGGGTTTCGTAGGGAAAGGTGGGCATGGTTTTGGCCATCCACAGTTCTTTTGGCCACGTTCTACAGCAGGTGTATCTGGTAGCTGGGATTCTGTGGCTTCTCGTGGTCAGGCAGCACTGATGCCAGGCCAGGACTTAGGGAGGATCATTGGGAGTGACTTTAACTCTGATCCAGGAGTGCTGCTTTGCACATCTGCATAGGCTCTTTCTTAAAAGAAGGAAGTCTTTTCTTTTTTTAATATTTATTTATTCACTGAAGACACACACACACAGAGGCAGAGACACAGGCAGAAGGAGAAGCAGGCTCCCCGCTAGGAGCCCAATGTAGGACTCGATCCCAGATTCCAGGATCAGGACCTCAGCCCAAGGCAGACACTCAACCGCTGAGCCATCCAAGCATCCCCAAAAGAAGGAAGTCTTAAGAAAGTGGCTCCAGTAGCTGTGTGGACCAGTAGTGGCGAGAGCAGCCTTGCCCGTGTAACCTACTGGCATGGCCTTTAAACTCCCAGGCCCCGTGCCATGTGGAATGTAACTCCTCAGAACTATTGGTATGGCTCCTGCCACCTTTCTTCGCCACACGCCCCTCCGCACAGCTCCATGTAGAGTTAACTTGTCTTGGGAACATGAGTTTATGGTCACTGGAGTCGTTGGATCTCATTTTGTCACAAGATAAACCACTGCCTTTTTTTTTTTTTAAATAAACTTTTATTTCAGAATAGTTTTAGAACAAGGGCAAAGCTAGTACAGTTTTCTTGCCTGCCCACTGTCCACCATTATTGTACATTTGTCAACATGAACGCACCAATTTGGATACATAATTATTCATTAAAAGTCCATACCTTATTCAGATTTCCTTACCTTTTTCTGTTCCAAGATCCCATCCAGATACCACATGGCATTTAGTTGTCATAGGTCCTAAGGCTCTTCTTGGCTAAGACGGTTTCTTAGACTTTATTTTTATTGTTGTTGTTTTTTAATTTTAATTTTTAAATTTTTCTTTTAAAGATTTTATTCATGAGGGACACAGAGAGAGGCAGAGACATAGGCAGAGGGAGAAGCAGGCTTCCCACAGGGAGCCCCACATGGGTCTCTGTGATCACGCCCTGAGCCAAAGTCAGGCACTCAACCGCGGAGCCACCCAGGTGCCCCAGACTTTCTTTGTTTTTGATGAGCTTGACCATTTTGGGAATACTGGTTGGGTATTTTTTGGTGTGTTTTTCAGTCGGGATTTATCTCATGTTTTTTCACAGTGACACTGGGGTTATGAGTTTTGGGAAGGCACTTCACCTGTGTGAAGTGCCACTCTCATTACATATCAAGGGCACATACAGTTCACGTGACTTACCCTGTTGATGTCAGTCTCAGTCACCTGGCTGAGATGACATTGTTGATCAGGTTTCTCCCCTATGAAGTTCCTCTCCCCTCCCCTTTCCATGCCTCCTCTTTGGAAGGAAGTCATTCAATTCAGTGCAGCACACTTTTGAGGAGTGGGGGAGTCAGCATCCCACTGAGGGGAGCATGTCTACATGAATTATTTGGAATTCTTGAACAGGAGAGATCTATGTTGTCCCTCATTTCCTTTTTCTTCATTTATTTATGACAGCAGGAGCTTATGAATAATTTCTTTTCTGCTTGAGTTTATCATCTAGTACTACTTTGTTTTATTGTTCAGATTGTTCCAGGTCTGCTCACTGGGAGCTCAGTTGGCTCCTGTTGGCCCACCTCTATTTCATTTTTGCGAACATTTCCTAACTTATTGGCACTGCAGGTGCTCCAGGTCCACCTTGCCTATCTCCTGCCCTGGTCCTAGAACTGGTTGTCTCTCCAAGACCACTGCTTTCTTAGCAACCATTTTCCCTAAGTATATTGATACGGAGCTGTGTGGATGGGTTCTGGTTGTGCCTCCTCCTGCTGGTTAGTTGCCAAAGACACCAGAGTTAGACAAGGTGGAGATACCCCTAGGAAATGTGTGTGTGTGTGGGGGGTGGGGGGGCTGGCAGGTGATCTCCAGTAGCAGGGGCATTGCTTCTCGACTCACCCATTCATACTTCTCATAACCCTGCCTGATTCTTGGCCTGATCCACAAATGGTCAGATGTGATGTTTACTCTGGAGTTGACTATCCAATTGGGGATGGGATACATAATCATTCCCCTACTTCAGCTGCTAAGTTTTCCAGCCAAACCTTCCAGGACTCTGGGTCTCATAAGAGAGTCCATGTGTTCCAGGCCAGTGTTCTTTTACTGCTATTCAAAAACAGATCTCCCCTACAGGAGGGTTTGTGGCTCTAGGCAGGCCCAGGGCAGGCTGTCACTTGGAGCTGTGATCCTGAATCATTGAATAGTTTAAATCCTTCTGTTGTACTGTCAGCCCTATGAAGACTTGTAACTTGAACCCTTCTGGAAACACTAACTTGGGATCTTAACTGGAGTTGGTTTACAAGCCTCTAGTCTTCTATTCATAGCTGCATGTGTGTCCCCTTCAGGTGGCTCTGTCAGAGCATCCCAGGTGTGGGGGAGGGTGTGGGTGGCCTTCGTCACCCTGGCTGCTCTCCTAGTCATCACATTGCTCTCTGAGCTGCTCAGAGGTTGTGGTGATTAATGATGCCAATTTCCAAACCTCTAGCATTTCCAGCCTGTTTCTTTAAAAGGAACTCTGGTTTCTTTGTCAGCTGTCCTGGTCCTGTCCCCTCCCCCTCTCCACAACTGAACTACTTCTTCTCTTTTCCTGAAAGAGGCTTTGAAATGGAAGGAAGGGCTTTTGGGCCTTCAGATGCTTTCTCCTGTGGGGCTTTTTCTTTTTTTTAAGGGGTTATGGTTTACCTGGTTGAGGGTTCAACTCTGCTGATTCTTCTGGATAGTGGTGGTCTTCCCTCCATTCTTGTGGCTTTGGAAGCCAGTCTCCAGAGAACACAGGGTTATGGTTATTGACTGGACACAGGACATCAAGGGTGAGCTGGTCCTTTTTCTAGGACATTGTTGAAAGTCGTTGTCTTAGTCTATTCTAGCTGCCATACCAAAATGCCATAGGCTGGATGGCCTATAAATGGGAGATTTATTTCTTACAGTTCTTGAGGCTGGAAGTTCAAGATCACAGGGGCAGCCAGCATGGTCAGGTTCTAGTGAAAGCCCTCTTCCAGGCTGACTTCTTATTGGGTCCTCACATGGCAGGAGGGGAAAGGGAGCTCTCTGGAGCCTCTTTTTTTTTTTTTATTTTTTTTTATTTATTTATGATAGGCACACAATGAGAGAGAGAGAGAGGCAGAGACACAAGCAGGCTCCATGCACTGGGAGCCCGACGTGGGATTCGATCCCAGATCTCCAGGATCGCGCCCTGGGCCAAAGGCAGGCGCCAAAACGCTGCACCACCCAGGGAGCCTCTTTTAAAAGGGCCCTAATCCCAGTCATGAGTGCGCTGCCGCCGCTGCCCTCGTGGCCTGATCACCTCCCCAAAGACCCCCACCTTCAGATACCATCACGTTGGGATTAGGATTTCAGCATACGAATTGAGTGTGGGGAGGGACACAGACATTCAGGCTATAGCAGTTGTCCTGTTAAGCTTTCTCTCCAGATGAGGAGCATTGAAGAATGGGGCCCAGGGAGACCATAAGCAGAAGGAATGTATGAATAGTGGAGGAACATATACTGATTGAGGAGTGACGTCTTTGTAGGGACTTCCAGGGGCAGGGGCTTCCCTGCTGCAGCAGCATTTACTGAGTGCTCCCTTGGAGCTAGGCCCTCTGCTGAGTCTTACACATTGTGCTTTGGTCTCCAGGCTCCTGAGAGCAGCCCTGGTCCCTCAGATCTCATAGGGGGAACTTTGACCTTGTTTCTTGTTCATTGGGCAGCCTCTGACCACGGTGTATGTGGTGTCTGAGCAAGAGGAATTCGGTTTGCTGGTGTCTGATACCTGATTCTCTTTTCCCTGTTTACCTCTCAAACACAACCTCTGCCCTCTTCTCTCTGTTTAGGAGCTAAGGGTAGTGAATTAAATTGGCTTTCTTTGTTTTTTTTTTTTTTTTTTTTTTTGTGTGTGTGTGTGTGTTGTTTTGTTTTGTTTTAAAGACAGGAAGGGTTAGTGAGGGGTGTCAGTTGCACTTGTTGGTGTGAGTAGCTGGATGAACAGGTGTTGCTGATGACCCTGACATTCAGCAGAGGTTCTTGGCATCTTTCTGGGACTGGGCAGCAGCCGAAGTGACAGCTGTCCCCGCTAGTGCTCTTGGCCCCTGCAGAGCCAGAGGGGAAGATGGGCCCTGCATTGCTGAGATGCCAGTTAGAACTGTCCTAAGTTAATAGTATAGTAACTACAGGAACCGGAACCAACACAGGGTAGTTGTGAGGCTTGAGGGTCAGCAGGGACCCCATGTCTGTCCTCACCAGCTTTCATGTTACCTGTGCTCCATCCTGGGGCCACAGCAGGTGTGGGCGGTGCTAGGACGGAATCTGGGCCTCAGCTGGCTCTCTGGCAGGGACAGGTGAAGAGCTGGGTGGTGGGGTGTGAGCCATCACTCCACCTCAGTCTTATCCCCACCATGCCGTGTAGTTAGTTGTATGTGGATTTGTGTTGCAGAAGGTTCTAGACTTCACATCCTTCTCACCGAGCTCTTACTTGAGGCTTCTTACAGAGCTGCCCTGGTTGGGGCCAGGGAATCTGCAGCAGCCTTGCTGACTGGGGTGTGCTGAGTCAGAGACTGGGCCCTCTGAGGGAGAGTAGTCCCTTAGGAACGTCACTCTGAGTGCCTAGGGCCCCCGGTACCTCTTTAGAATCAGGAGGCATAACGAGCCTTGTCTGGCTGCAGCCGCGGGCAGGCGGTCCCATCTGTTGGCCTTCCTCGCGAACCTGCTGCCCGTGACTCCCGGGGCTCTTCAGTGGATAGTACGGGCAGCCCACACTGACCAAGCTGTGTCAGCAGATACGTGATGTACCCCCCTTCTCACCAGCAGTCTTCCTCCCCGTGGGCGCAAGGACTGGAGGTTTCCATCCTCCGCCTGAAAGTTAGCGCTGAGTTGGCTTCTGTCAGCCTCTCGGGGGCCGTCTGTTGTGGAGAGCCGAGAAGGCAGTGAAGCTCAGGGAAGACTCTCGGGGTGTGCTTGCTGGGGCAGGGCTCCTGGAGGCTGAGAGTCTGGCCCTCAGAGGTCTCTTCTTCCTAGGTCGGCTTGGCCTCTTTCTGCCCAGGGGAAAGGGCTCTAGAGCCCCAGCTTCTGCCTGGTCATGTGCGTTTAGGGTTTAAGTGTCCTGGAGCCCCTGCACACTGTGAGTGTGAGCCCCCTTCTGGGAGTGTGGGTGCTTTGGTGGTGTCAGCTGCCAGGGCCTCCCAGGGCCCCTGCTGTAGTGGGGAAGCCCAGGCAGTCAGCCCCAGAGGAGTGTTCTCATTGAAAGGGGAGTAAGACGAAAGGGAGTTGGATGGGCCAGGGCAGATTCAGGGGTCTGTTGCAGTGGGAGGGGAGCCAGCTAACTCAGAGCCCCCCTCTGGGCTGATTTACCTCCCTCTTCCCCAGAAAGGGAGTCCTCTTCCTGTGGAAACACAGCATCTCCTTCCATTCCTGCTGCCAGCTCTCCTAATCCCAAAGCCCCTACTTATCAGTGGGATGAGGGGCCTCACATACCCCATCAGCATTCTCCCCAGATCTCAGCCAGGCTTTTAAGCTTCTGGCTTCTAGGGCCAAGATTCCTCTGTTATACTCCAGGTGGGACACAGGTCCTCTGTGTTGCAGTCCCACAGTCCTGGTTACACAAGAAGACGCCCCTCTCTTTGATTCCATCCCCCAGTCTGTACCCCTAAGCCCTTTGTCCTCGGCACAGACTCTCTGGACAGGTTGGAGAGTGCAGAGCACCACTGTTGTAACCTTTCTCCTCACTAAAAAGACATAAATGTCACCTCTTTCTGTTATAAAGCTTGAAACAACTTTAACATTCTTCAGCCCACAGTTAAGTACAAATATATTTTTAGTAAGTGTGTGGCAGTTCTATTTGTATTGAATCCTATTTGCTTGAGCCTATTAGATGGGTACCTTTGTTCTGTCTCGGCCCTATTTATTTTTTTACTTATTTATGTAAACGCACCCAACGTGGGGCTCAAACTCATGACCTTGAGGTCAGGAGTCCAGTCCGAAGGCCTTTGACTGAGCCAGCTGGGGGCCTCTCTCTTGGCCCTCTTCTAATTCAGGCATCATCTTTTTGATTATCTCTATTGTCCTGAATTATACTGTTAAACTGTTATATTACAGAGGAGACAGAAGGTATCATATATAGGAGAGTTGGATTGGTTTCATGTTGTTTGTAAGCTTTAATTTCTCAGTGTTGTATGTAAAATTCTATACCAGGAACATTCCTTACCTCTTTATTGACATGCAACTCATATGTTGTAAGACCTACACATCTCATTTTGGACTGCTTGATGGATTTCTACATTTGTGTATATATATGTGTCTACCTCCCACATCAGGGTGATAGGATTTTTCCACAAGCCGTATGCTCTGCAACCCTACATAGAAGGTGGCAGCCCCTCTTATTTTTATTGGCTGTAATAACACTGTCAATATTCTTGGGTTTTTTATCAGTGATGGAGGAGCTCTGCTAGAATTGTGAGTCCTGGGCTTGGGCTCTGCCACCACCTGGCTGTGACTCTGGGCAGGCCACTCACCTCACCTTCATCTCCTCTGTATTTGGAAAGAAGAGGATTAGGTCTTCAAGGACTTTGTGCTTTGATAACCAGTGAGTCAAAATTAGTTAGGCCTTCAGTGGTATAATAAACCTGTCATTTGTCGGAGCCTTACCTTCAGCCTCGTATTGTGTTGTACACACTATGTATTGTTTTATTTAACCTTTACAACAACCCCATGCGATCAGTATTAAACAATGCCGTTTTATAGATAAGAAACTGAAGCTGACAGCAGTCGCTTGTCTGACTTGGCCAAGGTCACTCAGCTAATAAATGGTGGAGCCAGGCTTTTCTCAAAACTCAGTTCAGTCTCCCAAGTCCTAACCTGCCAGTCATGCTGGGGAAGGGTGAGTGGGTATCTCATGTGGGTCATGGCTTGTGTTGCTTCAGATTTTTCTTCCCTCTGGGTGTACAACCAGCCAGAGGCCTGGCTAGTGCTGCTGTGAGTCTGCCCTCTGGGCCTGTACGCTGGTGGTGGTGATTTTCCCTTTGGGAAAAGTTGTATTATTGAGCCTATGGGTAAATCATCTTCCCAGCTGATGCGAGCTTTTTAATGTCTTCCATCTTCACCTTTGAACCTAATTACCTCTCCTGCTGTGCCCCACTGTTTGATTCTCTTTAAGCTAACAAATCGCTTCTGCTCTCATCTTTTCCTGCCCAGCTCTTGTGGTGTTAAATATTCAGGAATGCTTCATCTAGAGTAGAGTATAGGTGAAGAGTCACTGGCCAAAAGCACCTTGAGGGGGCCCTAGGTGGGATGGGGTCACTTGGTTCCTCCTCCCCTCCAAGGGCTAACTTTGAGTGAGCCCTTCTCTCTCTGGTCAACAGAATCTGATTGGTTTCCCTAATCAGCTCACTATCCAGACTGTGCCAGGACTGTCAGCTAGAGGAAGTCTCTGAAGCAAACAGGAAGCACGAGAGACACCCATCAGCTGGAATTGCTCACCCTTTTACCAGGAAGGACAAAAAGTATGAAGTGGGTGACTTCATGGTTAGAGAAGAGACATTTCTAGGGGGGTTAGGGTGAGGAACAAAAGTCCAGCAGCTTCTGGTGTCTTGAAGTCTTCAGTTGTTGAGTGAAGCCAGGAATCAGCCCCCACTCCAAATCTGATCCACCTATATTGTCCATGGGGCTAATCTGTGGGTGCCTTACTGTCTCTTGCATTCCTTCATCAGTTGTAGCTCTTATATTTGAATCTGCTGCCTAGAATCACGGGGAGGGGGTGGGGAACTTAACATTTTTTGGACTCCACTTTTAGAGATTTTAATTCAGTTGGCCAGGGTTATTTTTCTAAATGCCCTGGGTGATTCTGATTTAAAAAAAAAAAAAAAAGTTTGGTACCCACTTACCCATAATGTCCAGAGCAGAGAAAAACCAAAGTAAGGAAGAGCAGTGTTTTACTGTTTCTCTCTCTCTCTTGCCCTCGGCCCCAAGGCGTATGCCCAGGGCGTATATGTTTCGGAGCTTGGGTCCCTTTGCCCTTTCATGAGCATTGTTGGGGAAAGTGTAAGGCGCCCCCGCCCCCAGTCCTTGACAATCTCTCCCATTTCCTGTGAAGATAATGAGACTGGGGAGAGTGCTTGTCCTCCATGGCCTCTGAACAAACTAAGGTCGAGGTTTGGAGAATGAGGGGAGCAGGTCATGTCAAAGAGAGTCTTGTCATGAGTCTAAAGTTCTGCCTGTTTTAGCAGCTTCATGAAAATATCCAGGAGGAAATCCATCCTACTTGTGTGTTTTTCCTGGTGTTAGAGAAGCTGATTTAAAAAAATAAAATCTTTGGCCCATCCATCTTATAAGAAACTCTGACTACAACTTTGGTTCTTAAAGAGAATTTGGTTTTTGTCTGAAAGAAGACTTTTGCTGTGGTACTTTTGGTTACAATTCTATCACCTGACTATACCCATGGATAATTCTTTCCGCTGTTCCAGAGGATTCCCTTCCCCAGCTGGCAGACCAGCTCAGTGCATGAATTCACCTTTGCTACCTGCTGGAGTGCATCCTCAGTTTCCCAATCTTGGGAGGGGAGGGCAGAAAGCTTCCTGGGGCTCTGCATGTGGCCTTCGCCTATCTTAAAGCACCCTCTTGTCTTCATGTGCCCTTTGGGGCAAAATCAGGTTCAACATCTTTGTTCATGTGATCCCCAGGTGGGACTAGGAAAACCACAAGGTAATGCAGGCCATAAAAAGTGCCACGTGTGTCTGCTCAGGTATCTCTGGAAGGCAGGACCAACATCCAGGCAGAACATGTCACCAGCCAGTGTGTGCCAGGCAAAGCACCTACAACACTCTTAAAAAAAAAAATACAGGAGTGCCTGGGTGGCTTGGTCGGTTAGGCGTCCGACTGTTGATTTTGGCTTGGACCATGATCTCAGGGTCATGGGATTGAGCCCCACATCAGGCTCCCCACTCAGTGGGGAGTCTGCTTCTCTCCCTCTGCCCCTCCCCCTGCTTGCTGTCTCTTACTCTTTCTCTCTAAAATAATCTTTTTAAAAAATGTTTTTAAAAAATACAGATACCAGGCCCTCCTCCAGATCTTCATCAGAACCTCTAGGGGCTGGCTGCACAGGTGATTTTAATGTGCAGACAAGATCAGGAACCACTGGATAAGAGCTGTCTTTCCTTCTGGCTTGTTAAAAATACCAGGTTCTGTCTGGGAAGGTTTGGAAACCCACTGATTCGTTAGGGACAAGACTTAGATGTTATCTCTGTGTTTCTTGATTCTTGGGTGCTGGTTACTGCCCACTCCGGTAGCCCTTAGCCCCATTTGCTTTGGTTTTGTTGGAATCAGGGACATCACCTTCTCTCCGTACTCCTTCATACCTCCTTCTGCAGTGTCCCAGCCACACTCTGGCCCAGCCAAGATGATGTGTCACATGGATTTGTGGTAATAACCAACTTGTAATTCCACTGTGGTTTCCTCTGCTGCTGTGGCCCTGCCTGGCCCTGGGAGGCTCCTCCCATTGTTGGAAGTACTCAGGGCCTGCAAGATCCCTGTGACTGTCAGCTAGAGCCACACCTTGCAGGCCAGCAAAGCTGCTGCCACAAAAGCAGGGTCTCATTCACCAGCCACCAGAAACAAAACACAGGGTGAGCATTGTCTCCAGCATTCTTCCCAAGGCAGGGAGATGGGCAGGAGAAGAGCAGGGGGATAAAGGAGCACACAGGCAGCCTGCGTCCTGCTCTGTCTTCTATATGTTGGATGGCCTTGAGCAGGACATGTAACACCTGAGTGTCAAGCTACTTATCTGAAAAAAATGGGAGATTGTTTTAAAGCTTAAGGGAGATAATCGTTGTGCAATCATTCAGTAAATGCTGGCTGTCTCTGGAAATGACTTCCTTGGTGAGCACTCTGAATTCCCAGTATGTAAGTAGGCCTTGTGAAGAAGGCTCTCAAGCCAGAAGCACTTGGGGCGCCTGGATGGCTCAGTCAGTTAAAGGGGCTGGCTCTTGGTTTTGGCTCAGGTAGTGATCTCAGGGTCCTGGGATCAAACCCTGAATTAGGCTTCTCGCTCAGTGGGGAGTCTGCTTGTGAATTTTCTTTCTGTCCCCTGCGCCTCCCCCCATGTGTGTGGGCATATGCTTGCTTGCCCTCACTCTCTCAAATAAATAAATAAATCTTAAAAAGAAAATAAAAAGAAGAAGCCAAAAACACAGACTCTGCTTCAAAGGGCCATAGGGTCTTGTAAACATCAGTGACTGGGGTGAAAAGAGAAAGCCGTAAAATATGGTAGAACTAGCATTATTTGTCCCTCATCAAAATCCCTCCTGTATATAGTGCCTTCCTATATTCTTGGGGAAGAGGTGGCTCCCATTTCAAACCTCTTTTCCTTTGGCGCAGTCCAGAAAGGAAACTGTTGTTCCTGGCTAGTGAATCATTCTTCCTGAAGCTCACTTTTTAAATGAGTTGCCAGGAGGACGGGGATGTGAAAAAGGATTTCAGATTGAACAAAGCAAGCCCTTTGCTGTCAGCTTCTTGCGTGAGCATAGCCCATCGCTTCCCACAGATCTATCCTTCTCTTCATTCACGCCCCCGTCCTCTGACTGTGGGGTAATGCACTCCCCTTGCTCAGGGGGCAGGTCAAGGCTAGACTCAGGATCTGTTCTGAAGACCCCTCCTGTGTTGACTCCATTATGCTGAGGGCAGTTGAATCAGAACTTTTTCTTTCCAGCTTAGGTTCAGATGCTGTACAGATGCTCAGGACCAAATACCTACTCACAGTGGTTGTCTGTAAAACATTGTGTATACGTTTTGGTATTTTTTAATATGTATGTCTTCTAGAGGCTTCTGGAGATAGGGCTCCTCATCCTTCTTTGCGCCTCCAAAGCTATCACTAACAGTGACTAAGCTGTCGGTGCTGGAACACCAGCTGTTGGGGGTGCAGGTCTCCATGTCCCTTGTTTGTCTCTGCCCTCCCATACCTCCCCTGCTCTTTCTCTGCGTCACCCTCCGCCTCTGCCAGTAGAGAATGGAACTGAGGTCTCTGTTTTAAAAGAGAAATTTGGCAGCCGTTCTGCCTGCCAATGGAGCTCTCTGGCTTTGGCGTGTGTTTGCTTTTGTGTGTGTTTTGTGTTTTAATGTGCGTGAGACTTCTGGCCCATCACAAATGAGAGAGCTGGGGGAAGAGGTTCAGGATGGAGGATCGAAATGAGGCTTTGATCACAGTGTACAGTCCAGCCTCAGACTGAGAAAGTTGGTCAGTCTTTCTAGAGATGGCTGAAAAAAATAGCTATTTTGGGAACAACTCGTGCTGGCCAGGCCCTGGTCCCCAAGTGCCCACGAGGTTGGCCAAGCACCATGTCTGATGAGCTTTCTATCGGGACTCTCCATGCCCTGGTCAGCCTCACCACTTGCTCTGGCTTTGCACAGAGGAGGGTTTGTGATCTTAGCTACCGGACCACAGGGTCACTGTTCACCTAGACCGTAGCATCTTCCCAGGTGATTTTTTTTTTTGGTATCCTAAGGAACCTGTTAACTGTCACCAGGCTGCCAGATGCCCGTTGTTCTTGTGTGTGTGTGTGTGTGTGTGTGTGTGTTTAAAGATTTATTTTTATTTATTTATGATAGACATAGAGAGAGGCAGAGACACAGGCAGAGGGAGAAGCAGGCTCCCTGCCGGGAGCCCAACATGGGACTCGATCCCGGGACTCCAGGATCGTGCCCTGGGCCAAAGGCAAGCGCGAAACCACTGAGCCACCCAGGGATCCCCCCTGTGTGTGTTTAATGTGTATGCACATGGACATAATTGGGATTGGGAAGTATGTTTGCTCAGAACCAGAACCTAGAGTTGGAAGAGCACTTTTCACTGCTCAGATGACTGTAGAGCATATGGGTGTGTAGTACATCCTAGCTAGGGCTCTTTTAACTTCTGGGGTCAAGGGTGGGGGTCAGGAGTTGGCAGGAGGGGAGGTAGGTCCTCAGGGAGGGCAGAGGGAGAAACCTGTGATTTAAGAAGACTTCGCCATCTAGTAGTCGGGACTGACCAGTACTGGTGATCTCTCTTACAGTTGGAGGCCCCCCCTCCTCACTAAGTGCCTCTTCACACAGCGCCGGCCCCCGCCGCACGCTCACTGGTACCACTACAGCAGGACGGGCCATGGCGGGTCGGGGAGGTGCAGCGCGACCCAATGGACCAGCTGCTGGGAACAAGATCTGTCAATTCAAGCTGGTCCTGCTCGGGGAATCTGCAGTGGGCAAATCTAGCCTCGTCCTTCGCTTCGTCAAGGGACAGTTCCATGAGTACCAGGAGAGCACAATTGGAGGTGAGTGGGCACAAGGGAGTGGGGTGGCCTCAAGAATGCCAAAGAAATGCCTTGATTTTGAGGAGAAGGAAGCCGCCTGCCCAGGGAAGCTAAACATGCCTGGGGCGGCAGCACCTCTTCCTCACTTGGGCCCTGGATCTGAATCCAATAGCTAGTCTCCCTGCCAGAGCCCCAGCAGTCATCCGTTAATACTTAGCTCCTTGTCAAAAACTGGCTTCCTTTCCTAATTATGCCACTGGATTCTTAAGTGGCTTTGGCTACGACTTTTCCATTGACCTGGCCTCTGGGAAGGGAGAGGCTGGGTCTGAATCTCTGAGAGTCCTCACTGTGCCAGGCAGTGTGTCTACCCCTGGCCTCTCCTACTTTCCAGAATAGGGAAATGGCATGGTGAGTGGGCCAGCGTTTCTGAAGTCGACCTTTACCCTCGAGGTCAGAGCCTGTCATTGATTTTCTAGTGGTCAGCATTTAGCACGTAAGGGTCTGAACTCAGTCCCCTGCCTCAGTTGTCAGGACAAACTTTGAGGGGCCAGGGCCAACCTTGGGCTTGAGTCATCCTTTCTCTCCCCTCTTGGTAAGAGGTTTCCAGGCAGCTGGAAGCTAAATGGGTCGTGTCAGCAGTCTTCTGCTGCCTCCTCAGCACTCAAGTCAGGAGCTGGAGAGAGGGAAGTGAGGCAGTCCCCAGGCCCCTCATGGAGGTGGGGGGAGGGCAGACGGGGAGAGCTGGCTTCCACACAGGGCTCTCTGGAATCCTCTGTTGGGTCCCAGGGCTAGGGGGCTCCCACCTGCCTCCCAAAGGGGACTCCTCCCCCAAACCATATGCACAAGCACCACATGGTCCTTTGTCTCCTCGGGCCAAAGATAGGGTCACTGTTCCCTGAAGGTCGAACCACAGGGTAGCTAATCAGGAATGGGTCAAGGTCAGAGCTAGAGGTGGTAGCTAGCTGGCATGCCTAGAGGTGGCAGGGGCAGCTGGGAAGCCAGCCACCCAGCCTCCGCCTGGCAGTGGAACAGCGTGTACTTTCAGGCGTCCCCAGTGTAGCTAAGTGTGTGACAGTGTCCTCAGGAAACCGAAGGCCAGTAACACCCCTGGGCTGGAGCAAACTGAGGGACTGTGGAAGTTTCCAGCTGGACTGTTCTCTGTGAGGGGAGGGAGGAGGAGGAGGAAGAGGAAGAAGAGGAGGAATGGGTGGGCCCACCCTTCTGTGCTTGGAGTCTGTTTTCCCCTGGGTTCTGCCTCTCCTGCCCCTTGCCGCATTCCTCCTCAGAGGGTGCTCCTGAAGTGGTTCAAGTGCAGGCAGATTTCCCTTCTGCCCTTGCCAAGCACGAGTCTGTAAAGCCTGTGCAGCCCCCTTGCCCCGTTGACACATGACAGAAAAATATAAACTCCACTGACCCCGCTTGGGCCTGCTTCGGCTGCTGGGCTGGGGGCTTTTCTGGGCCCATCTCAGCAGAGGGCCTCTAAGTGCCAGGGCCCAGATACAGTACTGGAGATATGTGGGGGCAGCTTCTTGAGTTCCTTCCTGCCATATAACATCACCTTTCCTCTTGCAGCGGCCTTCCTCACACAGACGGTCTGTTTGGACGACACAACAGTCAAATTTGAGATCTGGGACACAGCTGGACAGGAGCGGTATCACAGCCTGGCCCCCATGTACTATCGGGGGGCCCAGGCTGCCATCGTGGTCTATGACATCACCAACACAGTAAAGATTTCCCCTTACTTCTTGACACTTTGTTCCTGGAATGGGTGTGGGCAGATTTCCTCTGTTTGGGGGTGTCTCACCAGACTCTTCAGGGCCGTGACATCTTAAACACCTTGGCTCTGCCAGTTTGGGCTTTTCTAGTGAGCGGCACTGGGCAGGATGCCTCCTCTGTCTGTTTGACATTCTGGCCTTGTCCCCCCAGGATACATTTGCACGGGCCAAGAACTGGGTGAAGGAGCTACAGAGGCAGGCCAGCCCCAACATCGTCATTGCACTCGCGGGGAACAAGGCAGACCTGGCCAGCAAGAGAGCCGTGGAATTCCAGGTGCGGGGGGGAAGAGGGGTGTGGGGTGAGGTGTTGCAGAGGGGAATGCGCAGGACTTGGCAGGGAGGAGTAAGCCAGCTCCACTTGCAGCTCAGCCTAGGCTGCTCAGGGGCTTTGCAAAGGGCCAAGCCTGGAGGCAGCAGGAGAGCTGTTATCTGCTATCCTCTTGTGACTTGAGCATAGCCCTTGAAGCAGTTGTCTCCCTCTCCTTGCTCTTTTTCATTGGTTGATGGCATGTGTATAAAACGCTTGCTGAAACCTCATTTTTTTGTGTTAACTGACTTTTTTTAATGAAACCTACTGAGAAAGAATTACTTTTATCCACTCAATATATGCACGAGTAATCATAGTACAAGAAGGTATATAGGATGAGATGTGAATCTCTAACCCAGAAACACAATCTCCCTTTCCCCAAGTTCATTAGTTTCTTGTTTTTTTTCTAGAAATATGCATATGTGTACAAATCCCTTTCCCATAAACCAGAGTGTGCATTTCTTACCAGGCCCTAACTGATTGGACTTCAAGGTTGTTTGCAGTAGCACTGCAGTCATCTACATACTTTTTGTGTTCTTTCCCAATGTGCAAGTGCATTTGTAGGATAACTCTCTAGAAGTATTTCCTAGCTTAGTGATTTTGAAGAGCAAGAAAGGCAGAATGGACCTGGGGAAGCCTGAGTGAAACATGTGCCAGTGTTTGTGAGTTGAAAGGTGCTGTGAAGTGGAGGCCTTGGGGTTATGGTGCAGGTGTCTGGGTGGGGGGCAGCCAGAGCAGAAGAGCCCTGGGCCTGAAAACCCCTGCATTGTCTCTGTTGTGTATAAAGGAACTGTGATGAGGGAAGATTTTAATCCTGGGCCCTGGCCCCTGCCAACTGTCATCATTTCCCTCCTACTCACTTTCTCACCTCCATCCAAATCAGGAAGCACAAGCCTATGCAGACGACAACAGTTTGCTGTTCATGGAGACATCCGCAAAGACTGCAATGAACGTGAATGAAATTTTCATGGCAATAGGTGAGTTGCTTGCGTCCCCTCCCTGACCAGGTCCTATCACTTGTCTGCTGTCTAGAGTATGTAGTAGGTCTGTAGGGTCCCTTCATCTGACTCTCAGATGGAGATAAGTCACCCCAGAAGTTTCCAAAGCCTGGGCCAAAGTCTCAACATTTCTTTCTTACCCTTTAGCTTATCACCCACCTAAAACCCTACATGACCTTCCCCGTAACCTACTTCTTAAGATTCTTAGGCTCATCTGGCTCTGTAGTGAGTCATCATGCCCAGGTTCAAATCCTTGTTTTACCACTTAACTCTGGTCCTGGACAGGTTTTTTTTTTTTTTAATTTTTATTTATTTATGATAGTCACAGAGAGAGAAATAGAGAGAGGCAGAGACATAGGCAGAGGGAGAAGCAGGCTCCATGCACAGGGAGCCTGATGTGGGATTTGATCCCGGGTCTCCAGGATCGTGCCCTGGGCCAAAGGCAGGCGCCAAACCGCTGCGCCACCCAGGGATCCCCTGGACAGGTTATTTAACCTCTCTTTCCCTCAGTTTCCTGAAACACTCAGTATGCACCTGGCACATAAAAGTGAAGTCCTCGATGGGTCCTTGTACATTGGGTGGTAAAAAGGCCAACTTCCACTCAAGTAGACTTGGAAGAGTATTGGGGTACCCCCACAAATGCATTTTCCCCCTCCTCTTCCAAACAGCTAAGAAACTTCCCAAGAATGAGCCCCAGAATGCAGCTGGTGCCCCGAGCCGGAACCGAGGGGTGGACCTCCAGGAGAACAGCCCAGCCAGCCGGAGCCAGTGCTGCAGCAACTGAGCCCCCCTTGCCTGCCCACTGCCCCCACCTCCTCCGCCGGCCCACCCGACTGGAATCCACTCTAACCAATCGCACTTAACGACTCGGGCTACCACTTGGGGGTGGGAGGGGCAGGGGAGGGGTCTGCCATGATTTCTCCTAGAATTCTGATCATAGGCCGGAGTGAATTATTCCACCCGCACCTTTCTGTACAAATACTAATTCAATTTTAAGTCTTAAGTCACTTTTTTAATATATATGATCTTCTGCTCTTCCCACTTCCAGCCCTTTCTACTGCTCTCCCACTCTTCCTTCGCTGGTAGTAGCCACGTGCCCTGTTCCCCCACCCCCCACTCTGTATGTGGGGAGGCAGGGGTTGGAGCAGTTACCCTTCTTTCCCTCTTGCTGATGAGCAGACTCAGCAAGAGCATCCATATCCTTACCATATTCGGAGTGGGCTTGGTCCTGGGTGGTGGGGCAGGCCCTAGGAGCGAGGGAAGGGAGAGGCAACTCTTCCCTCAGCTGGCTGTCATCACGCTGCAGCCCCCACTCACCCTCTGACTCACAGCTGGGACAGAAACCACAGCATCACCACAGCATTATTGTGACAGCCACCAACCCATTGCCCACAACCTGCCCCCCTCCCCCACCCCTGGTCACCCTGACCTCTGGCTCTGAGCCCTGTTCTGACCAAATCACGATGATGAGTATTTGGGGGTGGGTGGGTGGGTAAGGGGGGGGGAGTGGGAGGGGATGGAACCAACTTTTTCTGTATTTTGTATTGTATGTTTTCTTCAACATGTAACCAATCAGTATCTTGTCAATATAGTCAGCCGATCGATCGACCTCCTGCTTGTCTTCCTTGTCTTTCTCTGGCAGAGTTTATCAGACCATATCCGCTCTAGCTTACTTGAAGTTAATTTAAAATGAACCACTGCATCTTGTTGAACAATGGCTTCCCTCCCTCCCCCAAAGTGAGGGGTGCTAGTGGTTATGGTAACCAAGAGAAAGAGGCCCTTACTGGTACCAGCTGTAAGGGGGTGGTGGTGGTGAGAGTGACCTAGAGCTGAATCTCCCCAAGTTTGAAATTGAGGGCTTGTATTAGCCTTGCCCCCACCCCCCTCCAGATTATATTGGGGTGATGTGCAGTTTGTATTTGAAAATAGTTGGTCTCTGAAACAACAGAAACCACCTCTTGGGGTTTTTTGGTTAGTCTGTACCTTGTGAAGGACTGGGTCTTCTCATCCTCTTCCCAGGTGATCTCTGGAACCTTTGCCTGGTCTTCAGACCAAGAGACCACCCCACATCAAGTCCAGTCTTTGTATCTATCTGATCTCTGGTCTGCCGGGGCCCTCTGCTGGTTGTGGAGCCTGGTGCCCCCGCTGCCATCCTGGCCCTCTGCTGCTCCCTGCTGGAGCTGCTGCTGTCATTTGCCCAGCACAGGGCTGTTGGTCTACTGAGCCCCGGACCCAGCTCCTCCCGGGGCCACAGAGGCCTGATTCTTGTTGGACCACCACCGTAAAGTGCTTTTCCTGCCTCCCTAAGCCCTCCACTGGCCCTCTCTCTACCTCCATTATGCCTCCACCTTTGATCCCAACCCCAAGAAAAGACCACAGAACACCAAGGCTGCTGCTGCACACTAGAATTGTTGTTTACTGGGTCAGGGTAGGTTGACCTTTCTTAGAGCCATGGCCTCGGAGTCTCGGGGATGGGCCTTTTTGGGCTTCCTGGGAAGGCAGCGCCCTGGCACTGGCCTCCGACGCACAGCTGGCCGGAGGGGGTCATGCTGCAGGTCACGGCAGTGGGATCCAGGTCCGGTGGTAGTTGGATCTGCCGATGCACCCTCTGCGCCACACGGTAGCCAGCCCCATCTGGGCTGCAGCCCTCCAGTTGCCTCTGGCCGGTCACCATCAGACATTGGCCGTCCACTTGCACCACCAGCTCCTCCGGGGCAAAGCCACAGGCATCCACCTTCATCTGGAAGCCATTCTCTGCATGGAAGTTGTTCTGCGCAGTCACCACATCGTCCCTCAGGAGCCGTACGGGCAGTGTGGCCACCTGGTTCTGTTGGGCAAGGGCCACGCTGGGACAGCGGGATGCCACCTGGCTCCCGCTGGGGAGACCGCTACCAACCCGCTGCATCCGACTGAGCAACTGCTGTCCGAGGGCGAGGGCGCGAGGCCCTGGGCGTGGCTCTGGGCGCTCGGTGGCGGCGGCGGCGTGGGGGGGGGGGGGGGCGGGGGTGCGGCTGCGCGCCCTGGGGAGAGGCCCTGGGGCGGCCTGGCTCCTCCGCTCCTCCGCGGCCGCCTGCTACGCCAGTCCGGTCTCCGCAGGCCTGGTGGTCACCGCCCTGGCGCGCCACTGCTGCTCTCATCCTGGCTCCCGGGGCGGTGACCCACCAGCGCAGACCAGCCGACCCTGTAGCGCTCACCAGCGCAGGGCGGAGGCGAGATGGAGCCGGGCTCTTGCCCTTCCCAGAATCAGGCCTGAGGACAAGAAGGGCTGTCCCCTGAACCGAGCCCGGGGGTGTGACCGTGAGGGTCTTCCATCCTGACCGCGCACGGTCTTGTGACACGGGGCTTAGGAGGTGACCGCGACTTCCTGGTTTCCTTCATTCGTCAGACTCTGGGTCTACTGTGGCCGCCTGAGGGCTGGGCTCTGGGACAGAAGGAAGACGCGAACCCTGCCTTCAGGCGCTCACGGCTTTTATGATAATCCTTTATTGCTGAAATATAACATAATAGAAGAAGCGCACCAGAGAGTACCACTGAATTATCCCCCAGAGAGCACCCCCATGTAGCCACCTCCACGGGGCAAGAAATGGAAGTGTTGCTTCTTAATCTCCGCTGTGGCTGCACTTCCGTGTCCGCAGACGTGTGGGACAGGGACAGGGGGTGGAGGGGCGGAAGCCAACACGACCCCGGGCAGCATCTGTGATTCCCCTCAACAGGAGCCTGTTTTCTCAGATGCTCCTCCAAGTCCCCAAGAAAACGGCAATCCTCGCTATCCCATAAGACTTCAAAGAGATTAGAAGTGAGGAGGAGACAATCTAGGGTAATGGCTCAGGCTTCACTTGCTTGTCTGGGGCCAAGAGGCAGGACAGAAAAGTCTGGAAGCCAGAAACGGAGGGAGCGGTCGTGGAAGACTACAACTCCCATCATGCTCCGGCGCAGCGACGCCTGCGCACCGAGCGCCGGTTGCCCATGCGGCCCTAGGGCTAGGAGCGCCGCGCCGCGCTCCGCTGCGGGGGAGGCCATGGCGGAACCTTCCCAGGCCTCGACCCCGGCTCCGGCCACGCAGCCCCGTCCCCTTCAGTCTCCAGCCCCTGCCCCACCTCCGACTCCTGCCCCCAGCCCGGCTTCAGCCCCGACTCCGGCTCCCACTCCGGCACCAGCCCCCGCGCCAGTTGCAGCCCCAGCCGGCAGCACAGGGACTGGGGGTCCCGGGGTAGGAAGTGGGGGGACCGGGAGCGGAGGGGATCCGGCTCGACCTGGCCTGAGCCAGCAGCAGCGCGCCAGCCAGAGGAAGGCGCAAGTCCGGGGGCTGCCGCGCGCCAAGAAGCTTGAGAAGCTAGGGGTCTTCTCGGCTTGCAAGGTGGGGGCGGGGCCTGGGGTGAGAAGGGGCGGGGCTTGGGGCATCCCAGGGCTCCGGTGGGAATGGGGGCAAATCTGTGGCTGGGGATCGGCTCCCCGTGCCCGGTTACAGGGCTATTGACCGAGTTTTCTAACGCCAGGCCAATGAAACCTGCAAGTGTAATGGCTGGAAAAACCCCAAGCCCCCCACTGCACCCCGCATGGACCTGCAGCAGCCAGCTGCCAACCTGAGCGAGCTGTGCCGCAGCTGTGAGCACCCCTTGGGTAAGGCAGGTAGTGCCCTTGGAGCTGGGGCGGGGGCAGGTCCTGGGGCCTGCTTGGACAGGATAATTTAAGTGCCACTGAGTTTTATCTTTGGAACCAAAAATGCCTCCGAAGGAGGGATTGGGTTGGGAACATGTATCCCTCCCAAGGGAAGAGAAAGGAAATTTGCCAGCCCGGAATAGACAGGGTCCACCCAAGGCTGACATAGTAGCAGTCAGTCTCACTACTGGTCATGCTGTTTGGAGCTACCAAGGTTGTAAATTGGTGATGAAGAGTGAGAGAGAGCTCTCGTCATCTATCCTTTCTTTCCAATCCTACCACCTTTCCTTCTTGCAGCTGACCACGTGTCCCACCTGGAGAATGTGTCAGAAGATGAGATTAACCGGCTGCTGGGTATGGTGGTAGACGTGGAGAACCTGTTCATGTCTGTTCACAAAGAGGAGGACACGGACACTAAGCAGGTCTATTTCTACCTCTTCAAGGTGAGCTTCATCCAAGTGAGTGTGAATGAGCAAAGGAGGTGGGGCTGGACTGGGGAGTTTGCAGCTCTGAGCTCCACTGACCTCTACTCCTCCCTCTTCCTCTTCCTCCAGCTCCTGCGGAAATGCATCCTGCAGATGACCCGGCCAGTGGTGGAGGGCTCCCTGGGCAGTCCCCCATTTGAGAAGCCTAATATTGAGCAGGTGGGATGAGGAAGGTAGTAAGAGAATTGGGGGCATCTTGGAGGAGTGAGGAGCCTGTGTTCCCCATCTTCCTCAAGCTGAGAACAAGGGACAGGTTCAGAGAAGGGAGGATGTTCAAGATGGGCATGGGGCTGGGAAGGGGGCACAATTTTTCTTCACAGAGAGCCCGAGTGAGAGGGGAGCTTTAGCCTGCCCTCAGGAAGCACCAGATTTTGTATAAGAAACCCCTGCTGGCCGCTCACGTCTCCTTCCTGGTCTTGTTCCCTACCCACCCCTTCTCAGGGTGTGCTGAACTTTGTGCAGTATAAGTTTAGTCACCTGGCTCCTCGGGAGCGGCAGACGATGTTTGAACTCTCAAAGATGTTCCTGCTCTGCCTTAACTACTGGAAGCTTGAGACTCCTGCCCAATTTCGGCAGCGGTCTCAGGCTGAGGATGTGGCTACTTACAAGGTCAATTATACCAGGTAGGGCTGGCCAAGGCCAGCGGGGGGTGGGGGAGGGGGTAGGGGTGGGGGTGCTTGTGCTCGTAAGCCCAACCTGGGTTTAGTGTCTCCATTCTCCATCCTACCTCCCCTCTGCCCGCAGATGGCTCTGCTACTGCCACGTACCCCAGAGCTGTGACAGCCTCCCCCGCTACGAGACCACTCACATCTTTGGACGAAGCCTTCTCCGCTCCATCTTCACTGTGACCCGGCGGCAGCTGCTAGAGAAGTTCCGGGTGGAGAAGGACAAGCTGGTGCCTGAGAAGAGGACCCTTATCCTCACCCACTTCCCAAAGTAAGGCTCACTCCGGCCTGTCAGGAGTTTGCTCCAGATTCACATCCTCCCTGTTGTCCCCTTTTTTCCAGGAAGGCTTCTTGGAATGGTCCCTCCTCCCCCTCCATGAGCCTTCTGGGATCTGGGTGTCTACCTGGCAGACTTGTCTGGGGCCCAGATGCAACTTGCTGGCATTTGCCTTTGCGTGTGCTAGTCTGGGGATGGCAGGTACATGGCCTGAGTGCTAACATTACCCCTGCCCATGCCCCTGGTAGATGTGACTAATTGTTTCCCATGGGGCCTGGACACAGCCTCAGAATCCTTCCTACCGCAAGGTGCCAAGAAGCCAGAGCTTATGCTTGAGGTGAAACCGATTTCCACTCCTGTTGTAGTCCTTTCCGTAAGATTTTGCTCTGTTGTGCTGCCCTCTCTCCCACTTTAAACTTGGCTCACCACTCCCCAGTTTGAGACGCCTTTGCTGACTAATGCAGGCCTTTCAGGGCCCCTTCTGCTGCGAGGTGGGAATGTGAGGTGGCAGGAGGGGGTGGATTCTGAGCTCCGTTTCACACTGAGGCCCAGGGTGACTTAGTGCCCTGCCCGGCCGCATAGCACAGGATGGCACCAGTCAGACTCTATCCCCATGTGCTGCACACCATGGCAAACTGGGCCTCTGATCCTGTCCTGGATGTCCTGTTCTGCCTTTGACCAGGGGACTGTGTCTCCCCCTAGTCTGAAGCTGTCTCCACTCTCTGGCTCCCAGTTTCCTGAGAACAGGGTCTTTTTGACCTGCCTCCAGTCTGGGTCTGGTCCAGGCTGCTGCCTTGGTTGGAGGACAGAGTTGCGAGACACACTGTACCCTCCCCACAGATTCCTGTCCATGCTGGAGGAGGAGATATATGGGGCAAACTCTCCAATCTGGGAGTCCGGCTTCACCATGCCACCCTCAGAGGGGACCCAGCTGGTGCCCAGGCCGGGTATGTGCTCCAGCAGGATCTGCAGGCTCCTGGCTTGACTTTCTTGGCAGAGCTCAGCCCTCTGCTAGGGAAGAGGCACTGCAGATGGCTGCAGTGGGGATATGCAGAAGGGTGTGTCAGGGAGTCCCTTTTTGGGACCCACCACCATCTCTGACCCCCCCACTCCTAATTTCGCTCACTCCCAGCTACGGTCAGTGCAGCAGTTGTCCCCAGCACCCCCATCTTCAGTCCTACCATGGGTGGAGGCAGCAATAGCTCCTTGAGTCTGGACTCTGGAGGGGCTGACCCCATGCCAGGTGGGTACTGACCCCTGACCTCTGACCCTCATTTACCCCTCCCCTGACTTCTCTTGCTGTCTACCAGAGACTCTGCCAACCTTCCCAGCAGGTGAGAAGAGGAAGCTTCCGGAGAACCTGACCCTGGAGGATGCCAAGCGGCTCCGTGTAATGGGCGACATCCCTATGGAGCTGGTCAACGAGGTCATGCTCACCATCACTGACCCTGCTGCCATGCTGGGGCCCGAGGTGGGCAGCCTGACTAACTGACCAGTGTGGGGAAGGGGGCCTCACCAGCCTCTGAGGCCTCAGCTTCCCACCTCTCCTCTGGTGCCCAGACGAGCCTGCTGTCAGCCAACGCAGCCCGGGACGAGACAGCTCGTCTGGAGGAGCGCCGAGGCATCATTGAGTTCCACGTCATCGGCAACTCGCTGACGCCCAAGGCCAACCGGCGGGTGTTGCTCTGGCTTGTGGGGCTGCAGAATGTCTTCTCCCACCAGCTGCCACGTATGCCTAAGGAGTACATCGCCCGCCTCGTCTTTGACCCGTGCGTCCGCAGAAGAGTCCTGACCCTGGGGCACCACACCTGTCCTCAGCCCCTGCCCCCACCCCACCCAAACCCGTGGGAATACTTGCTTCTCCTCTCCCAGCACTAAATATGGCCCTGGCCTCTAAGGCTGTAGAGACCTGGGGGGCACTTGGAGAACAGGTAGCAGCAGTGACTTGTCCTCTCTCCCCTCAGGAAGCACAAGACTCTGGCCTTAATCAAGGATGGGCGGGTCATCGGTGGGATCTGCTTCCGCATGTTTCCCACTCAGGGCTTCACCGAGATTGTCTTCTGCGCTGTCACCTCAAATGAGCAAGTGAAGGTGAGTACCTGCTCCTGGCCTTACCCCTACCCACCACCCACCACCTGCTTCTGGTTTGGGACTGTCAGAGCCACAGTCCCTAACCCTTCTCTTAGTGCCCAGGCAGTTCCTTCCAGCCCCACAAGGTGGCACTTGTCCTTTGGTAACTGCATTAAGAAAACACTTGTTGACAAATGGAGTCCCAAAGTCGATAACCCTTTTATTTATTTATTTATTTTTGAGAGATTTTATTTACTTCTTTGAAAGAGAGCATGAGCAGGAGGAGAGGCAGAAGGAGAAGCAGACTCCCTGCTAAGCAGGGAGCCCGAGGTGGGACTCAATCCCAGGACCCTGGGATCATGACCTGAGTGGAAGGCAGATGCTTAACTGACTGAACCACCCAGACGCCCCTCAATAATGCTTTTAAATGGACTTGAAGTTCCTTCATCGCCTGAACATTCACATATACGGGAGGGAGGGGGTAATACTTTTTACACTGGTCTTGCATTGGAGGATAGTTGTGGGTTCCATCCTTGATTTGGCACAACAGACCTACTGGTAGGGTCCCCAGTTCTCCTGTTTTATGTAATCCAGATCTGCATGGTGCCCCTTCGGTCTTGACATATGGGGGGAGACACTCTTTCTTCAGGGTTCAGATATTGAAACGAGTAGGGCCCTTGTGATGCCACTTCCCCTTTTGCTCTAACTCTGAGGCCTGGGAGCTAGGAACCAGTGACACCTAGATGGCAACTTCCTGGTTGGGTTTTTAAGTCCTGGCCTTACCGTGGCTGGCTGACTGACCTTGGAGACATTTCTTAAAATAGTTGAGTTTCAGGTGTTTGTGTTTTTTGTTTGTTTGTTTGTTTGTTTTCTGTATAACGGAGATAAAAATATTTATCTCGTGGATTAACTTAAGAGGTGACCTGTAAAGTACCTAGCAAAACGCCTGGCTCAGAGTAAGCGCTGAGCAACGCCAGCATCCTTCACTGCTTCCCCATAAATTCCCCTTCCTCTGCCAGTTGCTTTTCCTCCTCTGGATCCCAGATCCCCAGCTGTCCGTCTCTCCTGTGCAGTCCACTCTCTGCTCTAGGCTGCCCTGCTAAGCCCTGCTCCCCTTCCCCACAGGGCTACGGGACTCATCTGATGAACCACTTGAAGGAGTATCACATCAAACACAACATTCTCTACTTCCTCACCTATGCCGACGAGTACGCCATTGGCTACTTCAAAAAGCAGGTGACCCGCACCTCAGCCCACACTTGCCTGCTGCCCGGGGCTCAGGGTCACTCGGTCTAGCCCACTGGTGTGGCTGGGGTGGGAGCCCCTTGGTGTTTGTTCCCTGTGCCATCTGGCGCCAATGGAGAGGTCTCCCATGCCCATCTGCCTGCCTCCTGCTGCCGCCCCTGTGACAAGTAGGCACCTATAGAGTGGGAGGGCAGGCTGGTAGAGCTGGGAGGCTCTGGAGGATGATTTGGGCGGAGCAGCTGACCTGGAGCCTTTCCAGGGGCAGATTAATTGAGCCCACACAGCACAGAGCATTGTATCAGCTACCACAGAAGGTGATCCAGGAACCGGGGAGAGGGGACACAGCATGCACAGCCCCTCGGGGGGTTCCTGGGAGGAGGATTATCCAAGTTGGAAAAGCCTTGCTGATGGATTGGGTCATAACTGTCCACTCCGTAGGGCTTCTCCAAGGACATCAAGGTGCCCAAGAGCCGCTACCTGGGTTACATTAAGGACTATGAGGGCGCAACATTGATGGAGTGTGAGCTGAATCCCCGGATTCCCTACACGGAGCTGTCCCATATCATCAAAAAGCAGAAGGAGGTGTGTGTGTGTCTGTGTGTGTCTGTGTACACACGCATGCTTGCATGCACACAACCTGGGGGCTTTTCTTGTACACCTTGGGGGTGAGCACACACGTGTGGATGTGTACCACACGTACGCACATGTGTGAGGTGGGCGTGGGCCAGGATCTTGGTTCTTGCTTTGCCTCCCAGGGAAGTTAGGAGATGAGGCGCCTGGACTCAGCAGCAGGGCCTCTGACCCTGGCCCAGCGAGGGTTGCCGCTGGGGCTGGAGTTGGCCCCTCAGACCCTGCCTTCCCTCAGATCATCAAGAAGCTGATTGAGCGCAAACAGGCCCAGATCCGAAAGGTCTACCCCGGGCTCAGCTGCTTCAAGGAGGGTGTGAGGCAGATCCCTGTGGAGAGTGTCCCCGGCATTCGTGAGCAGGGGTCTTGGTGGGGGAGGGGGCCCCTTGCTCAGAATGTGTTCTCAGATTCTTAGGGATGCTCTCCCCACTCCCCGCTTTGCAGGAGAGACAGGCTGGAAGCCACTGGGGAAGGAGAAGGGGTAAGTGTTGTATGGAGGGAGAGGGTGTTGGGGAAGGCAAAAGGACCAAGGGCCTCAGACATGGTGTCTCTCGCCCCAGGAAGGAGCTGAAGGATCCAGACCAGCTCTACACAACCCTCAAAAACTTGCTGGCCCAGATCAAGGTGGGGAGACCAGGTTCCCCTCTGGGGGTACCTGCACCAGCGACTGTGGCCTTACAACCCCTTCTGGGGTGGGTGGTACTCACAGCTGGGCTTGGTCACAGTGGGCCTGACTCCAGCTTGGCTTTCCTCTCCAGTCACACCCCAGTGCCTGGCCCTTCATGGAGCCTGTGAAGAAGTCGGAGGCCCCTGACTACTATGAGGTCATCCGCTTCCCTATTGGTGAGGACACTCCATTTCCACCCCTTCCTTCCACTTCCACCTCCCATACTCCTGCTCCTGCCTTCATCAGGCCCCACAGCACCCCCTCTGGTGGTCACCTTGCTCTCCTCAGCCTCTTAAAACCATGTCCTTGTCTCCTGTTGCCCTAGACCTGAAGACCATGACAGAGCGACTACGCAGCCGCTACTATGTCACCCGCAAGCTCTTTGTGGCTGACCTGCAGCGTGTCATTGCCAACTGCCGCGAGTACAACCCCCCAGACAGCGAGTACTGCCGCTGCGCCAGCGCCCTGGAGAAATTCTTCTACTTCAAGCTCAAGGAGGGTGGGCTCATTGACAAGTAGTCTCTGGCTTTGGACCACAGCCTTGACCTGGAATGTCTCTACATCGGGTTCTGATCCAATCTCGAGGGGGTGCCCCTGGTGCCTGGGTTCATCTCAGCCTGAGACACTCCAGCCCTCGGCCCTGCAGCCCCTTCTGGACACCTGCAGCTCTGTCCCACTTTTCCTTGTATCTGACCTTGGGGGGGGATCTCCTGGGTCTGGGGCTCCGCCTCTCTAAAGTGACTGGTGGCTAGAGGCACAGCCTTCCTGGGGCCGTGGTGGCCTCCAGCCCTGTCCCCATAGAGCCATGGAGTCTTGGAGTCCTGGGCCTGGCCTGTCCCACTATTTCCTCAAGGGTTGGGACTGCCAATTTTAGCTTGAGGGAAGGGGCTTCAGCATTTGAAAGTTCAGCTGGGACTGGGGGGTCATGCCTCACCCTGCACTGTCTGTCCCCCAGGGGTGGGGGCCCTGGGGACCACTCATTTCCTGGCATTAATCCCTCAGAGGGAACAATAAAGTTCTTTTTATTTCTCTGTGTGATTGTTGGCCTTTTTGGTAGGGCCCCCAACCTTAACAGGTTGACCCTGTTTCTGCCCCCACCTCCTACAACACTGGAGCCTATTAAACATCAGATGGGACCATCCTTCTCACCCAGCCTCCCGCACCGCTGGGGTGATGGCACCTGCCCAACTGCAGCACCTGCTTCTCCCTACTCTCAGCTGTTCCTGGTTCAGGTGTCGGGGCTGCAGGGACCCCAGTTTCCACCTGGCAGCCTTGACCTGGGTGGACGTGGTTACAGCTGGCTCAAAAGGAGTGGAGGTGGGGTGGCCCGCCTGGGCAGACTCTGCTCTTGGAGGAGGGGCCAGCAGGACCCAGGAGGAATGAGAGGGTGCTTTCCAGCAGCTTTTCTGGGGGAGGGGGAGTGGGAGGGGTGGGGAAGGGGAAGGGAGATTAAGGAGGAATTCTGCCGGTGCTGGCTCCTCCCTCAGTTTCAGTTTCTGTTTCTCGGCATAGCCCCAGCCCGGTAACACCAGGCACCAGGGCTAAGCTGAGCGGCCACCCTCAGCACCTCAGTGCCTCAGCACCTAGGCAGGTGTTGCAGATAAGAACCCACGGGGCAAAGGTCAGGTGTAGTTTGTGTTGCTCCCACTACTGTCTTGGCCGGATCGGGTTCCTGATAGATCCCTTCAGTCCTCTTCCTCACCCCCCTCAGATGTGTTGGGGAAGTCTCTGAACCAGACTGGGCCGGCCAGGAGTCTGACTCTCTTTCCATTGTCAGAATGGAGCTGCGACCCTACCAGTGGGAGGTGATCATGCCTGCCCTGGAGGGCAAGAATATCATCGTGTGGCTGCCCACTGGAGCTGGGAAAACCCGGGCTGCTGCTTATGTGGCCAAGAGGCATCTAGAGACTGTGGACCAAGCCAAGGTGGTTGTACTGGTCAACAGGGTGAGTAGCCCACACTTCCCTCGGTGGGGTCTCAACTCCTCAGGTGTCTCACAAGACCCTCCAGAACGCCAGGGCTGCTGTGGCCTTCTCTAAAGTTTACTCACCTTTTCCTCCCATTCCTGCGCCCAGCCAAGTCCTGGATGAGGGAGGGGGGTCACGTTGCCTCCTCCCCATCCCCCTTGCCCCAATCCAACTTCCTCTCCCACCTCATTCTCCATCCCCAGGTGCACCTGGTGACCCAGCATTGTGAGGAGTTCAGCCGCATGCTGGGCAAACGCTGGGCCATTATAACCCTGAGTGGGGACATGGGGCCACGAGCTGGCTTTGGCCACCTGGCCAGGAGCCATGACCTGATCATCTGCACAGCTGAGCTGCTACAGATGGCGCTGACCAGCCCGGAGGAGGAGGAGCACGTGGAGCTCAATGGTGAGGGCTGTGAGCCAGGGGAAAGAGTATGCACCTGAGGCACCCTACCTGCCAACCCCAGGACACCTTTCCTAGTAAAGCTGTTGGGACATTTTGTGGGAGTGCGGGGTTCCCCGTTCTCCAGACCCTGGCATACAGCCTACTAGAAGTAGGCCTGGCTACAGGATCTTGGGCAAGTCCCCCCAACCACTACCGCTGAGCCTCAGTTGACTAATCTGTAAAATGGGGGTCAGTCACCCCAGCCCAGGATGCTATCTGGAGCCTGGCTGCAAGCTGTAAAAGGAGGAAGGAGAGAGATGACCTGTGGGGAAGAAGGGCTTTGCAAATGTGGGTCACGGCCTTGCCCCATGTACCCCCAGCCTTCTCCCTGCTCGTGGTGGATGAGTGTCACCACACGCACAAAGACACTGTCTACAACCTCATCCTGAGCCGGTACCTAGAGCATAAACTCCAGAGGACACGGCCGCTGCCCCAGGTGCTGGGTCTCACAGCCTCCCCGGGCACTGGCGGGGCCTCCACGCTCGATGGAGCAATTGACCACATCCTACAGGTCAGCTTGGCCCCTGAGACCCTGCCCCACCAGAGTCCTCCCTGCCCTGCCCCGCCCCGCCCCATGCCCAGCAGCCCTCCCCAGGCCTTCCCAGGCACCGTCTGGGCCCTTTCATCACTTACACTCCAGCTGCCAGTGGCTTCTTATTGCACTTAGGATAAACCCACGCGCTCTACTGTCGCTTACAGAGTTCCATCCTACCCCGCCCTGTCTACCTCTCCAACCTCATTTCCCACACCCTCCCCTCACTCCTACTCTACCAGCTGCCTCTCTGAACCTCGAGCATGTTAGGGCCTTCTCGGGACCTTTGCGCTCACCATTCCTTTTGCCTTGAATGCCCTTCCCCCTGCACTTGACCTGTCTGGCTCCTGCTTGTTATTCAGGGAACAGCTTAAATGTCACCTCCTCAGAGTCTTCCCTGATCACTCCCTTTTGCACTCTTGTCGTGTCATCCAATTTTATTCTCCTCAAAGCTCGTTAACACAGTCTGAAAGCCTCCCATTCTGTTATTCTTGACTGGTTTATCATCTGCCTCCCCAACTCCAAAATAAGACCCTCTGTATCCCTAGTACCTACTGGGGCACAGAGATGGTGAGCAACAAACATTGACTAAATGAATCCCCACTCCTGATGGCCCTGCTCTATGGCAGTTGGGACCTATCCTATCCCAAAGTTCTGCCCACTGTCCTCACGGGACTCCCCCATTCCAGTGAACCCCTCTCTCTTGCCTCAGCTCTGTGCCAACCTGGACACGTGGCACATCATGTCACCGGAGAACCATCGCCCCCAGCTGCAGGAACACAGTGCTCAGCCATGCAAACAGTACAGTCTCTGCCATAGGCGCAGCCAGGTGAGTGGAAGGCCGGGGCGGGGGGGAGAAGGGGGGTGTGTGGGGTCTGGGGGTAAAAGTAGGTCATCTGGGGTTGAATCCTGACTCCACCCCCTAGTAGCTCTGTGACTTTGGGTAACTTGCTTATTTATCTGAGCCTCTGTTTTTCCCTTCTGTGAAATTGGGAAGTTACAGCCCATGCTCACAGCCTGCTGTATGGCTTGGCTCCAATGCCCCCATGGGCATCTGTGGAAACCCACGGCACCCTGTAGAGTGCCTTGCAAACCATAACCCTCAGGCACTTTGTGCAGAAGCTCTTCTGCCGTGTAGACACTGTCTGGTGCCTGCTGTGACAGGTGCACAAGGACTTAGACATTGCTCTGTGCAGGCCAGAGGTCAAGGGTACATAGGAGGTAGAGGCAGAGCAGGAGCCCTATGCAGGAACCTGACCCCAGCCTCCACCTAGGACTCATTCACATCCCAGCAGGCTCCTCTCTGGAGCTCCCACCGATATGGCAGCAGGAACAGAGAAACTTCAGGCAGAGAGCAGCACCCCCACTGGGTGCTCACGGCCCCCCACCCCCGTGTGTATGGGAATCTCTTCATGCCTTCTTTCCATCCAGGACCCATTTGGGGACATGCTGAAGAAGCTCATGGACCGAATCCACAACCGCCTGGAGATGCCCGCGTTAAACCGCGACTTTGGGACACAGACTTATGAGCAGCAGGTGGTGGAGCTGAGCCAGGATGGTGAGAGGGGCAAGGCTTGGGCTGGGACCTGTTTGGTAGGAGCCTTTGGGGGCGGAGCTCAGCCTGGGGCCCGGGAGGAGTCTGGGCAGGTGGAGGCTGGGGGAACGTGGCCGCTCAGACCCTGTGCCCTGCACCAATCGGCCGTCCATCCGCAGCGGCCCAGGCCGGACTCCAGCAGCGCCGGGTATACGCTCTTCACCTGCGGCGCTACAATGATGCGCTGCTCATCCACGACACGGTCCGCGCTGTGGACGCCCTGAAGTCGCTGGGAGATTTCTACGACAGGGAGCGCGCCACGAAGACCCAGGTCCTGCAGGCTGAGCGCTGGCTGCTGGCACTGTTCGATGGTGAGGCTCGTGGGAACTGGACAGGACTGGGCACAGGCACCAACGCAGATTAGAAAGGTGCCAGCGAGGGTCATGGGGCCCTATTTTTCTAACCATGAGTCAAGACCATGGATAGGACAAAGCCATATGCCCTCACTTGTTAAGGTTTGCATAGATACGAAAACTAACTCATGCTATTGACAAAGATGTTTTAAAAGCCATTTAGTTGGGAGACTGTCCCTTCAAAGTCTGGGGTGTGTGGTACCTTTAACCTGGGAAAGTGAGGTGATCAGAGAGTGACATTTATGATTTTATTTTATTATTTTATTTTATAATTATTTTATTTTTTTTATATTTATTTTATTTTATTTTATTGTACAGAGAGATAGTGAGAGAGCCCAAGCAGGGGGAGCAGCAGAGGGAGAGGGAGAAGTAGGCTCCCCACTGAGCAGGGCTCCATCCCAGGCCCCTGGGATCATGACCTGAGCTGAAGGCAGATGCTTAACCAACTGAGCCACCCAGGCTCAGTTGCCCCTAGAGAGTGACATTTAAGGCAAGAGGCCTCAGCAAGGCTGAGGGGTGAGGCAAGGATCTTTCTGAAGAGACCTAAGGCTGAGTTAATCCTGGGTAGCAGAGGTCAGAGGTATGTCTCCAGATTTTGTGCTGTAGGCCCCTGGTGTAAGGCTGGTTGGGTGGGCACAGCATGTCCTTGAACATTCTCCTGGTGCACCTTCAGGGGGAATTAGGAGCAGAGAACCTCTGGCTCCCTCTGCTCCAGCAATCCTGTCCCTGTGAGCTACACCCTCTCCCATGCATGCCCTGCCTGTCTCCAGGCCTGAATCCTGTGCCTCTGTTTTGGGTTTTTCTGGCAGATTACAAGAATGAGCTGGCCCACCTGGCAACACAGACCCCAGAGAACCCAAAACTGGAGATGCTAGAACAGATCCTGCGGGAGCAGTTTGGGCATTCCGACAGCCCCAGGGGCATCATCTTCACCCAGACCCGCCAGAGCACTCACTCCCTCCTACTCTGGCTCCAGCAGCAGCCAGGCCTGCAGACAGTGGACATTAGGGCTGACCTGCTGATTGGGGCTGGAAATAGTAGCCAAAACACCCATATGACCCAGGTGTGGGCTTGGGGAAAGAAGCCGGGACTGGGGGTGTTCCTAGGGGAGAAGGGGTGGGGACAGAGTCTTCACAGAGCTATGGGGGACTGATTTTCCCCAGGCAGAGGACAGAGAACTTAGGGGGAGAGAGGTGGACACTGAGCTTGCCAGTCCTGAAGGTCTTCCCAAGATGGGGGTCCTTGGGGGGCAGAGAGGCTGAAGCTTGGGGGATCTTCAGGGAAAGAGGTGAGTGATGTTTTCAGGACAGAGGATCAGATGTCCAGGGCCCCTTTCTGGAGAAGAATAGGTCCTGAGACCTCCTGAGTAGACGGGTGGAAGTCCATAGGGGATATATGGGGGGTTAGATGGTCACCTGGCAAGATGGGCAAGGTCCTGGGGGTAGCAGTAGCAACTCAGACTCCCTAGGAAAAGGAACAAAAGAGGCCAAACTCATTGAACGGGGTGAGGCTGGGCTGACTGGAGGACAGGTTACCCAATTGGCGTACCATCCTCTTTCTCCTCTCCCACCCCAGAGAGACCAGCAAGAAGTGATCCGAAAGTTCCGGGTTGGCACTCTGAACCTCCTGGTGGCCACAAGTGTGGCAGAAGAGGGGCTGGACATCCCCCAGTGCAATGTGGTGGTACGTTACGGGCTCCTGTCCAACGAGATCTCCATGGTCCAGGTGCGTAAATCCTGTGCCGCCAACAGCCTCAGAGAGCCTGTGGAACCCCGGGCCCACTCAGATCCCTTCCTGTCTCCTTTCTCAGGCAAGGGGCCGGGCCCGGGCTGGTCGGAGCATATACTCATTTGTGGCAACCCAAGGCAGTCGGGAGCTACGACGGGAGCTGATAAACGAGGTGCTGGAGACTTTGATGGAGCGGGCCGTGGCTGCTGTGCAGAAGATGGACCAGGCTGAGTACCAGGCCAAGGTCTGTGGGCAGGGGGTCTGAGGACACTCTGCCTGGAAGTTCTCTGGCTGTACACACACCCCTGCTCCCCCTTTCTCTGGGTGCTAACCTGGCCCACCTGGGAAGGTTTGAATGGAGGGAAGGGTAGGAGCTAAGGGTGAGTCTGTCTAGGAAGACAGTGGCTCCCAAAATGCCTTGGGAACAGGGCTTGTCCAGAGCTTTTAATTCCTCATCACCAAATACTTTGTGTATCTGTGAGGGCTGCCTTAGAGTCCTTCTGACACCTATGCAAAATAAGCCCAGAACCAGGACTTAACCCTTCCCCCTGAGGCCTCACCCAGGACAGTCCCGTTTACTCCTGTTACTCCAGCATAATTATTAGTGATGCCACATGTTAGATTCAAAGAAGCAGCTTTGCACAAAATCCTCCAAAGAAGAGGCAAAGATTCGACAACAAAGTTTACTCTGCTCCCATCATTCCCCTTGCTCCATATTATTTTTCTCCCCATAGTTAAAAGTTCTCCTAAAAGCTCCAGGGAGGGTTGAGCAAAGTCCCTTCTGGGTCTTAATGATCTGAGGTCTTTGGAAGCCCTTTGACCCTGAAGAGCATTCTTGGGGTCAGCCTTGGAGGCCCCAGCTTTGCCCAGTGTCCCCTCTGACTCCAGATCCGAGATCTGCAGCAGGCAGCCCTGGTCAAGAGGGCAGTCCAGGCAGCCCAGCGGGACAACCAGCGGCAGCAGTTCCTGGCCGAGCAGGTGCAGCTCCTCTGTGTCAACTGCATGGTGGCTGTGGGCCACGGGAGTGACCTGCGGAAGGTGGAGGGCGCTCACCACGTCAATGTGAACCCCAACTTCTCGTGAGCCCAGGGGAAGGGGCTGGCAAGATTAGAGGGAGGGAAGGAGGGTTGTGATGAGGGACAGAGAACTCCTTCCATCCAGACAGTGCTCTAAGGGTTTGGGAGCTTAAATAGCATTTTGACAAACATTGAGTCAGTATCTTCAGGAGTCTGGTTAGACAGGTTTTATCACTATCCCATTTTGCAGGTGAGCAAACAGAGGCTCAGAGAGGCGAAATGACTTGTCCAGGCTCCCGCAGCCACTGTGTGGTTGAGCAAGAGCTGGATTTCAGGACACCAGATGCTGAGAGGCCTCAACTGGGCTCCCTGCCCCACCCCCACCCCTCTGGGTCTCACCTACTCTGAAGCCATCCTCTCTTCCTCTGTGCCCTAGAGGGTAACCTTTTCCCATCTTCCCTCCCTCCATCCATTCATTATTTATCAGGGAGCCACTGTGTGCCAGGCCACGATGCCGAGGATCTGCACACAGGTCCTCTCCTTCAAGGAGGCAGCTTTTCAGTTAGGTCTTGCAGGACGGATCAGGCTGGAAGGTGGCCTGAGGTGTCAGCACTGCTCCTGGTTGGCTTGCATGGGAAAGACCATGAAGGAAGAGATTCTGAAGAAGACAGGCTAGCCTTTGGAGAGCCAAAGAGGTCAGGCCCCAAATCTAGCCCTTGTCTCACAGGCAGTGAGTAGTCTTGGGTGGATTCTGAGCCAGGGAATGTCAAGGTCAGATTTACAGTTTTAGAAGATCACCCTGGCAGTTGGCAGAAGGATGGTGTGGGTTGGGAGTGAGGATGGGATGGGATGGAAGGGTGGAGCTGGGAGATCTGCCAGGGGACCATTGGAACCATCCGGATGGGTCGTGCTGAGGCCCGAACATGGGCAGAGGACACGCAGTGAGGCCGCACAGGCAGAGCTCATTGGAGGCAGGATCTCCTGGCTCTGGGAAGTCTCTCTCAGTGCCTCTCAGCAGGCAGAAGAGCCCAAGGCCCAAGTGGAAGCCCAGCAAGCTGGAGCGTGTGAGATCAAGGGTGGCAGGGTCATGAGGACTGTGGCCACCCCCATTCCTCTCCAGGATCTACTACAATGTCTCCCGGGGGCCGGTGGTCATTGACAGAACCTTCAAGGACTGGAGGCCTGGGGGTACCATTCACTGCAGGAACTGTGGGGAGGTAAGTGTTGGGGCCATGGCTCTTAACTCCAGTCTTCAGAAGTCCTCAGTCTGAGAGAGGAGGCCCAGCCTTCTGCCATCAGGGCACCCTCACTGGGATAGGGAAAGCAGCTCTACCTCCAGGAGCCCCCGGTTGGAGGAGAGAGGTCTAACTGCTGTCTTAGAGAGCCCACAGTGTGACTGGGGAGACAGCTCTGAGGTGGGAGACACAAGCCAAGCATTCACGGATCCCCCAACTTGAGGTGAGAAGCCCAGTCTGAGGACAGTGACCCAAACCCAGCCATCTCTGCTCCACTCTTAGGCCTGGGGCCTGCAGATGATCTACAAGTCAGTGAAGCTGCCGGCACTCAAAGTCCGCAGCATGCTTCTAGAGACACCCCGAGGGAGAGTCCAGGCCAAGAAGTGGTCCCGTGTGCCCTTCCCCGTGCCTGACTTCGACTACCTGCAGCACTGTGCCCAGAACCTGGCGGAACCTCTCCCTGGACTGAGCACCTCATCACTGCAGTGCCCACCTCAGGCTGCAGGGGGCGGGACAATCCACAGCAGCCACCACCTTGGGGGGGGGGGGCCAAGTCCCTCCTGCCTGAGTCACCAGTTGGGGCACCATGCTGACCAGCCACAGAGGAAACCAGGGCGTCCAGGCTGGCTCAGACTGTCATGCTGCGGAAGCACCTCTGAGGGCCACAGCTTAGCCCCAGAGCTCCCCTCATACCACAGACATTCAAAGACACTAGATGGAGGTGGGCGGTGGGGGGTATTGGGAGGGAAACTGAGGCAGGATGCTGGCCACACTCTACTAGCAACTACCAAATTTCCCTTGACCCCTTGACATTCCTTCCTTAATAAGGCCACTTCTGTTTTTTGAGGCTCCTCATAAATTGAATATAGTGGAAAATTGGTAGAGAGAAGGTATGGTGGGGCGCCTGGGTGGCTCAGCGGTTGAGTGTGTGCATTGGGATCAGATCATGATCCCGGGGTCCTGGCATTGAGTCCCACATCGGGTTCCTGCAGGGAGCCTGCTTCTCCTTCTACCTATGTATCTGCCTCTCTCTCTGTGTCTCTCATGAATAAATAAAATCTTTAAAAAAATGTGTAGTATTTTTAAAAATCTGTTGAGGTATAAGTGACATGAAATACACTGTACATACCTATAGTGTACAATTTGATAAATTTTAGCCTATCTTCTACAATCAAGATAACAAGCATAGCCATTACTCACAAGTTTCCCTGTTCCCAAGTAACCCCTCCCCTCCTCTTACCCCTCCCCTGACCTGCTTTGTGGTATATTTTTTAAGGTTAAAAGTTTGGGTTTTTTTTAACCACGCCTCTTTATGGCTACCATGTAACCTTATTTGGAGAGAGCATCACAAGTCTAAATTTGAGAGCCACTCAGTGTGAGGTCCCCCAGCCCCCCCGCCATCTCATTAGAGAAGCTCCAACCCCAGCAGTACCCCTTCCAGCTTCCCCTAATTCCCCAGATCACCTCCCTGGGTTGGGAGAGGCTGAGATCCAGGACTTGAGGGATGGTGCTCAGGTAGGCATGGGAGTGGGGGAAGTTGTAAAGGCCTAAATTTTCTGTTCTCATTTTAACAAGAAAGAAGAGAAAGGCAAGATCTAGGTTGATTCTTCAGGGAAAGGGCTATTTCTGTAGTAAGAGGCCCAGCAGGCAGGAGTCACCTTCAAGAGAAAGGGAGGGGGCTAGGGCAGAGATTTGAGAGCAGGATGGCAGTCCTTCACGCCATCTAACCCCCTTCCCTCCTGCTACATCCTTGGTCCTGCCTAAGGGGGTAGACAAAGAAACAAGGTACTCTTGTCCCCAGTACCTCCTTTCTCCTGTCTCTTGTCTGGTTGAGGCTGAAATTCCAGTTCCAGTCTCTGGCCTCCATTGCCCCAGAGAGCACCCCTTTCCCGGGGCCTGTCGTCCTCCTAATCTCCGGTGTCCCTCAGCCTTGGTGCCAGGAGTCACCCTTCTTTCTGCTGTCACATCTCTGCCCCCTGCGGCCGGTCTTTTGCCCATCCACTCCCCATTTCACCTTCAGTTATCTCCCCTGCCAGCAACGTGCCTTTTACAGGTCAATAAAATTAGCGACTGGGGGCAGAGGGAGGGGGGCAGGGGCCCAGGGGTGCTAAGCTCAGTGGCCTTGAATGCGGCTGAACGCACGGAGTCTGGACGCCTGTCATTCCAGGGCTAAATGATGACAGCTGAGGGGCCCCAAGCTGGCATTGGGGGCAGGGGATAGTGTCGCAGGGAGAGATGGGTTGAGGATAAAGACCGGGGCATCTAGTGGTCCCCTCAGTGGTCTGAACCCCTGCATAGCTGACCCCTGGATGGGAGGCCCTGACTTTAGAGGGGGTGACCTATCTCGCACCCACCTTACCAGGCTGGGAGAACTTTCTTGAGCTAGGATGGAAGGGGGAACTCAGGCCAGGAGAGGTTCCCAGGCTTGCTTCTTCTGATGAAGGGTCTTCACGTGGAGCCACGTGGGCTAGGCTGCCCGAAGCAGGGGGCTTCAGGGGGTCCTCGGGACGCAGGCATCCTACCTTTTCAGTTCTCAGTAAGCCAGAGCTCCAGACCCTCCTTGGTGGCCCAGAAGCTCTCCTAGCTTTCTGCACACCTGAACGAACCCGCCCACCCGCCCCGACCGCGACTCGGGGCGGGGCTCGGCCGCGGCTCCCCCTCCCAGGCCCCGCCCCTCCGGGCCCCGCCCCGCCCCTCCCGGGCCCGCCCCCTCCCCGGCCAGCCCGGATCCCTGCGCTCCCGAGCGCAGCGAGAGCAGGTGGCCGCGGCGGGCTCCGTCTCTGCCCTGCAGGTAAGTCAGCGACGCGGGCTGGTCCACGCTGAGGACTCGAGGGCAGGGGCGGGAGATCAAGGCAGCCCCCTCCACCTGTCCTCTTCCCTGGTCTCAAAAGTGGGGGACCCCCAAGGGACAATGAGGACAACCCTTTGGCTCTGCGCACGGACGCTGGGCATCTAAAGGGTGGAACTAAACTCTGGAGAAGTTTAGAGGCTCCTGGCTGGTTATCCCTGATGCCGGGGTGGGCTCTGAGGGGTGAGGAGGGACAGGGCCGGGCATTAGGCACGCAGCTTTCTGGAGGAGAGCAGGGTGAGGGTAGTGACTACAGTGCTCTGGGTAAGGACCCTCCAAGTGCAGCATCCTCTCCCCGCCCTTAGGGAGTGACGGAGTGACTCAATCAGCTTCTGTCCTGTGGGTAAATGAGGTAAGAGTGCTTAGCTGAGCTGGGACCTGTGTTTTCCAGTAAGCCCAGGGCATCCGCATCATTTGTTACACCTGGGTACAGATGTGCATGGGTGAGGGGGATTGAGGGAGCAAGGGATCGTCCAGATGGTCTGGGGAGCCCAGAGAGCCTGGGGACTGCCTAGTTACTTTCTGTGTTCATGTTCCAGAGCCAGGTGGAGAAGGTGATCACCGAAGAGAGCCTTATTGCAGAAACAGGGTGCATTTGTACCCTCTGTATTGGGATTTGGGTTGTAGGAAAGGAGTCCTGCCTCCTAGTACTCAGGGTAGGCTTCCTGGAAGAAGAGGTCCAAGGCTGACAGCTCAGATGTTGTGCTCAGAGCCACAAGGGAGAGTCAGACTTTGGGCATTGGTGCTGGACTGGGGTAGAGCAGAGGATTCCAGACTGTAGATAAAAGGGAGGTCTGGATCCAGCCAGGACCCCACAGACCTTCCAGAGGCCATCACAAGCCCAGGGACAGATAGAGATCCAACACAGGCTTCCTGTGTATGTCTAGTTTCCCCATTCAGTTGTCTCCTCTCACCACCCAAACTCTCATTGTCAGAAAGTTCTTTTTCGTATATGACCTTCATCCCTTCTGCTTCTGTGCTCACTTCTTGCTTCTGGGAGGCAGAGTGCTATAGTGGAAAAAGTGGGGTTGTTGAGGTCAGTTAGACTTGAGTTCTATCACCTGCACCCACCGTGTGACCTTGGACAAGATACTTAACCTCTTTGAGTTTGCTTCTCCACCTGTAAAATGGGGATAATAATAATAGAACCCACCTCATAGGGTGGCTGCAAGGATTATATGAGAATACGAATGGAGCGCACTTAGCAGAGTGTCTGGCGCCTGCTGAGAGCTCAACAAGTATAAGTGTCCCCTCGCGTGTAGGACAGCAAAGCCGATCTGCGGGGGGGGGGGGGGGGGGGGGGGGCTGAGGGGGGGTGGAAGGTTTTTTTTTAACTTGGCCAGAGAGAGCACCACCCTTCACCACCACCACCAGCCCCGGCCCCGTGCTGGTCCTGGATCTCAGCTGGACCTGGCTGGGCTGCCCAGGGCCCCTCTCCTCCTCTTTTCCTCGCCCTATTTTTTTGTCTCCAGGGTGAAGAGGGGGCCCCAATGGGGGAGGGGCCAGTGGCAGCAGGAGCCAGGGGCTTTGCCTCAAGGGAACAGAGTGACTTAGAGACCCAAATGAAAAAAAAAAAAAAAAAAAAAGCCCCGTTGTCATCACCTCCCTGCCCTTCCCCACCTCCAGAAATCCAAAGTTGGTATCAAGCCGCACTAAATTTTTCCAGGAAGGTAAATAATACAAGTGACTGAAAATCCTGTTTGGGGGGTGGGGGTGGCCCAAGCTGCCCTCCAATGGAAAGATAGCTTCAGCTGCTGGCCTGAGCTCTGGAGGCTGCTGGGGAAGGCTGAATCCAGTAAGCACCCTTAAACCTGGGCAGGGGAGGAAGTGCCCGTGTCCACCCTGAGTGACTTCAAGGGCTCCACTCACATCCTCCTCTGGCCCTCCCGCTCCCTGTGGAGTGAGAGGCTCAGGGAATGAGCCTGTACATCTCCTTCAAGATCACATTCCCCAGACCTGTGGCTTGGGGGGGGTCCCTGCCCAGATGGTCACCTGCTTGCTGGTAGCCCATGCAAGCCTCTACCCTGGACCTATCCCCAGTGCAGGCTCTGCCACTGGTGTGTGCACCCCTAAAGCTGAGGGCACCTGATAATGGCTAAGGGGCAGTTGTTTGCAAGGCATGAGGGCGGAACCAGGATGTGAAGCTGGGCACCCACCCACATGCGTGCACCTGAGTCCCTTCTGGGGCAGAAAGGAGCTCTCCCTGCACAGCATCATTCTCCCAAAAAACTCCCGGGAGGCAGAGAGATCTAAATCGGAATGTGGTCTTCCAGGTTGTTATGAGAGTGTCCTTGTCAAGACAGGACAGTAGAACATATTTTAATTAAGAGTTTGTTGGCTCGGTTTCTACCTTTTATTTAGCTATTAAATATTTAGACATGTATATGTGGGCCCCCACTTATTCTCTTGCCCTCAGCCCTACAAGTGTTTGGGGTGAGCCTGGCCGCACCCGTATTGAAACTGCTATTCGGTGAATTCCCTTCCTACCCTCTGTGTCCCCCAGGAAAGTAGCAACCCCCTCCCCCCACAGTAAAACTGGGTTTAGGACACGCCCACCTAGACCAGGAAGGAGCTTCAAGGTGAAATGAAGACTGTCAGCTGTCACTGATGAGCAGTCCCCGCTTGGGCTCGCTAACCTCATTCTCCACCCCAAAATTGGGACAGTTTTTTCAAATGTCCTGTGACGCTTACGAGGGAACAGGGAATGGATGAGAGGAGAGAGTTGCTTTGGCTCCTGAGCACGGGGAGGGTGTGGGCTCTCTCTGGGCCTCAGGAGCTCAGCGGAGCTGCAGCAGCAGAGGGGGAGGGATACAAGACTGGGGGTGCTCAGGGATGCACCCCCCCACCACCCCTCCCGCTGCCCTTCTCAGAGAGAGAGGCACCGCAGCCAGGAAGGGGCTGTGCGTCCCTAACGTGGGTCCTCCCATAAGTCTGGATCTGGGGCTTTGGCTGGAGAGGAGTGTGGGGACCAGCTGGCCGGACAGTGGGAGTCATCCCTGGTGGGCATGAATGGCACACTGGTCTCAACTACCGTTGAGTGCCCTGTGGCACCTGGGCATACCGTCTGTTCAGAGGAGAGAGACGCATGGGCTCTTTGTGGCCATCTCTGACGCTCATTGACTCCGATTGGGCTCTTTGAGGATGAAACCTGCCGCCTTGGCCTCATTGGCGCCGGGAAGTATACTTGATGGAACTGGACACAGCCACACTCACACTCAGACACCCTCGCGCAGCCCGGCACACATGCCCACTACGTGAACTCGCAGATGGCGCTGTGTACAGTTGCACCCCCTACACCCGGCTCCAAGTGCAATCTCTAGGTATGGAGCCCCTACTGGCCCAGGCTGACACGGGCACCTGGGCCACCCGAGGGCTTCCACTGCAGCCACAGTCACACCCTCCCCGATCGGTGACTTTTCATTCACCTTGGGTGACCTGCCAGCTTCAGTGGCCAAGGGTTGGCTGACTTGAGGGTGGCTGGGGGCCAGACGCCTACAGTGCTTCGTGTAGGGGATAGAAGACGGCAGCAGTGCCCTCCCGGGACTCCCTGCAAACCCTATTGCATTGACATTCAGCTCCTCCATCCCCCACCTCCAAGTCTGTCCTGAGTGTCCCTAGGCCCTGAGTCTCTCAGCCTGCCTGTCCCTGTGTCCCCTGCTTGGGCCTTCCCCTGCTCTGATGCCTGTCATTTCCATCCGTCCCTCCTCTCTCCCAGTCTCTGGGGAGAGAAAAGCCATCTCTTTTTTGGTCTTTCTCTCCCTTTCCTTTTCTTTGGAGGAGCATCTCTGTCCCTCTCTAAGTCTCTCTTTTTTTTCTTGAAGATTTTATTTATCTATTCATGAGAGACACACAGAGAGAGGCAGAGACATAAGCAGAGGGAGAAGCAGGCTCCATGCAGGGAGCCCGATGTGGGACTCGATCTCAGGACCCCGGGATCATGACCTGAGCCGAAGGCAGACGCTCAACCACTGAGCCACCCAGGTGCCCCTCTTTCTTTTCCTCTGTGTGTCTCTGCCCTTCAATCTCTGTCTCACACACACACACACACACACACACACACACATGCATGTGTACACACACACACATGCATACGCACATACACTTCCCCACACATACAGTCTCTCTCCTTATTTCTCAGCTCTATGCCTCCTGATTGTGTGGCATCTTATGAGTTTGTCTTCCTGTATTTACCTCTCTCCATCTCTGCCACTAAGTCTGCATGTGTGTCTCTCCGAACTCTCTCATACTCTCGGGAGGTGTCCCCCCGGAACAGAACAGTCAAATGTCTCTGCATGTGTAGAAGGACAGAGCATGGGGTGTGGTGCTGCCCTCACTTCTGGGCCGCTCCCCTCCCAGGCAAAAGAGGGGAGGAGGAATATCAGGTTCTGGAGAGGACAGATGCCAGCCTGCCTCCCCCGGTTCCTCTGCTGAGAACTTCTGAACTTGGGGGATTTGGCTCCAGACTTCTTCTTCTTCAGCCACAAGGCCCAGGGTCATAGCCTGGGAGCAGGGCTGGAGGTCCAGAGCAACAAGGACGAGAGCCCCTTGTCTGTCTGATTCATCTGATTGACCCTGAGCCAAAGAAAGGGTATTGGGGACTTGGAGTCTCCCTCAGAAGAGGCAGTGATCAGAGTGGGCCTGACTTGACACTTTCCCTTTCCTCGAAGCAGCCAAGCGCAGAGCACCCACCCCAGGCCCAAGCTTCCTGCTCCAAACCACCAGCATGCTCCCCGCCCTGTTCCAAACTCTTCCGCCAACTGCCCCCAGGGTGAGAGGCCTGCTCAGCCTTCCTGCCCTCTCCCCAGGCATCCCCACCTCAGCCGGCCTCTCCTCACTGCCCTGGCCTCTAGCACAGGAGCAGCTGTGTTGGCTGTTTATTTGACTAAGGTTTCCTTGGGTGGGGAGAGGCCCAAACCCACAGACACTTCTCCCCAGTTCAGATGCCCTGGCAAGAGGCCAGTCCTGGCCTGGCACGTCCCACCACCCTCACTGCCCTCCCCCAGGTCCCACCTGCCTCTTCTTTGTCCTCCTGACCTCAGTCCATGATTCCCCGGATGGCCTGATGCTAGCCACCCCTCCCACTGGATGGGCAGGATGGGCAGGTGTGAGCCACACTCCTTATCACCCCCATCCCTCACCTTGGGGAGGGGAAACATCTAGGGAAGGTATTAGGAACTGGAACCCTTGGGTTCTTTGGGGGTTCCCAAAGAGGAACATATCCCGTATGGTTTTCGGAGAGTGGGAGAAGTCTGCCCCTTTGCCTAATCCACTCTCATGGCTGAGGCTTGAGTCGTGGCTAGCGTGAGACTTGAACAGAGAAATGATGCTCTAATGGGCTCGGGACCTCCCAGGATCCATTCCAGAACCATCTCCTTGGGAGTCTAAGGTCCATGCCTGGATCGTGGTACCATACTATATACAGAACTGTCTCATCCTGCCCTCTGAGCGCCTGAAGAGGTAAGGAAATCCCCACTGAGGCAGAGTCTGGCCTTGAAACCAGGTCTCCTCACTCCCCACAGATAGGCCTCCTTACCAGCTTGAGCCAAACCTGCCGCTTGAGCAAAAAGAACCCACTTCTCCCTGCATCTCCCCCTCCCACATCCCCTCTGTCTTAACTGGCCTCCAAAAGAGGCTCTGCTCCCCACCCATGTCTCCTGTTGGAAAGGGAGTATAGGGGCAGGTAGCATTCTTGTGACCTCATTCTGAGATCTGCTGTCCTAGTTAGCAGCTTCCTGAGGGGAGAAGGACACGAGAAGCTTTTAGATATGGTTTCAACCATCTGGGTGCTAATTGGGAATGCGACTGTCCCTTGGTTGAGTCTGGGACAGCTATTCCGGGGCTTCAGGATGAGGTGTGGAGGTGGGGAGGCTAGAGGGGAGGTCAGGAAGCTTCCCCATATAGCCTAGCCCACAGCCAAAAGTGGGAGCCAGGCAGTGGTGGGGGCATCCTGGCTGGGAGGCAGCGGGCACAGTTGGCACGAGGACCTGAGCCTCGGGAAGTTGGGCAAGGGGCAGAGGTGAAACACGTCTGACATTGTCTTCTCTCTTCTCTCCTGCTAATGGGGCTCTCTGGAACTTGGAATCATGAGTAAGGGGGGCGGGGGGTGAGCAGAGGTGGAAGACTGTATCTCTGTCCTGTCCCTTTTTTCTCTCAAAGGCCCTTGTGAGCTCCAGCCCATTCCCCGGCCCCACACCCTCGTGACACTGATTTATTCATTCATTCCACAAATATGAATTGAACACCTACTATGTGTTGTACTTGCTAGGCTTGCCCTGGGAATTCAGGAGGGGATAAGAGAGGGTGAAGAAGAAAGAGCTCGGGGAGGCAGGAAGGAAATCTATCTTAAGAAGGGCAGCGAAGGGAGACGCCTGGGTGGCTCAGTGGTTGGGTGTTGCCTTTGGCTCAGGTCACAATCCCAGGGTCTGGGGATCGAGTCCCACATCGGGCTCCCTACAGGGAGCCTGCTTCTCCCTCCGCCTGTGTCTCTGCCTCTCTCTCTGTGTCTCTCATGAATAAATAAATAAAATCTTAAGGGATCCCTGGGTGGCGCAGCGGTTTAGCGCCTGCCTTTGGCCCAGGGTGTGATCCTGGAGACCCAGGATCGAATCCCACGTCGGGCTCCCGGTGCATGGAGCCTGCTTCTCCCTCTGCCTGTGTCTCTGCCTCTCTCTCTCTCTCTCTGTGTGACTATCATAAATAAATAAAATTTTTTAAAAAATAAAAATAAAAAATAAAATCTTAAAAAAAAAAAAAAATAAGGTAGGAGCTAGGAGGAAAGGAGTGCTCCAGGCAGAAAGAACAGGGTATGAGAATGCTCCTGAGGTCAGAGGAACATTGCTGTGCTCCAGGGAGAGAAAGAGCCCAGTGTGGCTGGAGTGTCCTATGCAGGGGAGGGAGTGGTACAAAAACATCAGAGGGGCATAGGATCTTTTGACCTGGACATTTGGACCCCAGGATGTTTTGAATGCAAACATTTTAAACCAAAACATACCAGCACTGAAGATTTTTTTAGAAAGTGGTTTCCTGTTTTAACTCTTTTCATCCAATTTAATTCCTTGATCAGATTTTTCAGTTTTTCCTATATGGTACAGCTAAACACATAGCCATTTTTTTCATTCCATTTTAATCTTACTGGAATTATTTTCATCGACATCAATTCGGTATAGATTTTGCTGTCGCGATTTGATCCATCAATTAAAGGCTCCTGGCCTTTGTCTCAGCCATTGTGTAACTGATTGAGTAAGTGCATCCAATTTTGGAAGATCTAAATTTTCAAAAGCATTTGTGGTCAAGACTGGATTCTTCTGTCCATTTTAGTCAATGAGGAGTTTTTCTGTATCTGGTTCTAGCTGTCAGTTGTTAGCTCTACTGGTAATATTCTTAGGAGAGTTGTTTTTCTTTCTTTTTTTTAAAGATTTTATTTATGAGACGCCTGGGTGGCTCAGTGGTTTAGCGCCTGCTCTCAGCCCAGGGCATGATTCTGGAGTCCCGGGATCGAGTCCCACATCGGGCTCCCTGCATGGAGGCTGCTTCTCCTCTCTGTGCCTCTGTCTCTGCCTCTCTGTGTGTGTCTCTCATGAATAAATAAATAAAATCCTTAAAAAAAAAAAAAAAAGAGGGGAGTCCCTGGGTGGCTCAGTGGTTTAGCGCCTGCCTTTGGCCCAGGGCGTGATCCTGGAGGCCCGGGATCGAGTTCCGCGTCAGGCTCCCGGTGCATGGAGCCTGCTTCTCCCTCTGCCTGTGTCTCTGCCTCTCTCTCTGTGTGTCTTTCATGAATCAATCAATAAATAAAATCTTAAAAAAAAAGAATTAAAAAAATAAAATAAAAAATAAAGATTTTATTTATTTATTTGAGAGACAGAAGAGAGAGAGAGAGAGAGCATGAGCAGGGGGAAAGGCAGAGGGAGAGGGAGAAGCTGATTCCTCACTGAGCAGGGAGCCCAATATGGGGCTGGATATTGAGACTTGATCCCCGGGTCCTGGGTCACGACCTGAGCTGAAGGCAGATGCTTAACTGACTGAGCCACCCAGGTGCTCTCAAGAGTTGCATTTCTTATCTCAGTAAATCTGTGGGAGGAGTCCAGTGGAAGGGCAGATCTGAAGAGCAGAAGGGTTTAAGGGAGACGGCAGAGGCCAGATATTCCAGGCTGGGGATAAGAAGAGGTGAGAGGGAAGGCTTTGGAGGTTTAGGGGAGGAGAGGGATGTGACTGGATTTGCCTTTTTGAAAGGCTCCTTTTGGTGCATGGAGAACAAACTGGGAAGGTGAGAGATGGAGAAGTGGAGGCAGGGAGGCTGGTGAGGAGGCTGTTATGTCAGTCTAGGTGGTAAAGAGGAGCCATAGATTGAAGAAAGATTGGGGAGACAGAAAGGGTGGGTAACCAGAGCAACCTCCATGTCATTCCCCACCCTCTCAGCCCCTGCCTGTCCCTTCCACTAGGGCCCCAGGCACCTTAGAGTCTGGCCACCTTGGAATTTGCACGGGGTGGAGACCAAGGATGGGGTGTTGTCCTTGGGGCTGCCTCCCAGTCTGTCTCCTGGCTGAATGTAGCAGAGGAAGGGTCAGGGATGCCCTGCTGAGATTGGAGTGGGGGGCTGGTAGGGGTAGGGGACGGCCTGCAGATCCACCCAGCCAGAGCACGTGGCTGGAGAGGCCAGGGCAACCGCAGGCTTGGCGGTGAGACAGACCCAGACACAAGGCGCTTGTTTGGCTATGGCTCTGAGCTCAGGGTGTGACCCTGGGCAGGGGTACAAAGGGACCTCTGTCAATGCAGGGCACGGAGCCCACCTGGGCCAGGCCAGGAGCCCGAGAAGTGAGGGAGGTGGGCCTGGGGGGTACTAGAGAGAGAAGCTGGAAGCGCTGTACATGCAAGGTTTGGGTGTTGTCCAAGGCAGTCCCTTCTTCTCCTTGATCCTCAGTTTCCTCACCAGTAAAATGGAATCTTCATCCCTGCCTCCCAGACCTGGTGCATTATCAGGGCCCACTTCGTTGATGGACTAAAGCAACATCTTCATAGAATTGTGTATTTTTTTTTTGAATTGTGTATTTTAAAACATTATTTAAAAAACACACACAAAACAAACAAACACATAGTGATTACCATGTACCTGTTTGCTGAGACCTTAATGACTATTGCCTTATTTAATCCCCCTAATAACCCTCTGAGAGAGGTACTATTTATTCTTTTTTTTTAATTTTTATTTATTTATGATAGTCACACACACACACACACACACACACACACAGAGGCAGAGACACAGGCAGAGGGAGAAGCAGGCTCCATGCACCGGGAGCCTGACGTGGGACTCAATCCCGGGTCTCCAGGATCGCGCCCTGGGCCAAAGGCAGGTGCCGAACCGCTGCGCCACCCAGGGATCCCTATTCTTATTTTACAGATGGGGAAACCAAGGTACAGAGCTGGCCAAGGTCACACACAGTTAGGAAGTGGCAGACGTAGGATTGAACCCAGGCATTATGGCTATACTATGTTGCTTCCTTTTTTCTTTTTTTAAGATTATTTATTTATTCATGAGACACAGAGAGAGAGAGAGAGAGAGAGAGAGAGAGAGAGAAGAGAGGCAGAGACACAGGCAGAGGGAGAATCAGGCTCCACTCAGGGAGCCCGATGTGGAACTCGATCCCGGGTCTCTAGGATCACACCTTGGGCCGAAGGCAGTGCTAAACCGCTGAGCCACCCAGGCTGCCCTACTATGTTGCTTCCAAAGAGAAAGGAGTGGCTACCATGCCAGACACCTGGAGTGGGGGGGCCCTGATTCTTCAACAAGGGTAGGGGTGTATGCTGGCACACTTTTGCCTTGGAGAACCCAACTGTGCAATGTCTCCCCTCCCAGGGCCTGGCCCCTGGGGCAGGGAAGAGTGCAATAGGAGAGAGAGAGAGTCAGACTGTACAAGAGGAGCCCAGGATCAGAGACCTGGGGAAGGGACACAGCATGGATCTCTCAGAGCAGGTCACAACCCTATCACCTTTGGCACAGTTATGAGGGCATCTGTGCCCAGAAGAGGCGGGGGTAGATTTGCTATTCCTTCAACTAGGATGAGGCATACCCTTGTGCCATGTGGTCGGAGAAGCCAGCCCTACCCGAGAGCCCCGGGTCTGGCCGGGCGTGAAGCATGGACAGAATGACACAGGGGCTTCAGCCAAGGGGCTGAGGTTGGCAAGGAAACAGATCCCAAGCCCACAGCAGTGAGGACCTTCGGGCTCCATGACAAGCCTAGGAACATGCTCAGGACCTGATGGGGAGAAAGAAGGCGCTTCCCAGACTGAGGGCAGAGACGGGTCAGTGTGTCCTGAAGCCGCAGGAGGTCCTGTGGGGGCATGGCTGGGGTGAGTAGTGGGGGGCTCTCAGTGCCAAGCTCTGAGCTCAGACTTCATCTTCTAGACACATCTCAAGATCTGCCTAATTTTCAGAATTACCCGGGTACTTTTTAGAAAGGCAGATGCTGGGCCTCACCCCAGCCCCTAAATCTGAGCCCCTAAAGTTGTAGCTCAGCACAGGATGCCAGAGACAAGCCCCCCAGGTGACACTCACATGGATAGGCACTTGGGAAAACTGTAGGGGAAGGGGTTCTCACCTTTGACTGCACACCAGGATCACCTTGGCAGAATTTAAAATCTCCTTTTCCAGGAGACACCCCAGCCCCATCCCACCAGAACCTCTGATCAGGAGGGGCCCTGCGATCAGATGCTTTCAGAGCTGCCCCTGTGATTCCAGTGAGTAGCCAGGGCTGAGGACACTCAGGCAGGCCTGTCCTTCACATCAACCAGGTTTGGGTTGAACTGTCCTCTCCTGAGGGAGGCTGGCCACTCTTCCTCCCTGACCTTGTGTGGTTTACTTAGTGACTGTGACAATTGCCCCCAGATTGCAAGCGCCATAAAAGTCCCCTCAGGACTTTTGTTCATTGCTGGATCTCCTGGGTGAAGAATGGAGAGCCTGACTTACAGCAGGTGTCCAGCAGATGTTTATTCTGTGAGTTTACTGAGCCCCTACTCTGTGGCAGGCACAAAAGGAGGCACCTCCCTACATCGTCTCTTAATTTTCCCAACAACTACATGACATAGATATTATTGGGCCCACTTTACAGATCAGAGAGGTGAAGCCACTCACTTAAGGTCTGATGACTCCAGTGCGTGGTGTGTCCTGAGCTCCACACCACCTCCCAGCTGAGGCCATCGAGCAGCCCTGCCATGGGAAGCAGCCTGGGGGCCAGGGGACATGTTGAGCAGCCCATCCGGGGGCGTTCTTGGAACTTCTTGGCTCGTTTTGAAAGGACTCCTTCATGGCCTGCAAGGGCCGAGTGCTTCCACCCCCCTCCAGCGGATTTGAAAGGAGGACTCCTTGATGTGGTCGGCACTTCTCCCTGGCCAGCAAGGTAGACCATGGCCACCCCACCATCTCCCTCCCTCCAACTCAGGGTGACCCTGGGATCTTAGGGTCATTTTCTCCCTGCCTCCATTCTTCTGGATTCAGCTTCTAATACTGAGGAAGGGGAAGGGCCCCAAGGTCCAGTGGGGTGGGCTGGGGTGGGAGGATTCTGTTGAACAGAGTAACTAAATAAGAACATCAGGAAATGAAGGGTGGGTTGAGAAAATTCAAAGTTCTTAATTTCTGCAGGGTTGATCCTGGCTGGTAGTCAAAGCCTTTCCCAGCCTGCTCTGAATGCAGCCCTTTAAGTAAGAGGGAAGGTAGCCAAGGTCCAGGTGAGGACCCTCAGGCCCACAGGCTTTCCCTTCCCTCCCATGGGCAGTATGGGGAAGTCCTCCCAGCAGGCTGAATGCCTTCTTGATCGCCGCTATTGAAGTTAATATTCTAGGGAGGGGGCCACCCTACTGTGGGCACCCCAGTTCCCACCTCCCTTTCCTCTAGCTCTGGCCTCTCCTATACAACCCAGGCAGCTTTGCGAAGTTGGGTGAGGAGGTTGAAATAATTTCCGTTGCATTGGCAACAAGCACAGGTTGGATATAGCTTTGGACCAGGAAAGAGTGAGGACAGGCTGGCAGCCTTGCAAGGCAAGATGATGGGCAGGAGGGGAGGTGTTTGGTCTGGACATGGGGATGGGCACCCTGGGCGGAAAGGGGAATTGTGGGTGACATTTTGGGGGTCCCACCCAGGCCCATTGGCCTTGTCTCTCTTCTTGCCCCCATTGGTCTCCCATGCACAGCTGTGAGGAAGTTCTTTCTACAGCCCTATCTTTGTCCCTCCTGCTGTAACTAGCAATGCCATCCTTCACACCACCATGGCTCTTTACAGCTTGCAGGGTTTTGTCTGTATATTATCTTAGTTAATCTCCTCAGCTGTCAGCCTTGGGTCAGGGGAGTTACTAATGGTTATCGTTATGGTTATCCCCATTTCACAGACCAGGAAACTAAGGTGTGGAGCAAAGGGGTGCGTTCCTGGGCACAGGGTAGTAAGTGGCAGAGTTGTACCAAGTGCAGGTTTGCCCAATCTCAAGTTCCTTGAGTTCCCCTGAGGCCCTTCAAACTACTCCCCCAGACAACGCTCACCCTTCTTCCCTGACTCCTCCCCCTGCCATCTCACCACAACTCAGATGTAGCCCAGGCCCAGAGAGGTCATCCCCCTGCCTCTAGCCCAATGCAGTGGAGCCTCCAAGTGGCCAGTATCTGGAGATCATCTGGCCACGGTCCAAGAGAAGGTGATGGTGGCGGTTGGGGGAGTCAATGGTGTCAGCTGCTGCTGCTTCTTTTTGAGCAAAGACTTTTAAAGTTTAATGTGATAATCTCGTCCTGATCACTGCAGACTGAGGACCTCATGCTCATCCAAGAATCCATCACCAGTCTCACATGAGGAACAGGGGGGCTCCACTGGGCCCTCCTGCCTCCCCGCCCCCTATCCTCATGTATGCTGAGGTGGACTGAGCCTTTTGGTTTGGTTTTAGTAGAAAGAAGATGGTTCTAGATCGTGGGAGGGATGATTTGGGCCTCCCTACCTCCAGACCTGGACAACTGGATCCCGATCCTTCCCTTCGACATCTGCGTAGTTAGTGTTCTGGGCAGGTAGGAAAGAGCTGCCCATGAGTCTGGGTGGGAGGCCGGTCAGAGGGCATAGAAAGTCAGCCCAGCCAGGGATGCAGGAAGTCATGACAGCCCCCGCTCCATTTTGCTGTCCGGGAAACCGAGGCCTGCTGCCGTTGCCTCCACATCATGCCTGCCCAGAAGTAAACCAATTAACACCGTGTCTGGTTCTGTGTTCCCAGCGCCTGTCTCATTATTTGGGGATTTATGTCTCGGTCACTGTGAAGGACGACTGTCCCGGTTTCCACTGGGGGGAGCCTGGCCAGCCCTGGAGCTCAGCAGGGTAGGAGGTGGTGCCATCCTGCTTGGGGCAGGATGGGGATTTAATTTCAGGGGGATTTGCAACCAGTGGGGAGCCGCCCTGGGCACATGGTGGCTCTGGGCTATTTTAGGAGGCAAAAGGCTGGCCCCGTTGGGGGAGGGATCATGGCAGATTTGTTCAAGTCTTCAGTGATTCTGCTCTTTTGGTGGGAACAGAAAGGAGCTGTGATGGATGGGACAGGCCCACCTGAGGCTGAGGGTTCTCTCACCCTCCTGGAACCCAGGGGCCCGGAATTACTCTGCATTCCCCAAGCCCAGTTGGGGCCATGAGCAGAATAGAAGGCAGATGGCTGGGCAGGGGCCTATGGCTCCTTGCCTGAGTCCCTTTGCTATGGGCTTTGCTTCAGCTGGAACTCTTGTTACCATTAGTATGAGTGATTAGTGTAACCATCTCATAATTTTGGGGGAGAAATTATATTTATTGGGCACTCAGGGAAGGCCCCACAGGGCTGGGAATAGGACTCAGCCTTAAAGCAGGCACAACCAGGCTCCTGTCCTGTGCAGGCCAGTTCCAAGCTGGTACCATGTGCCAGGCAAGTCCCGTCTCTACTCTGAGCCCCAGCGCCCTGTCCCTCAAGCCGGTCCCCTAACACCTCATTAATGATGTTCATATTATTGGCCAAATGCATGTATGTCAGGCACTCTGCAGGGCTGATCTCCTATTACCCTGTGCATTGCTGTTATGTATTCATACCCCATTTTATAGGTAAGGACACTGAAGCTCAGAGAGGGAAAGTAACTTGCCTCAGCCCACACAGCCAGAGTAAGGACCCCGTCCATTTCTGGTGCTCACAATGAGAGTTGGTTCATTCCTCAAATCCAACCACATGTATTGGTGGATTTGTGTGCCAGACACTTCTAGGGCCGGGGGATCCTCACAGATATGGCAGAGGAAGAGGAGCTAACAGGATGAGACTGGACTGTACTGAGAACTGAGTGGTCCAACTAGACTCGGCTTTGCTTGGACTGATGGTCACTTTCCGACCAGGGAAGGCAATAACCCAGGGCCTGAAGCCCTCCTCTGGCGAGTGGTAGGTGGGCAAGAAGCACCAGTACCACCTGGCACTTCCAGCTCCCATTATTATGAAGAGGCTTTCCATGTTTCCTTCTTTCCCATCCCACTGTTACTGGACAAAAGTCCCCAGAGAATATTAAGATAAGGCCTTCAGAGGCACAAGGACCCAGAGCAGAGAGCGTAGGACTTGGAGTCAACTTGGGTGGGTTTCAACTCCACCCCTTTCTAACTGTGTGGCCTCTGGCAGTTGAACTAGATCAGAGCCTCCCTTTCCTTACTTTCAAAGTAAGGAGAGAAATACCGACCTTTCTGGACTCTGGGAGGATAAAGGTGTGGGAAGAATACAGAAGGCCTACAATTAATGACAGTGTTTTGTCTGTGTGCAGGGTTGGAGTTTGGGGGTGTGTTATTCCTAGGTATCTAGGTGAAGCCACGTCTTTGCAGTGGCACTAAGCTGGCACCTGTGGTCTTGTTGAATGATTTCAACAGGCTGGGCAGAACGGGAGCACCAGCAAGCCTAAGCCTAAGGTCTGGTGCTCACAGTGCAAGAAATTGCTCTTGGCGACTAGACGGGGAGGCTGAGTTTGCCAGCATATCACGTGTGAAAATAGCCCTGGGGGGTGGTGGTATGGACCTCCCACCCCCAGTTCTGTACAGAGCTGACTCAAGAGTGCAGAAAAGTTAAGAGATGAATAGAAAACAGGGTTGAGAATGGGGAAAAGTGATTCTCTCCCTTGTTCTGTTCTAAGGACATTGAAAGCCTAAATCAGGGGCTTAGGTTGTGATCCCAGGATCCTGGGATTAAGCCCTGCATCAGGCTCCCTGCTCAGCAAGGAGCCTGCTTCTCCCTCTCCCTCTGCTGCTCCGCCTGCTTGTGCTCTCTCACTCTCTCTATATATATCAAATGAAAAAATAAAATCTAAGAAAGAAAGGAAAGGAAAAAAAGCAAGCAAGCCTAAATCAGTTTAGAGGGATATGACCAGGATAATAATACCACTCCACCCCACCCAGAAACAAATTGTTATTAAGTTGCTTATTTCAGGTGGGTTGGTCACAAGCAAGGGCATGAATAAAGGCCTAGAACTACCTCCTCTTAGTGCAGAGCAGTGGCTGGAGCGGGATTTGGGGAAGACATTTCAATACAATGTGAAAAGTACAGTGTTAGGGACCCATACAAAGTGTCCTAGGAGCACATAGGAGTGGCTTCCTGGGGGATCCCTGGGTGGCGCAGCGGTTTGGCGCCTGCCTTTGGCCCAGGGCGCGATCCTGGAGACCCAGGATCGAATCCCACATCGGGCTCCCGGTGCATGGAGCCTGCTTCTCCCTCTGCCTGTGTCTCTGCCTCTCTCTCTCTCTCTCTCTCTGTGACTATCATAAATAAATAAAAAATTTAAAAAAAAGGAGTGGCTTCCTGGAGGAGGTGACCATCTCAGGGGAAGAAGAATTGAGGGAAATGGGTCTCTTTAGCTGGGAGAAGAGAGCCCTTAGGAAGAAGCTGCCAGGGCAGCCCTGGTGGTGCAGCGGTTTGGCGCCGTCTGCAGCCCAGGGCGTGATCCTGGAGACCCGGGATCGAGTCCCGCATCGGGCTCCCTGCATGGTGCCCTATTCTCCCTCTGCCTGTGTCTCTGCCTCTCTCTCTAGCTGTGTCTCTATGAATAAAAAAAAAAGAAAAGAAAGGAAGAAGCTGCCAGCCCTGTTCAGTGGGCTGTGGAAGGGGGTGTGTGTTTCTTCTAAATGACCCAGGAGTGGATCCAGGACCTGTGCATGAGCATTCTAGGAAAGCAGCTTTCCAGCCCCCCATATCCATGAGATTCCTGTCACTGACAACCACCCAATAATGGAATATTCTGTCTTGTGAGGCAGTGAGCTCCCTATCTTTGGCATATGCAAGCAGAGGCCAGAGGGGACAGGATGACCTCGAAGACCTCTTCCAAATCTGAGCAACTGTGATTCTCCATGGACAGACACAGGATGTGGACTGTGCCGGTCAGAGGTGTGACTGGATCAAGTGAGAGGACGGGTGTGCTGCCGGATGGCGAGGGGCATGTGTACCATGACAGTCAGCCCCACCCTGAGCCTTTTTTATAGTAACCACTTTATTAAGATCTCATTCACACAGCATACAATTCCCCAGCTGAAGTGTGCAGTGTAATACGGATTTGCTTTTAGAGTGGAAATGAACTCATGCATTCATTCAGCAACTGTTTATCGAGCATCTGTTAGCTACGCATCAGGCTTTGGGCTGGTGCTTTAGACACGTAGGAGATAAAGGCTGTGCCCTCACGGGGAGACAGGTAAGTGTCCAAGCAGAAGAAGGACATCTTGGGAGATGTGCCAAAAGGGAAGTAAACCCGAGACTGGAACAAGGAATAGTTGGGCTGTGACAGTGGGGTCTGGGGAGGTGACACTGGAGCTGAGGCCTGAGCCTTGAGGAAACAAGCCTGTGAAGGTCAGGGGAGCGTTCCAGGCAGGGGGAACAGCAGGGGCAAAGGCCTCAAGACAGGAGTGAGTTGGTGGGTGTGAGGTACAGGAAGAAGTTCTGCGAAACTGAGCAGCAGCCAGGTGCCCTGCCCCAGGGGGCGAGGCTTGGCCAGGGCTCCCCTTGGTGGGACTTCCTCTTTCCAGGGCCTGGTAAACACAAGGCCTGCCCTGAGCACCATGGGGGGGTGAGCAGCACTGACACATCTTCTTTGGATATACAAGAGCCATTCTATCCTCTTTCTTTGAGACTCGCCTCCTTACCCCATTACTGCCTCTCCATTAAACAGAAGGACGGCAGAGCGTTCTCAGGAGGTCATACCTGAGGCCCCCCGCCTGCCCCTGCTTGGCTTCATGCTCCTGCACTGTGCCACCACCCTGGGCCAGACGCCATGCACTGATTCCCTGGGAGAAATCAGAAAAGAATCCCAACGGCAGGCATGGGTGAAGTTTTCCCCACTGGCTGTCTCCTCTGACCTGCAGAAAGGGATCCTAGGAGTCTGGAGTCTCCCACTTGATGCTCACTTCCTGCATGACTTCGGGCCACTTACTTAACATCCCCGTCTTTCAGCTTCCTGGTCTGTAAAATGGGGATCAAACCAGTTCAGGGAGAGTGGTTATGAGGATTGATGCCATCTCTCCCGGTACCCAGTAGGTGCTCCCTGAATGTCAGCTTTCTCCTTCTCTCCGAGCTCCCCACCCCACCCAGAAAAGAGGCGATTTAAAGGGGGTGGGGAGATCACAGCAGAGCCCTGGGAGGTGGCCACTTTGGGACTCCCTTTCCCGATCCCTAGGACCCTTCAGACGCCAAGGGGCATTCATGCCTGGCGGGGGAAGGGTAAGGATACTCACCAATGGGCCCAGCCCTTCTGCAAGGAGCACCCCTGGGTCTCCCCTCGTCTTTCCTCCCCGGGAGCCCTGCCGCGCAGCTCCTTCCCGGGGTCTCGCCTGTGCTCGGCTCCCAGCGGCGCGGCTCCTGGCACCTGCTCGGCGCCGGCCGGCCGGGGGCGGGCTCGGGAGACCGGCCGCCGTGCTGGGACTCGCAGGCCGGGACTCACCCGCCGCGCACCTCCAGGAGCCGAGAATCCGGATCGTCCCGGGTGGCCGAGGGCAGCTGGATGCGGCCCCGCTCGGGTCGCGAGCGCCGTTCAGGTAGGCGCCGGCGCTGGCCGCGGCCCGCACTCCCGGCTGCCCATCCCGGACGGAGCCCGCTGGGGCTGAGCGCCCAGGGGGCCGCGGCGCGAGCGGGGCGCGGGGGTGCTGTGGGTGGCTCTGTAGGGCTCAGGGACCCTGCCCCACCGTGTGGGGTGAGGGAGGTGGGCAGCCAAGAACTGCACCGTAGTGAACCGCCGAGGTTGGGAGATGGCAAGAAGGACTTCCAGTTCCCCCTAGGGGAAGGGAGGCTGGAAGCCCCAGGGCAGAGAGGGTGAGACCCCCCACCCTACGGAGGGGACAGTTCTCTGAAGACAAGGAGCTCAGCCAAATCACTCCCTTTCATTTCCTAAGGAAACGAAAGAACCCCCAAATCAATCCATCCTTATCAGCCCCTGGGATAAAGTAGAATGGAAGGAGTAGGGGAGGGGTGATTGCCTATTGTGTTTTTGGGGGTGCCAACAGCACACCTGCCCCCCCCCTCCACTGATATGATTCCTGGTCATTGGAGGCCTTCCTGTCCACCCTTCCCCCTCCAAGCCCAGCTGCCTCATCTTCAGCAAAGGGCATAGGTGGGGCTCTCCTGGCCTGCCTTCTACCCAGAACTCTCAAACAGACTGGGGACTCCCAACCCTCCTCCCCCTGGCTCCTCGGACTCACGCCCCAGCCCCAGCTTGGAAGTGCTGATGGTGGAGGCATCACTGGCAGGGAATGGGGTTTGAGGGAGCCACCGCTCAGCCTGGGGAAAGCTGGGCTGGACAAGCAGGTCACAGATGAGGAGACCAGGGACCAAGATCCTGGGCCCTGGTGGTAAGAGGGGTGGGGGTCTAGGGGATCTCCAGCACAACAGGTCAGGTTTCCCAGGACTTGCCTGGCAACAGAGGCTAGAAATGGGGGTGCCAAGGCTAATACTCTCTTCTTAACCACCTTCCCCCCATCATCATCTTAGAGGCAAGGAGAGTTGCAGATTAGATAGCAAGAAGGACTTCCTTCCTGGGGGTGGCTTGAGGCTCTTTTGAGGGAGTATCACTGCCCAGGAGAGGCAGCCCCTATCTTTGGGGGTGTCAGGATGGCAGGAGGCCCTCTGGGACACCCAGCCACTAGGGGTGAGGACAGAGCAGGCTGGGGGAGGAGAGGTGTTGGGGGATGGTGACCTCATCTCTGGACCATGGCTCTCCCTCACCTCCCATGCCCTCTCTCTCCCTTCCTTAGAGCTGAGTGTTGGCTTTCAGCACCTCTTAGCCAGTTTACTCCACAAATCCCCAGCACCCAGCATCTCCAGGGGAAGGTGTTGGGCATTCTCTGTCACCACTTTGGATGGTTGGATGGGAAGACAGACATGGCTGCCTTGGTTTCCCCCCCCCCCGCCCCACCGCTGGCTCCTGATACCTGGAGTGGAGGAGCTGTTGCCCCATCCCAGGGCCTCCCACCCTGACAAAGCAGGGAGGTATGGGCTGGGGGTTGGCATGGCAGGTCCCAAAGGGCCATCCTACTCCTCTAGGTGGGAGTCTCTGGCTCCTCCAGGGAGTCTTGGGTGTGACCTGGGTGTGACTCCAGCTCTCTGAGCCCACAGGATGGCTGGGGCAGATGCCACCCTGTTAGTGGCCATGCACTGAAGTGGCTAATACCCTCCTCCTCACCCTAGAAAGCTGTCAGCCTTGGGAGTGGGGAGGTGGCAGGAGAGACCAAAATGCTCAGTGGTGGCTCCTCAGGGGCACTGACCCGGGCCCAGGAGGGCTCACACTCTGCTAGGACAAGAACAGACAAGGCCTCTCTTCTTCCAGACACTTCTCTCTGCAGCTGGGTTGGTGGGGAAGGGCAGGATCCCCAACTCCTGTTGGTGATCCTGTGAGTGAGAGGGATGGGGGCTGCCATGGTGTGCACCCCCCCCCCCCTGCATCACGTGATGGGAGAGGACTGGCCCCACTCACCTGCCTCTCTTTTCGACTCTGAGCCTTCATTTCCTCATTTGTAAAGCCTCACAGGGTTGTTGTGAGGGTTAATGGAGATGCTGTTTGGCCAGAGGGCAAGGAGCACTCACCAGGTCTTTCTCCATACCCACCCCGCCTTCCTCTGGTGGCTGGAACAGACAAATACGACCTGGTCTTCCCCTCACCCCCACCTTAGAAGCAGCTGCTCTGTGTTGCAGTGGCAACACAGCCTGCAAAGGACCTGAGAGATTACCCCGGCCCCACCCCCTCTCTTTAAAGAGGGAAAACTGAAGCCCAGAGGCACAGGGACTAGCCTAAAGTTGGCCAGCCAGCTGGGCTCCCTTCTCAGAGGCAGGGCCTAGGACCTGGCTGGGGAAGGTAGGAGGGTAGATGTTGGCAGGCATGGGGGAAAATACCAGAGTGTAATTGGGCTCATTAAGGATTTAGTGAGGGAGCCCTTCATGCCGTGCCAAAGGCTGGGGACAGGCCTAGAACCTTCCTCTCCTGTTAACCCTCTGGCAAAAGCAGCTCTTTCCTGAGGACCCCTTCCCCAGGCTGCAGCTGAAAAAACTCCCTGCTTGGCACTGTGTGGCTTCCAAGGTCCCTTTCCAGCCCTCTTTGGACAGGCGGGCCAAGAACTCCACCCTACTGCCTTGCCGAGGGCCCCATGGAAACCCAAGCTGAAGTCCATTCATCATGGCAAAAGGGGTGGAGGTGGAGCCTGGGTGCTCCCTCCACCCCCCCCCCCCCCCAGTTCCCTATGGATGGACAGACAGACAGGCAGCAGCCCTGGCCTCCATCAGCTCTCCAGCTCTGGTGTGAACCTGTCTTTAAATGAGTGGCTCCCTCCACAATCCAACCCTGCTGCAGCTCTAGCCCTCTCTCAGGGAATGTGGGAGCAGGAGGGCTTTACCCCCTTCCTGTGCAAACCGCAGACAGACACCTGGGTACGTGCATGCTCTTTCCCCTGCTTTCACTTGGTCTTTCCAGAACTCAGCTGAGGTTCTGTTCTTGGGCTTTCTTCACATCCCTCCCTCCCAGCCTCTCTGGCTCCAACCCCTTCTGGCCAGGGTGTGGCCCCTGTTAGGGGCTGGGCATCTCGAGGGTCTTCTCAGGAGTTTCCTAGAATCTGTAGGGTCTTCTCAGGAGTTTCCTAGAATCTGTAACACCCCCACCCCCAACTAGAAGTTCAAAAGAGGGCTTGGCAGGCTTTAAGGAGAGGTAGGATAGGTCAGTGGTTAAGGATTTGGGCTCCAGGGTCAGATTGTCTGGCTACGAAACTTCTCAATGCCTGTTCTCTAATCTATGAGGTGGGATAATAGGTTAATAATAGTGCCCACCTCATGGGGTTGTTATGAAGTTTAAAAGAGATCCTATGTATAAAGCGCCTGGCACATAGTAAGCTCTCAATAAATGGGGTTGTAAATCTAAAGAGGTGGCCTGGGCAGCTGGGTAAAGAAGTAGTCAAGGAAGCTTCTAGAAACAGCTCTTCACTGTGTTTCCATGTACTTTGAAGCAAGTCCACCCCCCTATTCTGGGACTCAATTTCCTTTTCTGTAAAAGAAAATGCAGCAGCCAGGCCCTGTCCAAGTATAGGTCCAGCTAGGGTGAGTCATCCTGCTTCTTTATAGGGACCAGGGCAGGGGGTGCTGGCCTGCTGATGCTAACCGCAGGGGTTAGACAGATGTGTATGCGCCCTCAAAAGTGTCCACTCCTCCACATTTTCTGGCTGGGAATCATGGCTTAGCTGGGTTGGTGTGGCTCCTGAGGGGACAGCTGGGAAGGCTGGGTCAGGCAGGGCAGGTTGCAGCAGGCCAGCAGCCTGGCCAGAGGAACACAATTAGCCCCGGAATCCAGGCAGGCCCTGTGAGCCCAGAGGCTGTATATCACAGAGGTTTAATCAGCCCCCGGCAGATATTTGTCGGCTCTCTTGGGCCATGTCCTCAGCCTGCCTGTCATAAGTTGCACCAAGATTTCAAAATCCCCCTGTCCCCTCCCTGGCCGGGCCGGCCATTCTCCTCCTAGGGGTGGCCAGGAAAATCTCAGGCCCCTGAAGCCTCTTCCCCACTGGCACGTTGGACCCCTCCTAAAACACTTGCACCCCGAACTTTCTCCCTGGTCCTTCCTCCTGCTGCCAGAGTGGGGGACGACTCGTGCAGGCAGGAATGTGACTCTGAGAACCTCCACCTAGAGCTGAGAAAGTGCAGAATGGAGGTGGGGACTCAGCCTAGGAGGGGGTCCCTCACAAGGTGATGGGAGTGACCTCCCAGGGTGCCCTCTGTGAGCAGAACTGTGCCCTGGACCCCAGACACAGTGCCCGGGAGGCTGGCGGAGCTCGGGGTAGGGGTGGCAGCCTGCCTGCCCCGGGAGTGCAGGAGCGGGGTCCTCCTTCCCGGGAAGGGTCCGGAGCTCCAGCCCTTAGCTTCCCGCGAGCTGTTCGCTGCGCCACCTGGAGGCTGTCGCTGGTACTGCATCCTCGCCGGGGCCCCAGGCTCGCGGGCCGCCGCGCTCAGGCACCCAGGAAAGCCCGCGGGTCCGGCCTTCCACGTAGCAGTTTCTTAGTTCCGTCGCACCAGGTGGCCTGCACAACAGAAATGTATTGCCTCACGTCCCGGAAGCTAGAGGTCCAAAATCAAGGTGTCCTCAGGGGGGGTTTCCTCTGCGGGCTCTGAGGAAGTCACGTGTCCCCGCCAGCGAGGCTCAGGCCCTGCCCGCAGGAAGCCCCTCGTGTGCAGCACAGGCAGGGAGCGGGCACACAGGCCCAGGAAGTGAAAATGAACACAGTTCGGTGTGAGAAAGGGAGCTGGCAACCCCAGAATAGCGCAGGTCAGAGCTGAGGAGTCGGGCAGGAATGTTCCAGAGAAGTGAGTTGGAATGGAAAGATGACATCTGTGTGTGGCAGATGAGGGGTCTGGAGGGGTGGGGTGGTGTGTGTGTGTGTGTGTGTGTGTGTGTGTGTGTGTGTGTGTGACAGAGAGAGAGAGAGAGAGAGAGAGAGAAGAGGCTGTGCTCAGCAGACACAGGCAGGAAGGCCCAGGTTGCTACTGAAAATATCAACTGTTGCCACGGCCTGGGTGGCCAACACAGCAAGGGACATCTGGAGCCACGTGGGTCAGGGGTGGGGATGGCTTCACACGCTGTCAGTGTTTGTGAATGTCACCCGGCCAGGCACTGGGCACAGGGAGGTAGGGTTTCTGCACTCACCCCTCTGGCTAGTGGTTGCAGCAAGCGCCACATGCCTGCCTGTCACAGGACTGTCAGCGCCTGCTGTGGGGCTGAGAATAGGGCCCTGGCTTCCCCCAGTGTCACTCCCCTAACCTCACTGCTGCCTCTTCCTCCATGATCCCCCGGCCCCCAAAATCCAAGTCTTCCTCTCTGAGCTTTGCTCTGTGGCCAGGCCCCCAGGTGTCAGCCTCTGGGTGTGTGGACACATGTGACACTCTTCCAGATGTTCCTGTGTTTTATTTTTATTATTTTTTAAAGATTTTATTTATTTATTCATGAAAGACACAGAGAGAGAGAAAGAGGCAGAGACACGGGCAGAGGGAGAAGCAGGCTCCATGCAGGGAGCCTGACGTGGGACCCCATCCCGGGACTCCAGGACCACGCCCTGGGCCGAAGGCAGGTGCTAAACCGCTGAGCCACCCAGGGATTCCCTGTCCCTGTGTTTTAATGCTGCTTTGTTTGAAATGGACCCTGCCATGCTCCCTTTTGCCACCCTTGTGTTGGGAATGTTCAAAAGCCGGGGAGTTTCACCTGGGACACAGGACGGAGGTGTCTCCATGACTTGAACTCCTCTTGCTCCTTCTGTGTGTTCACAACACTCAGCCTGTTTACTGGTCTCCCTCTTTATCTGCTCAGGTATGAAGCGGCCACTGAGTCCCTCTCCCCCGGGTGAGAAGGAGCCCCCCACATCTGGAGCTACGGAGTGCCCCCCTCGGCCCTCAGAACCGCCTAAGCCCAAGCGGGAGAGGAAGCGGCCATCCTACACTCTCTGTGATGTCTGCAACATCCAGCTGAACTCAGCAGCCCAGGCCCAGGTGCACTGTGGGGGGCGCGCCCACCAGCGGCGGCTTCGGCAGCTCAGCTTGGGGAAGACCCCCACAGGGCCAGGTCAGTGTGGAGGGGCAGAGGGACGCTGCTCCCACAGGCTTCTTCTGGGCCCCATGATAGGCTCTGGGTCTGTGGCCTCTCTCTGGGGAGGGTCTTGGGTCTGGGGTGCCCTCAATGGGGTCTCGGGGTCACAAGTCCCCCTGACACATCTGGACAACCTTCCATAGGGTCTCTCAGGATCTGAGGGTCTTCAGGACTGAGGGCTTCTCTTCAGGTCTTTTTGGGGTGTGAGAGCTCTCCCTGTGGGGTCTCTTGGGGCCAGGACTCCTAAAACATTTGTCCAGTCTGAAGCCCCCTGGCATGGAGAGTCTTTCTGATCAGGGGTAGCCTGGGCTCCTGCTCTAGTCTCTGAAGGTCAGCAAGGTACATGACACTCCTGCTGAGGGACAGGGAAAGCCCCTCTTCCTTTGAAGGCTGGACTCCTGGCCAGGATTTCTGCTTCTCCCTGGCTAGGGTGACTTTGCAGAGGTTTGGCTGGCAACAGGGCAGATTTCTGGGGGAAATGGGTGAATGCATTCATGAAGGTGATTCCAACTGACAGGCATATAGGGGCCATGGGGAAAACAAGGAGAGGCAGGCTGCTGGCTGGCAGGGGAAACAGGTTCAGAACCAGGCCCAGTGTGGGAGATGGTCAGGGCCAGAACTTCTACCTGGTTCTTGACAGTAGCCACCAGAAGCCTACTTTGCAGCCTGGGCTGGTAGCTTTGCCAGAGGGCTACACTCTGAACTCTGTAACAAGGCAGCCTGTTCTTTTGGTGAATACTCAGGGGTCACCCACTGTGTTCCCTGGGAACTGGAGACAAATTCTCATCTTATTCCTCACTATCCCGCTCTGAGATGGAGTATGTCTTTGGTCTGAGGCGGACACAAAAAGAACATTAGAGTGTTGTGGGGGCCACATGCGGATACAAAGGGAGAAATAGTGATTATACGCTGGGGATAAGGCCAGAAAAGGCCTCCTGGAAGAAGAGAGCCACACTGAGCTTTGGGAACAGGGGCCTGGGAAGAAGGGACACTGCAGGCAGAAGTCACTGCATAAGCAAAGGCAGGATATGGCCTGATGCTGGGACCAGCTCCTACCTGAGCGCTTGGGGCTGGACACCAAGCGTGTGACTCTGAGGAAGAGTGTATCTGACTGTATGGATATTTCTGGAGTGTATGCGTGTGTGTATATATGTCTGTGTTCAAAAGTCACTCATTCATTCATTAGCTATTTATAGAAACCAGTTCTGTGCAAGCTATAGAACAGTTTGTTTGGAGGATTCGTATTTTACTTTTTTCTAGCTTTATTGGGGGTATTATTGACACGTTTGTCAGTTTAAGGTATACAGTATGATGCTTGCTACACATATGTATTGCAGGACGATTACCACATAAGGTTTGTTAACACCTCCATCCCCTCACATAATTATGATCGTGTGTGTGTTGATAACATTTAACATCTCTCCACTTAAGTAGGTAATACAGTATTGTTCATTATAGTCACCACACTGTGCATCCGATCCCCAGATCTTTTTATTCTTAAGATTTTATGTATTAGGGCAGCCCCGGTGGCGCGGCGGTTTAGCGCCGCCTGCAGCCCAGGGCGTGATCCTGGAGACCCTGGATCGAGTCCCAGTTCAGGCTCTCTATATGATGCCTGCTTCTCCCTCAGCCTGTGTCTCTGCCTGTCTCTCTGTCTCTATGAATAAATAAAATAAAAATCTTTAAAAAAAAGATTTTATGTATTAATTCATGAGAGACAGAGAGAGAGAGGCAGAGACATAGGTGGAGGGAGAAGCAGGCTCCCTGTGGGAAGCCTGATGCAGGACTCAATCCCAGGACCCCAGGATCATGGCCTGAGCCAAAGGCAGACACTCAACCAATGAGCTACCCAGGTGTCCCTTGATCCCCAGATCTTATTTGTCTTACAGCTGGGAGTCTGCGCCCCTCGACCAACATCTCCCCATTGTCCCCACCTACCAGCCCCTGGCAACCAACTGTAATCTCTATTGCTATGGTACTGGCTCTTTTAGATTCTGCATATAACTGAGAACATACAGTTATTTGCCCGGGAATTCATATTTTTCAAAGGTGGCATACCTGCCTGTCAAAGAAAGAGCTGTCTGAAGACCCATGCAGACAAGTTTGTCCAAGATCATAACGGGTTTCGAAGAATACGGTATAAGAATACGTAAGAATAACGGTGCTTGGAGAAGTCAGAGGCAGAAGGGAATTGGCAGAAGTCAGGGAAAACCTCAGAGAAGTGACACTGATGTCACTTGTTGGATCTCGGAGATGGAAAGGAAATCCCAGGCAGAGAAACAGCTCGAGCAAATGCCATGGGGCCTGAGGCCCGCAGCCTGCCGGGAGCGGTGGGCAGTGCTGGGTGTGTGGCTGTGGTTGAAGCTGAGCAGGAACCACCCATGAGGGCCTCACAGCCAGGCTGGGTGTCTAGCCCTTGTCCCAAAGGTGATAAGTGTCACTGAAGGGCTCTGAGCAGGAGTTGTCGGTATTTCTAGATGTCTCTAGCATGGGGGAAGGGTAAGACTTGGGGGTGCATGAGAAGAAGGAGGAAACAGGTTCTGGGGTTTTTTCTATAGCAGAGCCAGCAGGACTGGGTGACTGGACGATGTGGAGAGGAAGGTGCCCAGGATGGCTCCAGGTGGGGAAGGCCAGTCTTGCCTGGCTGCCCACCCTTCCACCCCTGCCCCACGTGGCCTCTTCAGGCCCTGCTTCTGGGCAGCAGTCCCTGTGGTACAAGCCTCTCTCTTCCCCTTCTCACCCACCATACCCACCTGGAGAGAGCAGGCGATGTGTGTGCGAGGAGCAAAGGCCACAGCACCAGATGTGGCCAGAGACAGACTGCCCAAGGGAAGGGGGACCCCTTTGTGGGGCTTCCTTCTTCCCACGGTCCTCATCCGCAGAGTTCTGGGTAGGGTTGTGGGGACACCAGGAGACATGATGCCTGCTACTCCTCTCCAGATGATTAAATGGGAAGTGAGTCACTGTCCCTCCAGTCTTCTGCGTGTGCTGGTCTGAGCCAGGATTCTACTCAGTGCCTGCCCTTGGGTATAACAGTCTAGGGGGGGAGACAGCATTGGGGCCAGACCTTTCTTTTTCTTTGTGGGGGGGGGGGCAGACCTTTCTAACAGCCCTGCTGAGGGAGTGAGCAGCACTGTGGGAGCATGAAAGAGTGATGACTAATGCCTAGTGCAAGGGTGAAGGGCCCTCAGATTTCTGGGAACCCTGGAATTGGAGGCTGCAGCCAAGAACCTGTTTGCTGTTAGCCTCATCACTTCTGAGGCTACTCTAGGCCATGACCCCCCAACACCCACCCACTTCCATGGATTTCTCCTGTCTCCTGGATTCTCCGAGAGCTGGGGCTGGGAGAGGCAGCCCCAACAAGAAGATGCTAGCAATTGCCCTGGGGTTAGGAGTGGGGGTGAGGGGACCTCAGCCATGCTGCAGGCCTCTCCCAGCACTTGGTGGGTACTGGGCCAGAGCAGAGAGCCCTTAGGGTGCAGCTGACTGGGGCAGCCTCATCCTCTGAACAACAGAGTCACAGTAAACTTTCAAGAGCCATGAGGCAAAATATGAGGAGCCTTTACCACAGGGCTCTGTTGCTAGACACTAGACACGTGAGGTCTCAGGTCTGTGGCAGCTAGGAGGACCACTCGTTTGTTGGCAGGCTGCTGAAGGTGTGGGGGTGGGATGGTGCTCTGGGAGGCCCCCTGGAACTGTCACTTTGATTAGGGGTCTGTGGGGCTGGAGGCTTGCAGGGTGACAGACCGTCACAGGCAGTGAGGCGAGGACCCTCTCCTGCTCATGCCCCTGAGGCCATCTGTAG